>NC_137617.1:16998532-17111032 GCF_963280865.1 Gymnoscopelus braueri | reverse complement strand
CCCATTCAACTGTTAAAATTACCCCAGAAGTGTTTTAAAGTGAAATACCCTTTTAAGTGGTTAACACATAAAGTAGCCTTTTGGAAAGAGTGACTAAGTTCTGATTGGCTAGCTGCCATAGTGGTTGGTAGAACTAACAAGTTGCGCTAAAGTGTGCCAGCATTTGGTTGTCGGAAGATCCTGTCATTGTTACCCCACCCTCCCTTGCTAGACAGTGGTCAACAGTGTTCACTTTACTGTATGCAGCTGTTTGTTATTAGCTTCAAACTTTGATCAGATTACTATTTGAACCAATCAAATTGTCAGCTATCAGCTTTAAAACGAATCTCCTTCACAGTGTTTTGGGCATTATGTGTTCCGTCTTGATCACAAGCTCTAGCAAGTCATTTACGTTATTATCTAAAAGACAATTAAAACAAATTTTGCTTCTATTATTCCAGCTATTAACCACAAAAACATGTTTTAGGATGAATATCTAATCTAATCTAAATAAACCTACCTTCTAGGTAAGAAGTTATTATAGCAGGTCAAGAAAAAGCTAAACTGCTTCTTCACCTGCAAGATAGTCAGCTCGCAATAATAATGGAAGATATGGTTTTCAAATGGAAAATAAGGCATCATCAGAGAGAACAGAGCCAGGATGAAAATATGCTCTTTTCTTCAAGGCCTGTGTGAAAACGAAACAGCTGTGGTAAGTCTGAAGATAGGCACCAGCGGCAGTGTGGAATCTCTTTCAAAACCCTGGTACCTTGTACTTTGTGATGTTTTAAACTGTAGCAAATGTCTCATTAGTTCACATCAAACTAATTAAAAAATATATTTTCAAATCATTTGAGCATTGACTGAAATGGGGTGTAATTGTTTTTTAAAATGTTTTATAACTTAAGTAGCTTTGTATTCCAATAGTAATCATAGAGTGCTAGGCTGCTCCCTGTCTCTCCAGCTCAAGTGAACACAAAAAAACATTTTCAGGTCAGGATACCAATTTCATCCAATCAGGAGAGAAGAACTCATACAGGATGCAGGATAAACAGTTAAATTGGAAGTTATGTAAGTTATATACCGCCTCCCCCATGACAGCCGGGGCGCCTGATGGAGGGGAAGGGAACTGGTTGGAATAACGTGTTCCTTCCACGCGCTACGTCCAACCAGGGAAACTCCCCCCTGTCAGGTGACAAGAAGGTCAGTTGGCTCTCATGCCTGAAGGAAGCATGAGCTCGGCCCTGGCCTCCCTACTGTGGGGTGACAGGTGTAATACTGGTGTAGGGCTGGTGTAGTGCCCAGGATCACTTAGGAAATTGGCACCGGGTGAAAAAAATGGGTTACAAAAATCGCGGGATAAAAAAATTAGAAAAAATAAATAAATTGGAAGTTATGAAAAAATTGAATTGGAACAAAATAGATGTTTTTCTCCCCTGATTTGGATGAAATTGGTGTCCCACCTGAAAATGTTCTGAAATTTTGTTTATTAAAGAGCTGAAGAGATGGAGAGAACCCCCTGTTACTGAACAAACACTATAGCAATGATTACTATCGTTAAATAGCTTTAACTTAAACAAAAGGGAAAAAAAGAAACTAAATACACTTTTAACAAAAAAAAAATCACCTACAGCACCTTTAAAGCTGCCTGGGTTGCCGAGGATCATTAGTCTATACTTTTGCAGAAACGTCTACTGATTCTATTTGGGCCTGACAAATTCAGTCACTCACAAAGGGTTTGAAAGGTATTCACAAACATGAATTGACTGATATCGTTTTAATCTGTTTTATTTACTCAGATCAATCATTAAATGCTCGTATATCTGTGTTTTCCCCTTGAAGCTGGATGCCAGCAGGAAATCCCGGTCGTCAATAGATACCATAGAGAATGCTCGGGGAGCCTGGATGTTCAGCTCCTGTGACTGGACAAAATGGCCCCGCTTGGGGTCCCATTGGTAGACCTGTGTCAGTGAATAATCGCTGCCCAAGATGGCGTACTGCCAGTTGCCGATGGTGACTGGTTGGAATACCATAGAGCCACGGGACGGAACTGTCTGGGCCTCTTTGAACATGGCTCCATCCCAGCGCATCACCTTGGAGTCGCCGATGAACCTTGTCAAACAAATGAACACCTCACCTAGGAAACAAACAAAAACATACAGAAAGCGGGTTAGTGTTTTTGCATTACATTGCCAATCAATGTTGCTACAAAATGCTGTGCCGTGTGCATGTAATGTATCATGGCCTTACCAGGGGTATTATCCTTAACTAAACTAAGACTAAAACTAAAAGGGGAAAAAATTATGTGTCAACTGAAACTAAAATTAAAACTAAAGTCAAAAGAAAAAGCTATATAAAAACTAAAATGAACAATGCAAAACTGACAAAAATTAAATTAACTAAAACAAAATAGAATTACATGTACGACCATCTTTTATTTTTGATTATATCGGATGTAATCAATTCTTTCATCCTACCTTTTTCAGCTTCTATAAATTAAGGCTTTCATCATAATACATGAAAAACTAACACTAACTATAACTAGTCAATTCCTAAAACTAAAACCACAACCATTCAAACTAACTAACTAACTAATCTGAAATCAGACTAAATAAAAACTAAAACTAAGAATATTTAAAGCAAAGTGTCCAATACTGATTATGCACAAGGGAACCTGAACATGAATTTGTCTCCCTGAACCCTTACATTTTTTCCATTTACTTATGTTTGATATGTTGTACAGTTTTGTTATTACTGAATAATTTACTACCATTGGTTAAATACAGTGATACATCTGCACAGTTTCTTGCATTGTAGTGATAGTATCTATCTATAAATATCTATATACAGTATATACACACAGACAGTAGTATCTATAATATGTACCATGCATAAATATATCACTACTCAGTAGTGATATACAGGTAATGTTCTCTCACCTTTGACCTGGAAGTGCTTGACAGAGAAGACATCCTCCATCTCTGGTATGTCAGTTCTGCGGTCAAACTGCTTGTGGCTCTTGTTCCAGTGGTAGACCACAGGCCTCTGGGAGCTGCTGGACAGGATGAGGTGCGGCTTGTTGGCAATCTCCAGATATTCCACATCTGTGTCCCGGTGCCATGGATGGAGAGACTGATGAGAGTAGAAGCCATTGCCGTTCCACTTGTACACTGTTGTGGAGCCTGCCTGTAAGAACATAATGTGCACTGTGCTGTTAGTTAGTCATGCAACAGTTTTACATCTCCCCAAAGTAATACACCTCGAGGAATTATTTGAAAAACCCACAAATACACAAATGCATGGCTATTTGGACATAAAATGGCTAGACAGTGTATATATTATTTATAAGCAATCTCACTTGGTGTTTAGCGTAATCATGTTAATATTATAAACACATTTGATGTGGGATTTCTGTGCTAAACAACATGACACTCTAATGTGATTGATAGAGGCCATTGATGTAAACTCCCTCTTAAATAGACCCCCACCCCCTCCTCAAGTGGCAATACAGGAAATGAAAAGTCTACCATTTGGATGATATAGAATACTTTACAAATGTTCTGGTCACTTGGTGCTTACAGTACTGTATACAGTACTGTATATTTGTGGTGATGGTATGAGTCAGACTTTGACCATTACTTATTCACAGCCTTATTTTTTTCAAGCTACTGCATGTACTCTCCATTCAAGATCAAAGTAGCATGACATCCCCAAAATTAGATCAGATAGCAAAGCCCTTTGGTAAATCTATTGTGTATAGAGTTGGAATCCTGCACACCATCTCCTTGAGAATTCTCAATTTTCTGCTGACATTTTTGTCACAGACCTTCCTCAGTAGCAAGTCATGCTCTGATGGAGTTCTGGTGACCAAATCGTCAGCAATAAATTGAGTTTTTGCAAGGAGAAGGTGTGTGGGAGTCTCACTCTGAACAATACAGGATATTGTCTTTATTTCTCCCATAGCCCCATCTGTGACCTCTCTCGCTTCGCTGTAACTCCGGGACTTGGTCACAGCGTTGCAATCCAGGATAGCGGGGCCAGGCAATACGTTAAATTTTTTGACCTATTTCCCGAAGTTGTGCCCCAAGTTCCTACAGATGTCTGTAGTAAAAATGGGATGATAAATTTATATTCCGTTGTGACAGCCAACTGTTGAAATGTTTTTTACAGCCTGTGCAAAATGTCATACAGAAGCGCGCTCCTACTGTCCAGGCAACAAGGAAGAGTGCGCTTCTGTGTTTTTGAATGGGAAATTCTGCACAGGCTGAAAAAACAATTGAAACAGTTGTTTGACAGCATAATGTAATTTTGCCACCCCGTTTCTACTACAGATGTCCATATGAACATTTCAATACCTTCAAATTAATGTTGGAAAATAGGTCAAAAATAGTCTTAAATGCTATGTGCTGTCCGTGCTGAAGATTTGCTATGAGTTTAATAAAGGATTAGTTCTACCTTTGGTAAATCTAAAATAACTGGCACAATAAAAAACGGTTTAAGTTATTAAAAGCTTAAGTTCAGTCAGATTGGTGATTTAAGTAATGAAAAGAGAGAAAAAGCCACCAGCCTTGGAGCTGTCGGCGATGACGAAGAAAGACTCTCCGTCGATCATGAAAGTCTCTATGTCGTTGGGTTTACGGATCTTCAGGATGTCGATGTCCTGGATCTTGATAAACTTGTTGGCAGAGGTGTCACGCTTGTAAATGTGTGAACCCCCAAACAGCTGGGCCACAATAACAAAGAGGAGATGGTCAATCACCATGGGCTTGCAGACCACAGTAGAGGCACCTGGTCATCAAGGAGAGAGGAATGGGCATTATTCACACACACTTGATGAACTTGCAGCTGCAGACAGTGCTGCAGGTGTGTGATGAAGGAAAATAGAAAGAAGGATAAAACTAATAAAACTATGAATTATTTGTGATACAAAATCTAGGGAAACATATTATTCTGAAAACTTTGGTTTTGACAGTGTGTACAGGCAAAAGGGTGAAGAAAAAAACCTAAAATGACAATGCTTTGCAAAAATATCAGATACATGAACTCTGATGAAGGCAGGGACACTGAAATGCATTGGAGCGTTATTTCAGTATATATATTTTTGCACACAGATGAGTGTGTAAGGTTGTTGTCTAAAACTCACTTTCTATGGTATCATAGGTCCTGAAGGTCATTTCAACGTGATCCCATTCCAGGAAACTGCATGTTCCCTCGAAGGGTTGGGCAAAAACTACATATTGATCTTCGCCAAAGGTGAAGGCCTCCACGGAAAGAGACTCAAACTTCAGTGACTGATATGCAGCAAACTCTGAAAACCAGAAACAGTAGCCTACTTGGTTACTTCTTTCGTTTTTTTGTCGTCCTTATCTTTCTTTCCACTCAGGTCATAAATATCATTTATCATTTATGTGCGTATATGAATACGTATTATGTTATTTTTGAGTGTGATAAGTATTTATGCATGATATCATTGTCTTGAAAAGAAAATTCAATAATTGATCACAATAAAACTCAGCCACTCAATGGAAGGGTTGTGTGTGGTTGTGCAGGATAAAACTATGAGACATGACCAACATAAGAATGGCATGCAGACAGCGACGGTTAACACGATTAACAGTCAGTAGGGTATTGTAACAGCTTGAGACTTATAAATGGTTAGTAAGTCAATCCGTTAGTCAGTCAGCTAGCCAGTATGTTAGTCTGTATGAAATCAGATCACCAGATTGCCAGCATTATGTTGTATGTAGTATGTAAGTATGTATATCATTAGTATGGCAGCAAGTCACTCAGGAGTCTGACACCAAAAGTTGCCCTGAGAAAGATTATAAATAACTGAAATAACATTTTTTATTTTTTATTTTTTTAACTATATGACTATAAAATTGGATATGGTGATAAAAGGCTGAAAAGTGTATAGAGAGGGAGGTTCTGCACACTTGGAACCACATCATCTGTACCTATTTTGGGCATATCATAATGTTTCAAAAATAGCTTAGGCATTTAAGCTTAATTTCTAGCTTCTCTTCGTACGCTGCCGCCGGTGTAGCATGGCTAAAATAGCAGATCTACAAGCTCACAATATGTCCTGAATGCCACACGTTGTGAGCTTGTAGTTCGGCTTTTTTCATCATCTGAAGGTGTCCTCACCTGCTGTGATGCAGTCAAAAGAGTGTGGTAGTAGGTCGTTGATCTTCTTGCCCTGGTGAATGGGAGGCCCACTACAGTGGATCTGGTCCACTGTGGCATTGGTGTGATACATCCAGTCCACCAACCACTTCAATTTGCAGTCACACACTAGGTTGTTACCTCGCAGATCACTACATGGATGTGAAAAGGGTATTATCTACAGTAACTGAATCAGGATCTGATTTCATTCATTTTCCTTGTTTGACTTACTTAATTTTAAGGGTAGATAAATGAATTAATTAATCAATCATTCAACCCATCAATGAATTACATGATTTATAACAGAAGATGTGAGTGAAAACTGTCAAACTCCTGTTCAATATGAGAGTGGACATTGAGGGGACCACTTGAGACTAGGTCATGTCAATCAATAGATGTCAGTCAGCTTCAACAAAATGGCTCAGTTGCAATGATACATTCACTCAAGCCATGTACTTAAGTACAATGCCACAGTACTTTTACTTTAATTGAGTATTTCCATTTCTT
Organism: Gymnoscopelus braueri; assembly: GCF_963280865.1. Classification (NCBI taxonomy): domain Eukaryota; kingdom Metazoa; phylum Chordata; class Actinopteri; order Myctophiformes; family Myctophidae; genus Gymnoscopelus; species Gymnoscopelus braueri. The sequence continues at coordinate 17,104,381 of NC_137617.1, read as the reverse complement.
GATACCTCATACTTCTACACCACTACATCTCAGAGGCAAATGTTCTACTTTTTACACTACATTCATTTGACAGTTAGAGTTAGTTACTCTCCAGATTTAGATTATTAATAATAATGAATAAAATTACAAATAAAAAATCTTCAAAATATTTCCAAAATGGACAATCTAAAAGCTCACAACGCACCAGGATGCAACGCGCTGTGAGCTTGAAGATTGTCTATTTTAGCTGAAGTATAAAATAGCGCTTAAATGGTTAATGATCAAGAATTACAGTAAACAAAACATGATATACATTGATTCTGAAATGGGCATTCTGCATAATGAGTACTTTTACTTTAGCCAATTTAAGTATATTTTTATGATAATACCTTTGTACTTTGACTTGAGTAACATTTTGAATGCATGACTTTTACTTGTAAGAGAGTATTTTGACACTAGGGACTTTTACTTTAGTCCAAAATCAGGCTACTTCTTCCACCACTGCTGAGTTGAAAGACAACTTGACTGTACTTACACTTTGGTCAAGGACTCCATTCCCTTAAAAACATCTTTTGGCAATGTCTCAAGGTTGTTGTATGCCAGACTCCTGTATGGCAATGGAGTGAGACAATTAAAACAATAACATAGAATGTACAGAGGTTACAGTAGTGCTTTCAGGTAATACCAACATAAACCTGTCAGAAACGGGTCTTTTTGAGAGATCTAATTTGAGATGGGATGAGACTGTGGCTGGATTCCAAAACGTAAGCAAATGTGGAAGTAAAATTACGACGTAATTCATGAAGGCTGCATTATTCAGGAGGGGAAAGGACAGTCTGCTGACATTTTGAGCATAAGTACAAAGCATAAAGAGGCAGGGAACAAACTGTGCACAGATTGGCTTCAGAGTTGGCTTTTTACTCTGATAATGTGTTTGTGTATGATAGGGACAATTATGAACACTTGATGATTTAAAATTAAACAGCTTTTGTTATACTCTATAGCAAAATCATACTATATCTACATACTCTTGGATTATCCTGTGACCTCCCCAAGGACTAGACTATAATTTAATTCTAGACTCCACTTAGGAAAGGATAGACTGGCCACTGGCCAACTAATAAGGACTATTGGAGAGTCTGGGACAAGCCTGAGGTCAGAGCTGAGTTTAAGGTTACAGTGCAGTTATTATATTTAGACTAAGCTTGAGGTCACTCATGTTATCAGCTATATTTAGTTTTAGCAAGGTTTGCAATGTTGAGAGGCATGCTTGTGTTTACGAACTGCTGAGATTTTGGTCACTTTCCAAAGGAAATCACAGAATACAAATTTTCAGCTGTGGTGGAGAGAACTCTGCAGCACATTAATGTGCATTTGACATCTCAGTATATTTTTCCTTACTTTACATTAGCATATTTTATCCTATGATGAGAATTTGTTTTGCAGATGTAAATACTGAAACATGTCGGATTTTGTAACATTATTTCGTCATCTAACCTTCTTGTTAGAAAATTGGGTCATGTGTCCCATTATATTCCGCAGTAGTTTTAGAACCACTAGAAAACACTCATCTCCATCCGTATTTGTCAGCTAAAACCTCCTTCACAATATGTCCTGCAGCAACCTGATCTAGTAGACCTTGGACAGGCAGTAGCAGCACTGCTGCTTACCACTGCAGTTCTGACAATTATAAAGTTGACAGTGACAGGAAACTGAAAAATATATTGATAAAAAATGCTTATCCCTGTGTTAAAACCTTGGCCCAATAGGTGAGGGTAATAGTTCAATGAACTTTGCAAAGAGGAGTGATTCTGGCTTTTCATGAGTTAATCCGATCAGATAAATCAGGTTCTTTTAACCACTTATTCCCTATTTACTGCATGGTACAACAAATACTGCAAATAGCTGATCGACAAGATTGGCAAATGTTTGTCTATTTTCTCTGAATGTTCACTTATTTTGCACAGAATCCTCAGAATAGGGACCGAGTATCCCCATCCCCACAATAGAGATGCTAGGGTTCATGAGGTCAAGAAATTTAGAAAAGGCAGGAAGGAAGGAATGAAGGAAGGACCAAAGGCAAAGGTTATGGATAGAGAGAGTGGGCTACTTGTATCTATGAGAACAGGTACTTACAGATGTATCAATCCCTTGAGACCCCGGAATGCAAACGGAGATATCGATGCAATTTTATTGTTTTCAATGAACCTATGGGAAGAAAATGATGTTAGCATAAACAAATTACCCATATCCACCAACAAATCGGTAAATGTGCACAAATCTGAGAGTAATATGCTTGGGATTTCGAGAGAAATCACTTACAGGTATTCCAAATGTGGAAGCCCCACGAAGGCATCTTCATCAATGAAGTCAAATGAATTGGCTGTGAACAAGCTGTGAGAAGGAACAAAGGGACAAAGGCCTCATGATGTTTGATTGTACATGTGGAGCAGTGAGTTATCATTATCAGAAAGTGTGTCAATCCAAGAAAAGAAAAGAAAAATTGTGACTTATCTCACCCTTGAGAACAAGAGACTCATTGAGTATTTCTGCCTAAGGCATGTGATAAAAGAGTGAATTACAGGAATTGAGTACAACAAAGCACAGTCAATGCCTCCTACTAGGCATGTTTTCTGAGTCACCCTTTAGCAGAACGCACGTTTCCCTGCAAACCTCTGTCAAATACTGTAGCCCTGGAGACAATCCTTTAAGGGATTATGCATTGAGTGAGTTATGACAATATGGAGCATCAAAACATTGTTTGATACTGATAGTCATTGTCACAAGACCATTTGTACCTAATTTGGTGAAAGGAAATCAGGCAACAAACTGTGACATTTGTAGCATTTATGGTGCACCCTATGGGTGGAACCGTGGAAGTGAAATCGCTTTTGTTTTGACATTTTCTTGAGAAACACATTTTGGAAGCCAATCATTGCCAATCTGAATAGAATATGAAAAATCTGACTGATACATGTTGATCACACGACTCTGAGATAAGGTGTACCGATTTGTGTATACGTTTTGGACAAAACCTGTAGGAGTAGTAGAAAAAGGTGTGTTTTGAAGAAGTACAAAATCAAATGGGAGTTGCATCATGATCCAAGGAATCCAGAGGGAAAACACTTTGATTGTACGACTTATGGTTCAGGAGTTATAGTTTCATGCCGATCGGTCCAGCAGCACGGATGGACACATGGACGGACAGGGGTGAAAATATAATATCTGCCTCCCGGCCTTTTGGCCTGGAAGAGATGATTAATAGGACCACATTTACTAGTGCACAGGACTTGATATAACCCTGATATGAAAAAATTAGGATGATCACCTACTGAAATCTGAATTTCCCTCCGGGCATCAATAAAGAAGTGCTGTAGATATACTCTAGAACACATTGTGTGTCTCTATGGTTCTGCATCACTGCAATGACTGCAAAAAACTATTGGAAATGATCCCACAGTCAGAAAATAATATCAGCTATAGTTTATTTTCCTATAGTACACATAATTACATACATAGCACATAATTGTGCATATTCTTTTCAAAATCACATCCCTTTTTTGGAGAAAGCTGCCAATTATGTTAAAAAAGTGCACAACTACTTTTATCATTGTACAATGGTTATGACAAAACGCTTGTGTAAGGCTTTGACATTATTATTAACTTCCTTAATAATCGACAGTGAGGCTGTCATAACAGATCATATTTTTTTATTAGATACATTTTATACTTTGGAATTAAACTCTTCATTTACTATTGAATAGTGTCTTGTTGCCTTGAGATTGATTGATTGAATACTTTATTAATTTGCAAATAGTACAGTGGAACGATTATACAATGGTGCTACACAAAAAGCCCTAAGGGCTTGTTTCCATTGTGTATGTACCACTGACTCTTTCTTCCCCTTTGGCAGTTTCGAGGCTCTAGGCAACGGGCCAACGGACAATAGATGATTAGCTTTCACTTATTTAACACCCTCTTGTTCCATCTTGTAATGTTTTCTTAATCGCTGCTGCATGTCTGTTTTCCAAAACTAACAACGGTGAACGGTCACAACTGACAGTGTAACAAATGATCTCCAACAATAACAATCACCTGGGTGTTCTCTTTTATGACTCTTTTAATTTGTGCTGTTTTAACCTTCATCTATATTGAGGACGGTTTAATGAGCATGCATGCATGATCTTTATCACCAGTGCCCTGCTTTGCATTCACATTTGGAGGCTGTCCAGTTTAATTACATCTACAGCATAGTGCCAACTACGGAACAGATCTACTGATGAATCAATATGTGAGTCATTTGGGACTTCTGTTGCTCATGGACACCTGAACATTAGATACGCAAGGATGCATAAATTGTAAGTTCATTGTCATCACCCTTCTGGAGCACGTGGCTGGACTGCAGCCAAGATAAATGTTTTGTAGAAATGATACATTGTTTAATTATGGTGTGATGTCATGTCCATTAATCCTGATAAATACCTATTAAAGGTAAACAGTTACGCTTTTAAGCCGTTGCTATGTGCACATACAATAATACATCACTCAGTAATGCATACATATCCCTAGTACAAAATCTGTAATAGTGGTTGTAATAAAGGGAATCAATTAGCCTGGAATGTCGACGTTCCAAAACATGTGACTATGTTTAGGCTTGCCTGGGTTATCATTACAATGATATTATTTATTTATCTCCCTTTAATTATCTTCGCCTCTCTCTCTCTCTCTCTCTCTCTCTCTCTCTCTCTCTCTCTCATGTTCTGTCTGTCTGTTGAAGCACACGCACAAACACACACACACACACACACACACACACACACACACACACACACACACACACACACACACACACACACACACACACACACACACACACACACACACACACACACACACACACACACACACACACACACACACTCCATCTCTCCATCTCCTGCTGTTGATGTAGGTACCCATGTGGTCTACTCTATTGCATAATCCTGACACCATTACAGATAATCCCCTTTAAATCAGCATATCAAGTGGTCCTTTTTATGTCCTCTGTATGAAACACCTGCTTTGTCCTTTGTTAATACTGACTGACTGGAACCTTTTCTTTTACACTCTTGAAAGTTGCCCATTATGTTTGCTACTGTACATACATTTTATATCATTTTGACCCTCTTCAATAGGTTATCATTGGATAAGCAAATCACAAATATGTATTATTTTCATTTCTTATTTGATTATGACTTGAAAACTGTAAGTGAATATTGGAATCAATTGTTTTGTTTGCCATGTTTTACATGTGACTTAGCTACTGCACCCCACATTGAATTTATAATTAAATTACAAATCCACTCAACAAAGTGTGTGATAATGTAAGAATTCATTCAACACAACATTTGTGTTGAAACTGGTAGGCAGCAAGCATCCTAGTGGTCAAATGACTTGCATGGACACACACACACACAGACACAAAGCGGTCAATGATAATCTGATCAATAAATGAATGGTCTGTCACTCACAGAAGCTGTAGAGCAGGCGTATGAACGAAGCTCCCTGGGGTGATTTCACTGAATCCAGACTTGACAAAAGATCTGAAAGGAAACACATTGAAAGGAGGGGTGACAGTCAGAAACAGAATATGGTATGCTACAACAGCGAATGTGAACCTCAATAAAAAAAAAGAAGAACATGAAACGTTTTGTAATAATAATAAACCTAAGTATAAATAAATAATAAATAAATCTACTAAGTAACTAGTAAAAAAACAATGTCTAACCACTGGCAGTTGTTTTTTTTAACAAAAAATAAATGCAAAAACAATTTAAGGTATTAATTGTACACTTCAAGATCCCAGTCTTTGTTGGGGACCACTTGTCATTTCTTTAGCTATACCCTGGTCTTACCTCTAGGCTTATATGCCCTCATGTTTTAAATGTTTTCTTCAGTTTCTTAGATGTTTTTAGGGGTGTAATGATTCTTTTTTTAATGCTTTTGCTTATAGCACTTTGAGATTTTCACAAATGTAAAGTGCATTATAAATCAAATCCATTATTATTACTATTATTACTTACAGTGAGATGACATCGGAGGGGAAAGTGTGAGGAACAGATCGGACACTCTCACACAGGGCATTATCTTTAGTGCATGTACAGGCAGTGGGACATCTGGGCTGTTTCAGTCTTCTGCCCTCTGCTAGAACCAGGCTGACAGCGGCGACCCACACCAACACTGTCCATCCTCTCAGGGATCTGTCCGAGTCCGAGTGGGATCCCATTATTTCGGTCCTGTCTAGTCTGTCTGATCGATCGGTGGCCCGTTCCAGTAATATTCCTACATATGAACTTCTTCTCGGTCAAATTCCCAAGGTTGCCGTTGCCCCCTCAGTGCCAGAAATCTCGGATGTCCTTTCTCTTCTTGTCTAGCCTGTTTATTATTAGGCTAAGAGGCAGTGGATGTTTTTTTTTTATTGTGGTCGGATGATCTGATGTAGGCTTGTGTCTATGCTTCTTGCGTCTCAATAGGAAAGGCACCGGTCCAATGGATTCGTTCTGCAAATGCTCGGGATTACAAATGAAATGCAGGACAGATCAGAAAATTAAAAACAAACAAAAAAACATGAAAGATTTCATGAAAAAAAAAATCTCTTATGATCCCATATTGTCAAAAGTGCTGATTCGAGGACAAAATTAAAAACATGAAAGATTTAATGAAAAAAAGAAATAATCTCTTGATCCCTATTGTCAAAAGTGCTGATTGGAGGAAAAATGTTAAAACATGAAAGATTTCATGAAAAAAATATATAAATCTCGTTATGATCCCTATTGTCAAAAGTGCTGATTCGAGGAAAATGTTATAATGGTCTATTTTGTTATTTATGTTGTTGTTGTCTTTTTGGTACAAAGAAGTTGTCTTCTAAATTAGGCAGCCATGAAGAAAGAAAACAAAAACGTGGACTCTCATGAGCGGAGAGAAGATGGGAGAGAGAGAGAGAAAGAGAGAGAGAGAGAGAGAGAGAGAGAGAGAGAGAGAGAGAGAGAGAGAGAGAGAGAGAGAGAGAGAGAGAGAGACAGACATACAACAAAAACACTCGCCCCAAAACACAGTCACCCGGGGCAATTCCGGCGACCGCGGAACGGTTACCACTTGGTAGGCCTATTCCTAAACGTAACCTCAGTAAAACAAACGGTGCCAAAAACTAAACTTATTCCTAAACTTAATATCAGTAAAACTATGCCTAACCCTAAACGTATTTCTAACCTTATCCTCAGTAAAACAAATACAAGAATACAAGAACCGTCCGCTGGGGGCGAGTGGTCCGCGGAAGAAATGGGGGTGAGTGTGTTTTGGGGCGAGTCTTCCGGTCACCAAGAGGAGGGGTAGGTGCGCTTTTTTTTATGAGCAATGCGAGCTTGTATTTATGTGCGCGCCGCTCCAGAAGCATGAATGGCTGCTTAATGTGAAACGGTTATTCATGAGGCTCCGTCTGTCTGCTAAAAAGCACCTGCTTCATTCAAACTGCTGCTCGCTGGCATAATAATGATCTGGATCATAATCTGAACAATTTCCTGTCGTAGAGAGTCCATTTGGTATTCATAGTCTACCCAATAGTATCATAGCCTATATTAGCCTATATTCGTTTTCACTTTAATGTAGGCTAAAGCACTTCTGAGATGAATGTTAATTGTGTAGCCCACTGTTTCCCAAACCCATGTGGGTCGAGGACCAATTTATGGGTTGCAAGTCGCAAATAAATAACCCTTTATTACTAGTTTCCTACGTTTTGTTTTTAATTATTATTCCAAAATATTTAAAAAAAACATATTCCCCCCCAAACAAATTCAAATGTTTTTCTAAAGAATTCCATAAAATAAAAATAATTAGTTACACTACTTTTAAGAAGCAGTGAATACAGCAGATCAACAAGCTCATAACACTTTGCATGTTGTGAGCTTGTAGATCGGCTATTTTCACTAGTTTGGGTCCCTGGGGAGACATCAAATCTCTCTTTTGGGTCTCGAGCTAAAAAGTTTGGGAACCAGTGGTGTAGCCTATATTATAAAGCTGCTAATTGTTATTGTTATTTCTGTTATGGTTATTATGATTATCATAGCATATTTTCTTTCTTTCTTTCTTTCTTTCTTTCTTTCTTTCTTCCCTTCAGTCCCACTCATTCCAGTGCAGTGTCTTTGTTGAGTTCAGTGGGGTGTCACTGTAAAACACTGGACTTCTGTTCCAAAAAAACTTGTGGCCAAGTTTTTCATCCCTGCCATATTGTAAAGAATTCAGCTACAGTGTTCAGAAAGTATAACTGGAGCATTGTTCAACCACACTGCCTAAGAATCCTGTCAGCTGTTGACAGGATGTAGTAGGACCACTGAGTTGCTTCCAGGGGTGTAATGAGGGGTGTTTTTCTTTTATGCAATATATGTGGTGGATCTATTCAAAAGGACTGCACATGAACATTTCCTATTAGCCAGTGATTGGTTCCAAAACTTTTTAGCTCAAGACCCAAAAGAGAAATTAGACGTTTGCCCCGGGACCCAAACTAGTGAAAATATCAGATCTACAAGCTCGCAAGCTTGTAGATCGGCTATTTTCACTACTTCTTAAACATTTTTTTTGTTTTTCATTTAATTTGTTTTTAATTCATGAAAATAGTTGTCTATAAGCCAACTATATATCAAATGGAAACATTTATGTTTAACACTGTACATGGTAAATTCAATGTCAACTTTTAAAAGTTAAAGATACGAGACCCTCTTAGACTAGTTATAAACACCACTGTGTATATCCATAGAGTTATATATCTTACTATTATGTGTAAAGCACACTACAGATGTCCCAAATTAATCTAGTGGGCGGAGTGTATTATGCATAAATGTAGTACTGCATCATCACACTGCGACTGCCTGTCAATGTTGCCATGTCTGCATATTATAAGCGACTTGGGCTTATATTTCGGTCAAGTTGCTTGTAAATATTGGTAGTTGCAGGTTGCGTTTTTTTGGGCTTGTTTCTAAAGTGTAGTTGCTTATTTGGGCTTGTTTCTAAAGTGTAGTTGCATATTTGGGCTTGCTTCCAAATGTTTATTTATTATTTAAACCAGTGGTTTTCAAATATTTTCATGTCATGGTCCCCCAAATTAATATGTATGCATTTGTCCCTTAATCCCCATCTGAAAATGTTTTGTGCCAGAGGAGCCCCATACCAGGTTTGTGTTGTTAGAATAAAATCTTCCAAATCTTCCAAATTTTATTTCAAGATTTTTTGTAAATAGCAGATCTACAAGCTCACAATGCGTCACATCACTACGCGTTGTGAGCTTGTAGATCTGCTATTCTCAAATAGACGGTTTAAAGTGCTCATCAAAGTCGCTTCTTTTGGGCTTGTTTTCATAGACCTGGTTGCTTATTTGTCTCGCAATATGTGGCAACACCGCTGCTTGTTGACGTAATTACCTCGCGACATTCTGCGTTTTGTAAACAAGCAGCACGGTTGCAGAGTGCTGCTACATGATGGATAATCTTGTAAAGGTAAAATGAGCCTCAATTTGCTTTAGTTTATGCATCTGAATACCCCGTTTGATCGATAATGAAAATAGGACCGTTATGTCTCATCTTCGATGAATTGATGAGTACTAAGGACCCCAATGGAAACAAGCCATAGGCTTTCTTGGGTTTAAAATCCTCTTAGCAGACCTTGTATTGAACTGTACTTTCCTTTTTTTTTGTTGCAAACTGCTAATAAAGTATTCAATCAATCAATCAATTTAATTGATAATGAGCTCATTTTCACCACCTTTTAGCTGATAAATCAGATAGAGATGGTCAGATCGACAGTTGTTTGCATCGATACAGTGTGGTTCAAATCCTAAAAGGCTAATCATTTTAGACATTCTTTTTTTTTAACTTTTTTTTATTGACAGTTGTGTTGCAGTATTTTATAGCATCATATACATCAAAAATAGTGACATTGCATTAGTTATGAAAAATATTTTAAACCAAAACAAATAAGTTGCAGCACAAACTCTAAGATATAACAGCAACAAAGCTAGACAAAAAAGAAAGACATCTCAAAATAGTCAACCAAATTATCACACAAATAAGAAATAATAGTACAAGTTAAACATTAGAGAATGGATTAACTGTGTAGCTATTGCATACTTTGAAATTCAAATAAAAAGGAAGGTTGGGACTTGGGTGGGGGTTCTGGCCATCCTGTGTGTGTGTGTGTGTGTGTGTGTGTGTGTGTGTGTGTGTGTGTGTGTGTGTGAGTGTGTGCGCGCGCATCTTTCCTTTGCGTTGTATTTCCTCTGTATGCTGATGGAGACCTTTCATAATAGCTGACCTTTCATGTTTAGAAAAGTCACCTCCATCCATCCTCACCTCACATCAGATGATGACTTAAAGCTGTTAAAGCTGCAATCCGGAACTTATTTTCACGAAATCAAATGTTATAACTAGCATATTTGCATGGGGTAAGGGTGGTCTCCTACTCTTCTATTGAGAATGTTTTGACCCTGTGTCGGTTATGACATATGACATAATGGTTGGCAAGTAGTACTGCCTGACGCTCATAAGCTCAACATGTCCCCCAGCCAAGTGGGGATTCCCATACGTTTGGGAGACTCAGGTTCAAATCCTGGGTAGAACATGAAACTCATGAAACTTTTATGTGTGAACTTTTAGATGCTACACAATAGCAGCTGAAACGGGATTCACACCATTTGGTGGAGTGTCAGTAGGCTAAAGCTACATTCAGAACCTCTAGTAAGAGATGGCGTTCACAAAACGAACACACCTGCATTAGTAATGTATACATTTTGGGGTTTTCTACCACATGCAAGTGTGTGCATACCGTACATGAATGCGAGTGTGCTTTTGTTTGTTTGCATTCTATGACAGTCTTATGTCCTCAGGTGCATGGAGGGGGAGGATATGACTCAGATTTCAGTGAGGAAGAGGAAGGGGAATCCTCTCAGAGAGGCCTTAAAAGGTAAACGTCCATTAGTTCTATTATTAACTTCAAGACCTAATTATAACCATCAGTTAGAGAGTAGTACCCATGTTGCTTTTTTTATTTGTCTAGTTAGTGGTACATTTGAAATTGTGTGAATGTATATTTTTTTCCTGTGTCTGCTACCCCTGTTCATCAGGGATCCTTATATTTATGGCAGCATCTGGTTCATACCTAAACAAAACATACCTCATTTTTTAATTCAGTATTTGAATCTGCATTCTAATGGTCAATTGATTGCATTTATATAGTGCTTTTCTTGTCTTCCGACAAAGCACTTTTCAAAGTATGTCTCATACCCATTCACAAACAGATGGTAGCCATGCGAAGCCAGAGCAGAACAGGTAACCCTCTAATTCCCAGATGTCCACTCTACCTCCTGAGCCATTTTATTTGTTCCTTTGTTGACAGGAAACGTGAGGATGAAATTCTACAGAAACCGTTCAAGAAAGGAAGACACTCCAAAGTGGCTCACAGGAGTTTCCACTCCAGTGAAGTGGACAGGTACATAATCATTAACATTAGGATTGATTCATCTGATTTTCATGTAGTATTTCACCATATTAAAACTGCCAGAGGTATTTTCATATTTTTTTAGCCAGTGCCAGAGTTTTTCATTGAAAAAAAAAAAGTACTCAGGAGCCGAGATACAGAATTTTTAAGTTTTAAGTTAACAAGGAAGTGGATTGGAGTCTAGATCTTCGAAAAATCATATCTCCTTGGTTCACATAGATCTACGCGATTGGCACGTGGCGGCTTTAAATAGGTTCGCGTAGATCTACGTGATTGGCAGTGAATCAGTTAAGGCTCACCTAGGCTCTCACCTACCTTTTGTAAAACAGTGATTTCTATTCATGGTCACATTGTCTCTGTTAATTCATTATGATTGATAACATTGCCTTGATAGCAATTGAACATTATTTCTCATACAACAACTTGTGTTTGAAACAATTCAAAATGAATGCACATTTTATTAGTAACATAGAAATCCCATTGAAGTAGGGGTGGCGTAAACACAAAAAAAATCATGCTAACTGAAACTTTCTGACTGAATACTGATGGATTCGGTTTTCTTGTCATTTTACAGAGAAGAAGCCAGGAACAGAAGAGCCCATCTGATATCATTGAATGCTGTATCCTTCTTGTGATTTACATCAACTAAACTGTTTTTTGTTTTACTGTTGTGGTTGTGAAGGTATTCAATGTACATATACACAGGAAAGTTGGAGGCATACATTAGTGGCCACAGGGAATCAAGTTTATGTATGTACTGTAGGCATGAATATGGAAAGTATTAGCCTGTCCTTAACCCAATATCTGAAGTTTGAACGACACAAGAAGTTTGTCGGTGACTACATTCTGTATTATGGAGGGGAAACAGCTGATTTTAAACGGTCCACGTAAGTAGTATCCTCATTAACATAAAACAAGACAGAGTCTAATAACGATGTGGGCTCCCTGTCGAATTTTTAGCTATCAAGTTACCATGTGTGCAGTTTGTGAACAGTAACACCGTAAAAAAATGCATTCATTGCACAGTTCAAAACCTGCCTCTTGTCTTTCAAATATACAGTATACCACAGATTCAACCATTAGTTTACCCAATCTCAAAATATGTGCCATCTGCTTTCAAGGCTTAATGTGGCATGATTTATTTTGTCTGCTTTTTTTTGTTTTCTCCTCTCAGAGCAAAAGACAAAACAGATCTGGACGTGGTGCGGGAGAACCACCGTTTCCTGTGGAGGGATGAGGACGAGGATGACATGACATGGTAATTACCATCCGGAAAGAGGGTCAGGTCACACTGCTCAGGAATACATTGGGTGTGTTTCACAGAATGTAAAAACATAACCTCTAGTCCTCTAGTTGCACTTCAGTCATCTTTTGGTGTGACCCATTTCCTGAGGAAATGGGTCCTGGGGTCCTGGGAAAATAAGTATAATCTTTCATCCAGTAACAGTTGGGGACTAGAATGTTACCTCAGTATTAGTCCATATTTTGGCCTTTCAGTGTACATTTATTTTAAATAACCTTTTCTCTGGTTTATTCTTACCTTAGCAGCTATGCAAATAATGCTTAAGCAACATGTCTAAGACATAATGTAATTTGAATTTGCAAGGCCATTTCTTGTGCTATGCTCACTCTTTCCACTTGTATTATGTCCTAGGGAGAAGGAATTGGCCAGGAAGTATTATGACAAGCTGTTCAAAGAATACTGCATAGCTGACCTCAGTAGATACAAGGATAACAAGGTATGATGGATGGATGAAGTATCTGTCTGTTCAAAGAATATGTTCTCTTATGCAGTCAAAATGAATAAATGAATCCATACATGGGAATATCATGTATGGATTCTGCGATATCATAGATGTCATCATTAATACTAGAAAGCAGATTATTGTAGGTCATTATTTATTCTAATTATATCTTACAGTTTGGCTTTCGATGGCGCGTTGAGAATGAAGTTGTTTCTGGAAAAGGTAAGAGAAAGCTAGATGTATTTGTAAAATCATGAAACATTTATTGTCAATAATCACTATGCTTTTTTTTTGTCTTTTATTTTGAGAATAAATTATACTCAAAAATATTCCCTGAACAGTGTCATAGCGTAAATAACAACAAACCCATACAGAAGCCCCCAAAAATAGTTATTAGACAGTAATTTAAGTTTAAGGTCTAAATTCCCTCAAAAGACAGTGTTGCACTGTTTTTCCACTAGATGGCGACAAAAATCAAGCTTCAATGTACACGTTGAGCTCAGGCTGGGATTTCTTCATCTTACTATCTACTACCAGCATAGGAGCTACTGATAAAGATTTATAATATGTACACTTATATAATGGCCAAGTACCAACTCAAGCCAAGAATTCAACAACGTTCAACATCACTTTAAGGTGCACATTGACATATAAAATCACCTCATTTGTGTTCCATAAACTAGACTCAAAAGACATCAAAAACAAAATGTGTTGTTGCTCATATTTACCCGCTTATGAGAGTTTTTACCATCTAAAAGTGTATCATGATGTTAAAAATTTGACTCAAACTGGAGCTGTTGACTTTGATAGTTAAATTTCATTACAATCCACGTGCATTGCAAGATGAACCCTTTTAATAATAAAACGCCCCAAACACCCCTTTCAGTGTCTTAAAATAAATAGATTGCACAATGAAGGTTGGGGGGAGGGCAGTGTGTTATTGATATTTCTGTAGATGGCTGTGGATCATAGGACATGTTGGTACAGAGTTAGATAATACTGGCCATTGTCCAGCCATTTAAGTTCAATTACTAATAGCATTGACCTGTCGTTTCATGGCCTTTCTCGCAGTGTGAGAATCATGAGCACTGGCAAATACCACAAATTCAGTGAGACAGGGACACATGGAAAAACAAGCCTCAACCTAACATTCTGCTGCTGTAACAACCCTTCACGCTTCAGGATTGAGTGTCTGCAATTTTCCACTCCATCATAAATGTACTTTTAGTCTTCGGTAGGTTATAGGCCAAAGTTAACTGAGGCCATTCCTATGTCGGCTGGTCCAGCTGTCAGAAGGAATGGGCTTCTGTTTGAAATTCTCCACTTATGTAATTACACTGTCTTTTGAGAAAAATACAGTATTTTAAGGCTAATTAGCCCTAATACGTACCTAGCTGTCTCTCACATGTGGATTACATTTTGCCAACCTCTGATGTGTTGCCTAAGCCTCCGTTAGTCAGAGTAGAAGGCCATGTTCAGCCAACTTTCTAACATTGTCATCTGAGAACAGGTCTGTATTTCTGTCCCAGCTTTTGTCAAATATAAAAAGCTAGGAACCGATGAGAGAGAGGGAGAGACAGAGAGAGGATGACATGCCACATTGGTTTTGAACTTGACAGTTCATAAAAAATGAAAGAGTACTTGATTGATTGAAAGTTTTATTAGGCAAAAGAATGTAAAACAACACAGTTACATTTATAATACTTTTATCTAAAAGGTCCGACCAAAAAAGTGGCCTTGTTTCCGTTGGGGTCCTTGAATTAATTTCATAGACATATATAGTAGCAACCAAACAGTTCAAAAATCAACATAAAATAAGCGTGAAAAAATACCACTATGTACAAAAAAAATAAAGAAACGTGAAAAAAATATATATATACAAATATATACAAATATATACTGAGCAAGGTGGCTGCCCTTGTTGATTACACAGCCACCTGTCCGTCGGTATGTCCCTACTGATCACATTGCCTGTGTCTGGTGGCATTAGGGAACTATTTACGTAGGACCTACGACCTACGTACCTATCCTCTATTAACGGGTCAATAAGGCAGTCACCTCCAACGCTCCACCTGCAGCACGTGAGGGGATCTTCCCTCACCTGTTCAATATGAGATACAGATAAAGTTGTTGCCTACAATGAGGCAGTTTAAATCAAACCACCTTACCCACACTACACTTGGCCATTAGCAAGTGCAGTGCAATTAGTTTATTCTTATTTTCGAGTCCTGCAGAGAATGGGGTGATGCTTAAAAAGAGCTCTGAACAAGGCCAGGGCTGCTTAACAAATTACAATTGCATGCTACTCCTTTTTAACTTGGTTATTTGAGAGCAGCTACAGAAAATGTCAAATGGTTGTGGAATGAAGTATGGACTAAACAGCTGACTCAATTCCAATGTACGCATGTGTGTGTACTGTATTTGGTTAACATTGTTCAAAGTGTACCTGATACTGTAGATAAACATCCATCTAGTTAAATCAGATATTCTGAACAAACAAGGTCATATTGTTGCCAAATAGGAATTGTTGCTGTGTGTTCGTGTGTGTTTGTATTAAGGAGTGTTGGGTGTTTTTGGAAAAAGCCCCCCCCCAAAAAAAGTTGGGCTTTTCTGCCTTTTTTGATAGTCCGCAGTGGAGACAGGAAACGGGGAGAGAGCGACTGGGAGTGACATGCAGCAAAGGTGGTCGGGATCGGGATTCGAACCCGTGACACGCTGTCAGGCTGCATTAGAGCCTATATGTGGGTTGCGTCTGGACTGGTAGGCCAGCGGGCTTAAAACATTTCAATTTACATTAGTGGTTAATCTGTTGAGTTAAAATATCTATTTTGTAGAAATACTTTTCTCAGTGCTATAGCATGTCATCTTAATGTTAATGTTATCTTAAACATTTATAATTCCTAGTAACCTCTCGGTTTTACTGAGTCAACCTGCTGGTTTAATGTGAATAATTAATATACAATTTCACCTGCTAGACATTGCAAACTTGGAGTGTGACTGCTGGTCAAATGGCAGTCGAAGAGATACGGAGACCCTGTGGTCAAGACAACATCTGTGGTCTGGGAAAAAAATGTCGTTGTCATTCAATCCTGCAATTGCGTGACACTGGAGCACTTGTTCTTCATTATAATTGAAGAACAATGCTCATTATAGTATGGTACCATTTTTGTCTACTTGGTCTGTGTTTCATAGGAGGACTGTGGACACCCGCCTACCAGTGACATCATCGATGGGTAATTCAAGCTAATAGAAACTGCTGGCTTTCTATTCCTGGAAATTTAGAATGCTATAATGGAAGCCATTGTTCTCATGCTAATAAAAATCGAAATAAAACATTTGAAATCTTGTTTGAAAAAAAAAAAACCTGCCTAGCGATGATGTCACTGGTAGGCAGGTTTCTGAAGTGTCCACAGACCGAGTGGAAACATTTTTTACCATTTCCCCATGAGCATTAGTGAGGACCAATGTTATGAAGATGGTTTGAAAATGGTTGAAGTCGTCCTTTAACTATTACACCATCAGTGTCACATTCACATGGACTTTCCTCGTCATCCTTTATTAGATTTGTTTATTTACACTGTATATGATGTCAGACCAGACTGAACCATCACACCTTAGCCAGAACGCCAACGTCATAGCGCCTTAATCTGCAGTAATACGGCACGCAATGAAAGTCTCCTTCTACCGTTGTCTGTTCCAAGTCGCTCTAAGCGGCCAGGACAGCAAACGTCACATCACATCTTTGACGTCGATCACCTACTTCAAACCCTACCTCACCCCACCCAAAAAGGAGTTTCTCCTCCTTGGGCCAAGAACGCACTGCTCTGACGCACTCTCTCACACTGTCACTATTTGGAAGATCCCTGCGGTCAAGATCAATGCCATCATAAGCCCCTCTGGGCTTAAGGCAAGCCTCGACGCAGGCCGAGCCACCAGGGAGGCGGTATGGGTCAGAGATGAATGGGAGAAAGGGCAATGGAAGGAGACAAATCTGATCAGATCTGGGGGGGGGGGGGGTTGAGAGAAGACGAGAGTGTGAGAGAGGAAGGGGGACAACAGGGGGAGATGCAAAGGGAGGGTGAGGGAAGGAGAACCAGAAGAGAAAAAAAATAGAGAATGAGTGATGGTAATGGTGGAGCAGATGTTGGTTGACCTGGCCACCCTGGAGTCTGGCTGATAGAGGTCTTTTCACTGCGTCGTCATGTTTAGTTGAGGGAAAGAATCCTGTTGACAGATTTACTGGGGTGGTAACCTTTTCTGGATCAGGGCCTACTTGAAAATCTTGCAAGCGTTCGTGGCACACCTATATGACCCCACAGGTTGGGAATCACTGATTTAATGTAAACAAATAAAAGAGTGGGTGACTTTTTAACTTTCCCAAGAAAGTTAAAAGTTAATCATAAGAAAATACATAAGGTGTGTACAAAACATTTTAATAGAAATGAGTTGTTGTGAGACATCACTTAGCAGCAAATATCAGTACTGTATGTATTAGATCAAACGTGTCTAAGGAGTATAATATGTAATAAAAAAGTGTGTGTTTGCGTGCACTCTCTCATGGACTTGCAGGTCAGTTCCAGTGTGGTAACAAGCGATGTGAGAAGGAGGAAGGCCTAAAGAGCTGGGAGGTCAATTTTGCCTACGTGGAGCAGAGTGAGAAGAGGAACGCTTTGGTCAAACTCAGTAAGTCACGTGACATCTTCTCCTTTTTATTTATTCTTCTCATGCTTGTCCTTACCATGAAGAACCCATGGACATTCAAACCTTTATAATTAAAACATTTTCTCAAAGAGCAATTTAGGGTCAATCTGTGCTTTAAAATGCTTTTAAAAAATGCAGTGATAACATAACTTTGAACAAAACAAAGGCAGCATACTGTATTATGCAAGTTGATTTTCATAACTTAATAAATGGAAACCAATAGCTTCCTGGAAGGCAGGAAAAAGTAGAAATTTGAACATCTAAAAAAGTATGGTATACAGTAGTTGGTAAGTTGTGTTAAAAGGATTCCTGGCTAATAAGCCTCATATGCCTTAATACATTATAATTGCCCTCTATAACAAATTTTTTAAATGAAAAACACCTTAAATATTGTATTTATTTGAGTAAAAGATTAAATATTTCTAAAATAAATAAGATATTTAAGGTGTTTTTAATTTTTAATTTTAGTCATAGAGGGCAATAATAATGTATTAAGGCATATGAGGCATATTAGCCAGGGATCCTTTTAAGTATACTTATGTTATTATGTATACAAGTACGTTTATCTTACTTGTAGACAGTTTGTCATGTTCAGCTTGCCTGTCTAAGCCTCAGACCATAATGATCGTCCTTTGGGTATCATACCTTAGACAATCCTCTTAGAATAATTAACCATAAGTGGTTATTGTAAGTCATCCACTGGTTATTGTAAGTCCCGTCAAGCAGGAAATTACCAGGCTGTTTTAACAAGCTAGGATGAGGGACTAGACTAGTTCATAATCATCATCTCATCTATGGAAGAAAGGCCTGTCCTCCACTGAACTGCACCCTGCCTTTCTCCTCTACCTGCACTTGATTTGGCTCTTGTTTTTGTCATAATTTTTAAGCGGTGCTAGCGACTTCTACAAGTGACTTTGTGTGTGAATATGTTCGTACAGTATGTATGTCTCTGTATCATGAACTTGCACACTCTCACTTATAAACACACACACACAGGAAGGCAAAACATGAACATGCACACATGCACGAGCACACACATGGAGAGACACAATGCACACACAGTAGCTATGTGGGATTTTTTCCCCCTCCATCATTGAGGTTTTGCAAGAGATTAGATCTGATGTCATGATTGTTGATGATATTGATGATGAACATTGTGTTTTATAGGACTGTGCCCTGAATGCTCATTCAAACTAAACTATCACCACAAGTAAGTGCATGCACTTTTCATTATGTACCATTGTCATTTTGACCACCCCTCTCTAGACCTCTAGGGAATCTGAACTCTTTGCATATTTTTAGGAGGAAGGAAGTGAAAGTAAAGAAGAAGACTCTGAAGCAATCAGAGGAGAACCAGGAACCACCACAGAAGAAGAAGAAGAAAAAGAAGACATCCAAGAAACACAAAAACAAACACAGACGACACAGAGGTAAAGTCTCTCACCCTCCTCTCCTCACCAGCTCTTGGACTGGTTGGACTCATAGTAAATGTTTTTCTGTAACTAGAAGGGCCACAATGAGTTCAGTTCAATCCAGAGTTATTGGAAACAATGTCAATTTCCTTACATGTGAAGTTAATGAGTGACATTTTCCTGTACAGTAAATACAGTACAATGTTTATATTATCACTCTCCTCTCCTCCCTCTCTCCGCAGATCAAACCTCCTCCTCCAGCAGTTCAGAGGAATCGCACCAATCAGACAAAGGTAGCTTCGATAACACCTCTAACATCGGCATTGCCACACACACACAATCTTACAACTCTCCCTAGTACAGACTGAAATACACAGAAACATAAGATCATGTATTGATCACACACAGAGGACAGTTTATCATGCAACCATTTTGGGTTGGCTCTGTGCCACGACCCTGCAGCACATTACATTGAACACACACACACACACACACACACACACACACACACACACACACACACACACACACACACACACACACACACACACACACACACACACACACACACACACACACACACAGAGAGTAGACTGACATCAGTCTGCTTTCACCCAGATTTCCCTTTGATATGCTCTTTCTTTTTATTTATTTCTCCTTATTTTTCCCTTTCTTTATTTCTTTCTTTCTTTCTCTTGATTTTTCCCTTTATTTCTTCTAGCTTTCTCTTGATTTTTGTCTCCGCCAGGCCGAAAGGCATGGCGAGAGAGTATGTTTTACCCCCTGTCCGTCCGTTTGTTTGTGTGTCCGTTTGTTTGTGTGTCCGTTTGTCCATCTGTCTGTGAACAGCTAATCTCAGGCACCGTTGGCCCGGTCGCTGCGAAACTGTGCACACACACTCCCTGGATGCCAATTCAGAACCTCTGACCCAAATTTTTCACATGGGCCTGTTATAGCGCCACCAGGAGGCCGAATTGTGCAAAACCCATTTACTCCTACAGATTTTATCCAAACGTCATGCAAATCGGTACACAGTATCTCTATAGTCATGTGATCAACACGGATCTTTCCGATTTTCCATATTCCATCCTCATTGGCTAAGGTTGGCTTCCAAAATTTGCAGAATTGGTCAGTTTTGAACAAAATGCCTCAAATCATGAAAGCAGCTTGCGCTTTCCGTGCAATTTCACACGCACATTCCCACTAGGCCGAGGAAGAAATGCCACCCTTTTCACATTGGCCTGTTATAGCGCCACCAGCAGGTATAATTTAGCAAAACACATTTTTGGAACAAAATTCCTCAAATCATGAATGCAAGGTCCGATTGTCGTGAAAGGCCCAAGAAGAAATGGTCCCCTTTTCACATTGGCCTATTATAGCGCCACCAGGAGGCCACAATAACCTACTGTAACCTGGCGGAGACCTGTGCTCCGAGGAGCACTTTTTCTAGTTCCTTTTCTTTCTTTCTTTTGTTCTTTCTTTCTTTTTTTCTTTCTGCATCCCCACCCCTTCTGACCATATGAAATGAACTATGCCTTTGTCCCCTATGCCCCAATGTGCTTGAGGGTTAACATAAACACACAATAAGTGTAAGGGCCACATTCCAGGGTCAGACAGGTATAAGTCATAAGGCATACACGTAAACATATCTTTGACCTGAGGCTATGTCAATGAGTTCACCATCCATTAGACCTGAGGCTATGTCAATGAGTTCACCATCCATTAAAACACACTCAACATTGTGCACACACAGCTATTCAAGAAGAAAAACAATGTTGCCACATTTTGCCTTGTCAACGAGCTCATTCATTTGGATTTTGGGATGCTGTCCATGGTAGAGTGATTGACAGCTTTCTAAATCTCCCCTATTAGATGGCAAATCTGGTGATGAGGCTAAGGGCCAAACAGAAGCGGATCACTGGCGAGGACCTGCCCCCGCGGTGGAAGAGAAGTCAAGGTGAGATAACTCACCCTTAACCACAACCTTGGCATCCCCTATTTTGGGCATGTCATTTTAGGCAACATTTTTCCAATTTCTTAAAAAAATATATCAAAACTGTTCAAGATTTGCTTTTAAATTCCAGCTATTTTTGCAATCTAACATACAACGAAGCGTATAGGGCTTAAGTAGTTAAATTCGAGGGATAATGGTCCTGCATCCATTTGAACAGTGGATGCAGGCTGGTGGCTCAAAGCATCGCCTGTATAAAATGTAATGTTCTGGATCCAAATGCAGCTATTCTGTAATTTACTAGAACACAAATCACTAACCATTATTGTTTTTCTTACCTGTTCAGGGAGGAGGAGTTCGATGAATACTTTGAAGACATGTTCCTTTGAGTCACCTGGTATCTGCTGCACCAGCAAGCCTTGTCATCCAGCAGCATTGTTGCTTTTTCTTGCGTTTGTAGTGACTTTTCCTATAGTAACTACAGCGAAGGGCAACCCGGTAAACTTAAGTTAGACACGTGCTTAAACAATTCAATGTCCAGAGCGCATAATGTTTTTGGATAAGTTAAGCCATTTTATTGAACATCTTCATGCAAGTTGGCATCAGCAGCCAGTGTTACCTTTGCGTTCAAATTCATAATTTAAACCACAAATCACTGAACAAAATAATACAGTCGACAGCACCACAGGCATGATACAGGCACGGTCAAAACCCCTGATTCGATTGCACACCTGGCCGCAATCATCCCTTGCCAGGTATAAATTAGTATCCACCCCCTGTGGTGATTATCCTGCAATGTCTATCAAAGCCACACCCATACAGCATGAAAAAACTAAACAAAATAAACAGAAATTGTATTTTGGCTCCAACACTGTGCGTGCGTGCTTGCGTGTGTACCGTATGCAGTTTGTGGATGTACTTTTTTCCCCACGATTTTGTAATCCATTTCACCCAGTATCAATTGCCTATGTAATCCTGGGCGCTACTCTCCCTCTGCCAGCCTGGGGAGAGCCCAGAACTGAGCTCATGCCTCCTTCAATACTGAGCTCATGCCTCCTTCAATGCATGAGGAGCTAGCAAGTCGCTTCTTATCACCTGACAGGTGGGCGTTTCCCCGGTAGGACGTACCGCGTGGAAGGAACACGTTATTCCAACCAATTCCTTTCCCCTCCATCAGGCGTCCCGGCTGACCAGGGGAAGGCAGTATAGAGACCAGGGTTACTGCATGTTTTTGTGAGGGTACCTAGTACCCCAGGGGACATGGGGAGAACAAACACACAGAAAGGCCCTTTCTAGGGGATGGGCACTGATGACGCAGAGGAGAGGACACACTCACAGCGTCCCCGTACGCATGTGTGAGAATCAAATCAACATCTATTGTTTTGTGATCAACCTGAGTTTAGATTTTCCAGTGCTTCCTGCATCTGTTTAATACCACTACCAATTATTACTTTTATTTTTCTATCAAATAGACTGACTTGATCCGTTCAGACAAATGTGATTAGATTTTTACATTTCTAGGACAGGCATCTGTCATGCTAATGTGCCTCCTAGTATTGGTAAAGGGCCGTTGGGAGTAGGTCGCTGTCATACATTTTGAAAAAGTTATTTGTTTCCTTTCCTTATGATTATGTCTTTTGAAACTGCAATTTGTGGGAGCTTGTACGGAAAATAATTTCACCCACCATTTTTACAACTGTAAAACTTGTGATGTGACAATAAACTTGGAAGTTGAAGTTGAGTAACATCACTAATCACGTAAATCTTTCAGTATCAATAAACTGGCACTCTGCCCAGGACGTTTCTCTTCCTTCTAACAGTTAATCACCTTAACAGTACAGTACTAATCGAGTTAGAATCTAACTGTATTAGTACTGTGGACCTAACAGAGGGATGGACAGCACTCTCTTTCTTGGGAGAAGACATCAACGATTAACCCGAGGTGACGAGGACAGATTGGAGCTGTGCCCCGATTTTGGCCAGCAGCCATGAAACTGCGTGCGATTCATAGTTGGATTACAGGCCTCTCTCTCTCTCGCTCTCGCTCTCTCTCTCTCGCACTCTAGCCTAATTAATACTGTGTGAGCAAAGCCATGGCTCATAGCTCTGTACTCTCCCCCTTTCTGAACAAAAAGAAAATGCATGGCTGCATTTTCAGAACATAAAATATGAAATCTGTCACATATAACGGTTGCTTGCGTATATCCCCCAAAAGGAACTATGTGTTCAAATCGTTGTTTCCTTTTAGGAGCCAAAAGAAGCACTGATCTGATGCAAGATATTTCCTCAGTAAAATCCTCAGTGTGTTAATTTATCCATTTGTAACTTTGAGAATGTATAAATGTAGCATCCTCTTTTCACCCGTAAGGGTCCATTTGATTACATTTTGCACACTCTCAGAGTTAATGAATGAACAGCGTTTTACTGTCTACAATGCAACATGCACTGTGCAGTGTGCATGTCGCGTGCAGGGATGAAGGCCAGACACCCTCACTGCACTGACCCGGGGATCAGAACCAATCCACTCATCCTCTTTCCCTCATCCCGCTTTACAGCCTCTTAGACCCAGTGCACGGAATATGACAGGGTTACATACACGCCCACAGACAGCCTCAAGGTCCCTCAAGTTCATGCACTCCCTGCCTCCTCTGCACAGTAGAATCATCAGTGTTCATTGTTGTTGGGGCATTTACCGCTACCATTTGGGGGGGGTGTGTGTGTGTGTGTGTGTGTGCGCGTGCGTGCGTGCGTGGAGTATCAAATGTTAGACACCCATGAGAGAACTTCCCTGTATCTTCATTTTAGTGCCAAAAAATGCCCTTTGAGATGCCCTAATCCTTACACACATTTCTTTATTAGTTAAGTCATATTACATATCATACCACATACATTACATACATTAGAGGTCATTACATACATTAGAGGTCATTTCATATGAAGCCAAATAATGTGTGTGTTATCAATTAAGCTGCTTCAAATGTAATCCCACCACCAACCCACCCACCCACCCACCCACCCAGAAGAAAGATCTTTCCGCAATCTGACCCGGCTTTCAACCCCAGTGGAGTGTTCGGTGCTGTTCGCACTTGTTGTTCAGCCTCCAGTGAGCACAAAAGCTCCTTCCCTAGGGGACAGTTCTTTGAAAGGAGTCTCCGGGTAGTGACACTGATGGGATTAGAGTCTTTGATTGACCGTGCTTTGAAGAAAGGACGTCGACATGTTGCATAAGACAAAGCAGGAAGTCTTGTGTCTCTTTCCTGATTACCCTGAGAGGGATGTTCCTAAAACGGTCTCAGGAATCACAGGAGGGTCAGTACCTACTACCTAGATTGTTGTGCGACATGGAAAAACACTGTCCAGAGCTCATTAACAAAGTCCACTTTTAGGAGGATTGGCTCACGTCTGTCACGTGTGTGTGTGTGTTTCAGCTGACTGTTCAATGGCTCATCCGTCCTCAAACAAACTGTATTCAAACAAAGAAACCAAGAACTTTGGTCTGTGTCGTGCCACAGGATATATGATGGCATAAGGTTTTGCTGCCACAGAGCAAACACACAGAGATGTCAACCCTCGCACAGATATGATAAGGCTTTGGTCGTCCGTCCTGATCTTCTCTGTAAGCAGGGTATTTAAAGTGTAAAGCTGTGTGGATCACACAGACACAGTCTGGCTCACAATCAATCTCCAATCCCATTCAATCTTCTTAGAGAACGTGTAGCCGTACTTTGTCTGACTGGCAGCGAGACCTGTCTCCTTACAACAAGCCATTTTTCTTTGGTCAACAATTCAGTAGCTATACATTTCACGCAGAAAGTTGAAATGCACACATACTCTACATCATACAATTGTGATGAGATAAAACTGCAGTAAAGTCATGCAAGCACTTGACTTTATTCTGATTATTAAATAATTGCAGTTTCTTCTAAACATTGGTATATACATGTTGAAATTGTTACTATACATGTTCAGCTGTTTAGTGATGCTCACAATAAATACACACCATTAATCTGTGATAGTGGAGCATAACTGTAATCCAGATAGATTTTTGTTTCTGGGTGCTTCTCTTAACCCCTGTCTCCAGCTTTTTCACCCATTAAAGACATACAGTAGTACAAAATAGGTTTTCAGAAAAGAGTCAAAAAATATATACTGTATGTATTTATATATTACTGTATATTGCATAGAAATATACCCTCACACGGCTCTTACAATAAGTGCCTACATTCTACATTGTCCCATGTTGACTGAGCATTGTCGTTGTCAGTACAAATTGGAGACAATTTGCAAGAACCTATCAAATGATGTAACAACATGAAAATGATCTCAACTTCAAGTGTCTTTACAGCATTCATAGATCCCACTCCTAGCCAGCATTTGTCCTTTCCATTCCTGAGTTTGAGTTCAATACTCTAATATCTCGGCAACTTAAAAAAAGGAAAAAAATCATCATTTTTCAGCACACTTGAGCATTAGCCATACTACTTTACAGTAACTGGTAATCAAAAGTATACACATCACCTTCAACCAACCTCAAATGGTTACTTCATGGTTTTTCCCCCTTCCTCAGCTAAACTTGGCCTAACCATTGCCAAATACTGACAGAGGCAGCTAAGTGCGTTGTGTAAGCTACAATACTATAATACAGTACTGCATGTCCTGCCAATAAGGAAAGCTGTCTGAAAATGATCCTCTTGGCAGACATATCCTGCATGCATCACATTATTCTGTCGGGTGTACTCTGCTGAAAATGTTATGCCGACATTTTAAATCCAAGTAGTTGTTTTGTAATGTATAATTCTCTCCCTGAAAAATACAGAAAAACACATCAAACCACTTTGTGGAGCAGGAATGATTATGATACTGAGAGATTATGTGAAATGCTTTTCAAAATGTGTAAAAATGAAAATGGACAGTTGACAGTTCCATAAAGGACGTGCTATTTACACATCCCTCTTTGGACACACTGCGGACTGGATTGGAATGTTTACACCAGTGGTTCTCAAAGTGGTGTCCAGGGACCCTCAGGCCTCAGGGTTTCCTTGGGGGGGGGGGGGGGGGGGTTCAGATGGACCCTTACAGCTCTGTAACTCTGAGAGCGTACAAATGGAACCAAATGGACTCATAAGGGTAACATTTTGTACATATTTGCACACTTTCAGAGTTATGGGGTCCTTGAAATTAAAACATTTGAGAACCAGCGGTTCACACTACACTAGAGTACATTATATAGAACCAGTCCAGACCTAACTCAGTTGCACCTTGATCTGAGCAGACTGAAATAGCCTAGACTAGATCCACACAGGCCAGACATGGCCAGGCTAGAAGATCTAGACCAGTTCAGATCTAGCAAGACAAGACCAGAGTGGACCGAAGGAAGACCAGACTAGATAAATATAGCCTAGCCCTAGAGTAGTCCTAACCATGTGAGATCGCACCGCTTCACTGGGCCCAACAAAATGCAGCTTAGCAGATAGTGCAGGTCTTGGACTTCCCTCCATTGTCTGGTAAACACACACACACACACACACACACACACACACACACACACACACACACACACACACACATTATTGGTTAGTATTACATGGTTCGCACCATGGAAGAGGAACTGAGAAATTGAACATTTGTTTATCTACTGGATCCATCTATTCTCAATCCATCCATCCATTCTCCAACCTACCCAAGCATCTATCCAGCCATCATCCAACCCGCTCATCCATCCATCCATCCATCCATCCATCCATCCATCCAACCATCCTCTAACCCGCTCATCCATCCTCCAACTCGCTCATCCACCCATCCCTCCATCTCTCTAGGTCCATTACCTTCCTCCACACCGCCACCCTCCAGTTTCTTCTTCTCGTCCTCAATGGCCTTCATCTTGGCATTGTACACCTCAGCCAGAGCATTCCAGTTATTCCTGTTGTTGGTCAGACCATCAAACATGGGCGTGATCTCCTTGTGGAACCTGGCGAACTCCTGACAGAAGAAGACGACACATACAGTGTGTTAGATATTGTTGACCTTGTATGTCCAATTTTCTTCTTTTAGTTTTTTTCATAAATTAATGCGCTACTTCGTCATGCAACCACGCAAAAGTAGCAGTGTGACGCATTGTGAGCCTGTAGATCGGGTATTTTTTTAACATTTCGAAAGTGAAAGTGGTTAAGTGTGTGGGTTTTATACGATATTGAACCAATGAAAAGTATTAACAAGAGCTTTTGACAAAATAATAACCACATTGGAACCATTGGAACACAGGTTATCTTTTCCATTTCCTGAAAAGTAACAGTTTTGGTCATATGAGGTTACTGCCCGACAGTGACGATATTATACAATGTGTGGGGGTTATACTGGGACCCCAATGTGTGTCACTGTGGGTGTGCATGCGTATGTGAGCGCGTGCATGCATGTGTGTGTGCGTGCGTGTGTGTGTGTGTGTGTGTGTACATATTTGTATGTTATGAATGTCCTGGTCCAACCCTCTCCCTGGATGACACATTGCTAGCTAGCAGACATTCCTGCTGGGGCTAATGGAGTTCCACAGGTTATCCAACCAACAGGGGGACGAGGTGAAATCAATAAACATGCATAGATAATGGATCTACTGTATGTAAGCAAAATGGACCACCACTTTCCTCAAACATATAATGTGTAGATACTGTATATCACATGTTAAGAGACATTTTAATGAAGCTGTTTGAATACAAAAGTTTGAATAAATTGATTATTTGGATAATGTATTGTGATAAACTCTGACACGTTGTGAGCTCATAGATCGACAATTTTGGCTGAAGAGATTTGATGTTGAGGTAAAAAAAAAAGGTACAGACCTAGAATAGAGCCCTGGGGGACCCCAGTCAACTAAATATACTGTAAATAGGGTTTAAGTGATTAAGTGGTGAAGCCTTCCGCAATGACCCCTTCTCCCCTTTCATTTCATGTAGAACTGCAAATGTATTTACATTTAGTATACTCAGCAAATCTACTGGTAACAGAAACAGATGACTTGTACAGTTACCTGGTATACAAATTTGCACACAAAGTCAATGAACCCACACTGCATCTTAGGTAGCTGTTCAGAGCAATTTCTGTCCATCATGGGCTAAGAGGCAAGTTGAAATTGAAGAGAAAGAGAGAGAGAGAGAGAGAGAGAGAGAGAGAGAGAGAGAGAGAGAGAGAGAGAGAGAGAGAGAGAGAGAGAGAGGGGGAGGCAGAACAAAATGTTTCTTTTAATTGAAATGTAATAATTTGAGTGAACTGATACAGTTAAAACAATGATGAAATGATAAGAGCTTAGCACAGAAGAAAGGCTGAAAAAAGGCCCAAAAACCAGAAGAGAAGACAACAGAAAAAGGCAAGAAGAGAAGTACATTTGGAGGGTGGAGCTTACAATGGGTTGTTGGTCTAGGACGGTCCTCTCCAAGTCACCCTGTTCCCAGAACTCAGCAGCTACCATCAGAGCCACCTGAGAGAGAGACAGGCAGACAGAGCTGAAAACACTTTGAATGCTTAACAAAGGAAAGACTAGGGACTCTGACCGATACCGGTTTGGCCAATATATGAGACACTATTTGACATTATTTACTATATTATTTAGGCTACCTTTTAAAATCTTTCCAAAATAGTGTTGTGAGCTTTGAGAATGGCTACTTATTTTCTTTTTTTTAAAGGGAGTAAGTGGTTTAACAAAATAAAGTTCAGTTCGTGTGCATTTGACTTGTTTGCTTGTTCCTTGATTAATTAAAGTTATTTTATATATTGAAATATACACTTAATCTGTAATTAAATCTCTCTCATCTCAAGTTTATGTGGTAGACACAGTAACCAGTCAACTACTGGTCCGCTTACTATTATTTCTTAACCAAGCTCCTGGTGTAATTTCCTAGTGTAATTCCTGTGTCCTTGAAGGCCGTGAACGACACCCACCTTGCTCTGTACCTCCCAAGGTTTACAGATGGCTGATAAATCACAGGCTGTCATCATCATGGCCCTGCAAGAGAGATGGGTGAAGAGGGAGACAAAAATTAAGAAAACATTACTAGACACAAAGGAAGAAACTGAAATGACAGGTTTCAGCTCTTTTTAAATGATGGATGTGGTGTGGTGAAATTTTAAGTGACAGACAGGACAATGATGAGCAGGCAAAATTGGAATAAGCAGACAAAAGTGGAACTGGAACAGGATAAATGTTGGCATCCCCACCGGCAAATGTATTTTCTGTTTAGCTTACTAAAGAGCTGGAGAGGTGGGGCGACCATGTTACTGAACAAACACTTTATAGCAATGATTACTATCATTAAACTTTTAACTCAAAACTGTTCTTTTTGTATTTTCTTCACTTACACCCCCTTTAATTGCTTCATGCTTTAGAGGTTGCAGTTGTCATACGTTTATTTACATTTCATTATTAACTCTTTCAGTGCCAAGAGTATTTTCATAAAGTACTCCCCCAGTGCCAGCAATTTGCGTTTTTTTTTATTTTGTAATTTTGTAATTTTTCATTCAAATAAATGATCTGATTGGGTTTTTAAACCCATAATACAGTTCTACCAGTAGAGAGCAACAAATCGACACATTGATGACCTCGCTGGCTCACTCGCCCCCTCCCAAACAGGCTCACGTCACATCCGGTCATAACCGGATGTTGACATTTTTGACAATCGTTGATCGGGCTAAATTACGATGTGATACACGACTACGATGACTGATCGTCACCCAGACCAAAGAGAGTAGACGTGGACCTCTCCGTTTGTTTTTTATACCGTGTGAAAAACCGTGACTTTCCCTATTCTGGCCAAAAATGATCGCGGGAAAAAAATTTGAACCGGAAACGGAATCTGCGTCATGAAACCGGAACCCAATGAGTCTGAAGGAGTCAGGAAGCGAAAGTCATCATGAAAAATAAACAGTATAGCGCCACCACAGTCAAAAGTAAAAACTCGGGATTTCTCGTGCTGGCACGGAGGGTACTCTGGAAAAACTCGGGATATCTCGGGGCGTGGCACTGATAGAGTTAAAACATGACCAAACTTACCTGACTAATTCTGTTAATTTTAAATCCATAAAACTGTGTGGTCAATAAGTCATAGGCATTTGAATTTAGTTTGTAAATTAATATTTCCCCAAGTTTTTGGCTAAACTTTCCAAGTCAATCCATGCTTAAAAAACATTCAGCTACAACTGATAACGTAACTGATACAACTCCACATTACCTATCTCAAGTCCCTGCAAGTTGATTTTCATAATGTACTGAAATTAATGGAAAATACTGGCTTCCTCAAAGATCATAGAATGGTTGGGAAATGGTCAGCAGTAATGTCAAGTATACCCTGAGACATGGCAGACCACCAGTATTGGCCTTTAAAATGGCAGATGTTGTGTTTTTTGGTGTGATACATACATACAAATTTCCTTTCTGGTGGGGTTGTTGGCAATGTAGGCGGTTTGTTCTTTTTCGTCGGTCATGGGCTCTGTGGCATTCACAATGTTCTGGAACATGGTTCTTTTCCTGAGCGTGGACAAACAAACAAACAGAGAAGCAACCATCAGTAGCCAGTTGCACATTAGTTGGATTTGCTGTGGGTCCTGCCTCTCGCAGCTAAATTGTCATTACCCTCACAGCTAGCCATCAGCTGAATCAAATCAGCATGTGGCAGTACAGTCCCACAGGGGAAGTGGTTATCAATGGTGTCAGTGCGGAAATGGACGAGAAATGAACTCACTTAAAGTAAAGGGCTAGATCAGTGGCAATGATGCAAACGTCGAACAAGTGCTGAACGGTCTCAAACTGGCGTTTCTGGAGCTGGCTGAAGATGTTCAGGTCCTGGAAGACAAATAAAAAGGGTTTGACGTTGGTTTCAGGGGGTGTGTGTGTTTGTTTGTTTGGTTGTTTGTGCACGTAGCTACAGTAACTCTTCTGATGGTCACCTTCAAATCATTTGGCAAGCAAATGTTTACACATCAATTCATTGTACCTCATCCTCCTCTAATCACTAATCCAAACATTAAGTGCAGTTTCGTTGAAGGATGGCCACATTATTCATCTGTAATCTTAAAATGCACACATTTCTTCTTCTTCTCAAAAATGAAAGCTATTAATGTTTATATATTTCAATCACAAATTGTTCCCTAAGAATTTGAAGAAAGAGATTATGACAGCAAACATTTTAGCTGTACCTTATCAGAAAATGTATGTAACTTTTCTGGTGATTTCTTTTGCCCAACGTTTAGGGCGTGCATGTTGTATTTGTTAAATTTTGGATGAGTGTGTTCTAGTCGTTACATTCCGTATATTCATTACATTTTGGATGTGCAACATGTGTAACAGTTGCCCGATTGTCCTGGGCAAGCAAAAAATACCAAAAGCAGGCAAATGGACAGGCAGGTGTTTTTTTTGTTGGGAGTATTTATAGAGACAGGGGAACTTCTGTCAAGCGCAATAGAAAATGAATACAGCAATTTCACTTCCCCCAAATTAAGTAGCAGGACTCATTCTTTAAAGAGTAAAGTATAAACTAGCAGAGGTGATGGGAACCTCACATGTACTGTACACTAAAGTACACAAGTACACTCACAAATGTGTACGTATGCACACGTGGGCTTGTGTGTCCACATCTACACACACTTTGCACTGTTGTATGCACAACCATGAATGATCAAACTCCCAGCAAGTGTCTGTTTTGTAGAGAAAAAAATATATTTTTGGGCAAGTAGAATATGACCTGTACTTGTGTGCATTCTATTCGTTACATTTTGGATGTTCTATTCGTTACATTTTGAATGTTCTAATTGTTACATTTTGAATGTTCTATTGGTTGGTTATATTCCGAATATGCTATTTGTAGAACTTTGGATTTTCTATTGGTTACATTTTGAAAGTGGTATTTGTAAAACTTTGGATGTTCTATTGGTTACATTTTGAATGTGGTATTTGTAAAACTTTGGATGTTCTATTGGTTACATTTTGGATGTGCATGTTCATTTTGTTAGTTGTACCTCGTCAGCCTGGATCGTCTTGCTGAACTCCAAATGGTGCCTCTCCATGATGGAGCTACCGTGAAGTTTGGCAAGAGGGGCGCCACTCCTAAATAATGGAAACAGAAATGACAGACGTAAGCACAAGAGCGACAGAAATTTAAATATGCAACAACACAAATGAAAGTGCTATGGAATGCTTGACCAGGAATACAAATTAGTGGAGTAACAAATCCAAACTAGAAAAAGTGCTCCTCGGAGCACAGGTCTCCGCCAGGTCAGGTAGGTTATTGTGGCCACCTGGTGGCGCTATAATAGGCCAATGTGAAAAGGGTGCCATTTCTTCCTCGGGCTAGTGGGAATGTGCGTGCATTCATGATTTGAGGCATTTTGTTGCAAAAATGTGTTTTGGTACATTAGACCTGCTGGTGGCGCTATAACAGGCCAATGTGAAAAGGGTGGCATTTCTTCCTCGGCATAGTGGGAATGTGCGTGCAAGTTTTCACGGAAATCGCACGCTGTGTTCATGATTTGAGACATTTTGTTCAAAACGGACCAATCCTGCAAACTTTGGAAGCCAACCTTAACCAATCTGGATGGAATATGAAATATCGGACAGATCCGTCTTGATCACATGACTATAGAGATACTGTGTACCGATTTGCGTGATGTTTGGATAAAATCTTTAGGAGTAAATGGGTTTTGCACAAATCGGCCTCCTGGTGGCGCTATAACAGGCCCATGTGAAAACCGGGCCAACGGTGCCGGAGATTAGCTGCTAACACACGGACAGGACAGGACACACGGACGGACGGACGGACACACGGACGGACGGACAGGGGGTAAAACATACATAAATGTCTCCGCCATGCCTTTCGGCCTGGCGGAGACAATTAAGAATGTAATTAGGGGTGTATTCTATATACAGGTCAGGGATAGTAACCACAGCCTGGACATTTGAAACGGAGCATTTAAAAAAACTCTCTCTGGCTGGCAGAATATGTAACCATTTCCAGTTAAAAACTCTTAAATAATATTAATACAAATATTATTTTCCACATTTTATGCCGGATTATGTGTCAGTACATATACTATTTAGTGCCTTTGATAGATCATGATGCCTAGTCTCAGCAGCAGAATCTGGTTTAGCAATACCTACATTAAGTATACGTTGGTAGGTTTATTGCCATAAAAGTCCTTGTGTAAATGTAGGAAAATATTATGTTATTATGAAGTAATTAAAGGTTTTAGTTTGTACTTTTTAAAATCAGAAATAGGTTAGCGCATTACAGGCAATCACAATTATGGAGAACCACAAGGCAAAGAGAGTTAGAACTTGCTTTGTCTGGTAGAGGTTGTTAGTCCCTCTGTGGTCAATATCATGGCAGAATGCAGCGGCCACCATGGCAAACGCATCCAGATCTGAGAAATACCTCCTCAACTTCCCTGTCTGTGGAACAAGATGGAGAGGGGGAGAGAGAGAGAGAGAGAGAGAGAGAGAGAGAGAGAGAGAGAGAGAGAGAGAGAGAGAGAGAGAGAGACACACACACACACACACACACACACACACACACACACACACACACACACACACACACACACACACACACACACAGGTGTTTCGTTTTAGAGTGTGCGTCATTGGAATGTTTTTAATTGAGTTTTGCTTTATTAGACAGGACAGTATACTGTGTAGATAGACAGGAAACCAAGGGCATCCCAGCTGGAATCGAACCTGGGACATTGCAATTATGTGGTCAAGACACCAACCGGACAGCAAGAAAAAAATTAACTGGCACATCCGCTGTACGGCAGGTGCATGACCAACAGTGGATCAAGGCAGGACAAAAAATAAGTCTGCACACTGAGACTTTTCAAAAGCTCCCAATCAAGGCTTTAGTGATTAAAGTTTCGACATATAGTCTTCTGAAGACTGTGTTTTCTATCCTACGAACCGGCATGCCCACATAAAGTGATTAAATACACTTTGGGCCTTACTGTAATCAAATCAAACCCAGGACTATGCAATTGTGCAAACAATTAACTGATTTAAATGACAACAGCAGACATTGCTGCTTCGATTGCTGTGAAGTCATACCTGTAGTAGACAGAACATGGTGTGGCCAACGTTGAAGCCATGCCTCCAGTTGTGGTAGGTGATGTCACGGTAGCCCTTCCGAACTGTGTACATCCACTTGACCAAAGTCTGAGAGCGAGAAACAGAGGAAAGAGAGAGAGATGAAGGACAGAGGAAGGTAAAAGGAAGAGAGTGGAAAGAGCAGAGGGAAATGGAGGGGGAGATTTTAAAGCGGTGGGGGGGACAGTGAGACAAAGAAATATAGGACAACGTATCCAGGTGGAAAAGGAGAGCGGGAGAAAGAGAGTAAAGCAGAGTGAGAGCGAGTAGATGTGTTCCCATTGGTCATTCATCAGTTCTTCAAAGTAAAATAAAAGAGAGATTCTTTAGCGATTGTGGTAAATAGCAATATCTACATTGAGGTTTGGGCTTCTGAATTGGGCTGGATTGACCAATGAACTGACTGACTGACTGACTGAATAACTAAAATATTGTACCTCTGCTGGGACTTTGAACTTCTCAACGACATTGAGCTCGAAGAACATGCGGATGCCGGTCTTGATGAGGTCAAACTCTGAGCTGGGGAAGTCACTGAATCCGAAGTTGTATATATCCTCCCCGTTGACATTATTCGCTGCGGGGATGGTGGCTCTCTGAACAAAAACACAACACAATCAATCCAAACATGAGTCACTCATATACTCATGAAGATGTTTCATTAAAAAAATACAATATACTGTACACACAATTTGGAAACATTTGTTAATGCTTATTTCCTCAATATTCACAAATGTTGTTATTATGAAGTACACAAAACACAGATCTGAAAGGTTAGTTTCAGGTTATTTGCTTTTATGTCAAGGGTTCCAGATAGTTGATGATGCCTTGTTGCTTTCAAAACGGCATTATACGTTTACGCTCGCAATCATTTTGTCAGAATATGTGTCATGACTTTCTCATTCTGAAAAGAGGCTCTACAACTGTATTTATGAACCACTTATCTACAAGCTCACAACACATAGCGATGCGACGCGTTGTGAACTGATATATTATTTACTATTTTCACTATTTAAAGTTTTTAAATGTATGGATTGCTTTATCTTTTTATTTTGAAGTTTCTGAAATTCTTTTGAAAAATGTTATATTTTCTTTCTGAAAAGAAATTATCAAAAAATGGGTGAACAGGTGAAACGACAGGACATACCAAGAGCTTATACATTTCCTTCTGGTCACAGTCCTCTGGTTCTGCATCAAACTTCTCTTTGGTATTCTGATTCAAAACCGAAACAAAGAACCACAATTCATAATGACATTTATGCTGATACGTTTACACAGGCACTCTTATCCTGAGTAACCTACAACAAAATAATAACAAAGCAATTCAAAAACATGTTGTAAAATTGCTGAATATGTTTTCACAAACAACACATAATTGCTACTCGCAATTCATATTATCTGTCCAGTTAGCAACCTATTAACCAATTATTTCACATTATTGGATAAAACAAATGGCAATATTGTATGCCCCAAATACATATTATATTGATCTTCGTGATGATGAACTCAAAGATCATAAACACTAGCTGTCAAAATATGTATTAGTCATACCAAGTCATTATTAGGCGGTACATCAAGCACTTAGCTAGCCACATCTCAGCAACACAGTCACATGGGGTTTTGTTTTCTAAATTGAACCCACGGTATAACTATCGATCATAACTCCTTCATCAAGGATGAAGGATAACTATCGATCATTCCTCCACCAATACCACAAAGGCTGTGACCACTTAATGTCATTTTGGTGCAGTTGAGAATGTTGAAAAAACCCTGATCTAAAGTTCCAATACCAACTGACCAGGATGGTCTGCATCTCAGCCGGAGTGCATCTTGTCTGACACATGAGCATCTCCTGGGCAATGTCTTTCCTCCACTCCATGCGGTTCAGCCTGTCATAGGTGTCACAGTTCAGTACGGACCAGCCCAGGAACTGGGTCAGGGACTGCAAGATACAATAAATGAAAGAAGGAGGTGTCATGTATAATTAATAGGACAAAAAAAATTACAGGGAGAGAAGGAAATAAAGAGAGAAAACATTATGTCATACAAAAAGACAATACACAAGTAGTCTGACCTCAGTGATCTGTTCATCATGTTCATCAAATGGTTTTCCGTCTTTCCTGTTGAAGAAAGTGGCAATGCCCACAATTTCTTCCTTCTTGTTGACGATGGGCAGAGACAAGACATTCTTGATAACAAAGCCAGTCTCATCCACTGCCTCTTTCTGAAAGACATTTGAACAGAGAATGTGTTGAACTCAGGGTTATGGGGAGGGTCAAATAGCCTGCGCAAGAAGAATGATATAAACCTCTCCTCACCTGGAAGGTGAAGTATTCATCTGCGGCCACGTTCATCATGTTACAAATCTGTAAGCAGAGGTAAGAGAACATTGCTACTATGTTGATGTTTACATTTGACTACTTCGTAAATAGTTTCTTATACTGAATGAGAATGGCCCCTCAGCAGCCATGTCAGACTTACAAAGGCATTCTCTGACACATAGGTTGGCATTCCACTGACCAGAGCCCAGTGGTCTACAGGAGGATTACTGAGAGAGAGAGAGAGAGAGAGAGAGAGAGAGAGAGAGAGAGAGAGAGAGAGAGAGAGAGAGAGAGAGAGAGAGAGAGAGAGAGAGAGAGAGAGAGAGAGAGAGAGAGAGAAAGAGAGACGACAGACAGACAGACAGACAGACAGACAGACAGACAGACAGACAGACAGACAGACAGACAGACAGACAGACAGACAGACAGACAGACAGACAGACAGACAGACAGACAGACAGACAGACAGACAGACAGACAGACGTTAATTGGGAGAGAGAAAGATGTGTTTTTTTGAACAATGCTGAAAATGGATTCAAGTTTTGAGAGATACTAGAGGGTCAGTATAATTTGCTGTTTCAGTTGTAAATTCTAGATGCAACTTAAATGAGAGTAATGGATTACAATGGCCACATCTGGACCAGTAAATCCATTTTATACTGAGTAGTGATCATTTCAACATACAGTACTGTACTTCTGTTTTCCTTCGTTACAAGGGTTGGGCTACACAAGACCCTGACTTGGATTTTACTCACGGTATGACTTTGATTTCTTCTTTGCCTTCCAGAAGGTAGTCAATAATCTTATAAAAGATTACTTCCTGCAAAAAAAAGGAAACTCCTGTTAGCTAAACTCCTCAAAAGAAAAGAAATGCATAGTCTGACATAGAGAATAACAGTGTGGCCTACCTTAACTGTTGATAGTAAGTGTGTGCAGTTTGTGAACAAAGCAACAAAAATCACAATCCGGTGTTCTGTGGATAAGTTGAACTACACAGACAGGCTGTTTGTGTTCATGTCTTGGTGTGATGATGGTCTACGCCTCATTTGGGCATATGGAAATAGACAACTTTACAAATACTTCAGTGCTTCACAAGAGATGTGACTAAGAGATTTGTAGATTAAAAAAAATAGCTTTACAACCCAACTTTCACATAATTACTTTCACTTTTACATCACTAGGGCCTTTCAGGCTTTCATGGTAAGAGGTGGTTCTGTTCTGTTTTGTGATGTGATGTCATGCACATAGCAGCATGAGCTGTGATTGATCTACTATTAAAGGGACATACATACATAACAGAGCTCAACATCTCATTTTATAGATAACCAAAGCACCTCAGGATAATGTTACATGCCATGACATGCCATTAGTTGGACATTTTTATCCAAAGTTCCCTACAGTCATATGACTGCATACTGTGCATTTTCATGACAAGACAGAGCACATTTGTACTGGACAACAAAGCCTCAAGGATCACTAAACTTATGAGGTATTATAAGAATTTGGGGAATGTGACAGATATGATTGGAAGCTTCTTACCCTGCCATCTGGGGTCTTTGGCCCCTTGTAAGGCTCCACGTCTCCCAGTTTTATTGGCCACTCATCATAGAATTCCTGGAGTTAACAAACAAATAACATAACAAAAATGTTAAGCATTACAGTACATGCATCGAAAAAAATGTTATATCTTTGACTTGGCAAAAAGTCAGACTTATTTCCATGTGGTCCTTAACAGACAGGGACATGGACACCAATATGCAAACTCCTCTTGAGTAAGACTTGACAAAAAATGTATAATCAATTGTTTTTATTATTCTGTTGTGCCTCCACATCCTTTGCATTAACTTTTTGTTCCATAGCCATTGTTTAAAAGCCATTTAAAGCTGCAATCCATAATTTGTATTTCCAACCCGGGTCTCGTGCCAAAGTTCAACCATTTTGCGTACAAGGCATCCCTGCTTGGTCAAAGGTTGCTTGCCCTTATAAGCTTCAGCTAGTACTACTTGTCAACCAGTAGGTGTCCTATTTACAACCGGGTGGGGCATGCATTTGCATTGTTTCCCACTTGCATTGTTCCCGAGTAGTCTAGTATTAAAATATAAATCATTTAACTCATTTAACTCTTTCAACAAATGCCTTCTAAATCAGTAGTTCTCATATTTTCACGATTTTTCTAACATTTTCGGAAAAAGCAGATGTACAAGATCACAGCGCGACACAAAGTGACGCGCTGTGACCTTGTACATCTGCTACTTTTGAATAGCCAATGCTAAAATCTAAAATGACATTCCCGGTTTTAAATGGGTTAAATAATGATTTAATCATTCAAATATGTTTGGGATAGCAGCTTTAAGCTTAATGCAGCCCTTGGTTCCTCAAAGGTCACTACAGTATATCCTTCAAAATCTATACCTTCTCTTTGGTCATGTCCAGGAGGCCCACCGAGTACCTCTCACAGTTGAGGTAGATTCTGACAGTGTAGAGCGCTTTGTGGAACTGTCTCTCAATATCCGTCAACTCTTCAAAGCACTTGCTAGCGGACCACAGTAGCACCTGGTCAAAGCAAGGGGTGAACATGAGTCATCAAATGATTTGTAATATCAAATGATTGCGTAGAACTGTCCCCTCCTAATCTATTAATCGTTCGGTTTGGTCTTTGAGTCTATAGCCCAGTAGCCTGTAGCCATTGTGAAATCAACATTACAATGATGATGATGTGCATTTGGTGAGATGTTGGGGGCCTAAATGAAATGGCAATCACTGTTTTCCAAACTTTTTAGCTCGAGACCCAAAATATACATTTGGTGTCTCCCTGTGAAAGTAGACGATGTGAGCTTCTAGATCTGCTAAAACATTTTAATGTATGGAACCATTTTCTTTCTCCTTCTTCTATTCTTTTGAAAAATGTTATTAAAAATCTGGTATTATTATTTAATGTTTTTTTTATTGAAAATGTTTCAAAATAGTCATTTTCTTTTTTAATTTAGGAAATGTAACAAACAATGAGTCCCGACCCATTGTTTGGGAAACACTGACATAAATGATTTACCTGACTCCTTCTGGACTCCACGTTGTACATGTAAGCTGTGTAATGCTGCAGAGAAACGACCTGGGCAAAGGTCATGTACTTATGGAAGAGCTGATAATCAAATCAGATTAGAGAAAAGAAAAGAAAAGAAGAAAAAAAAAACATTATCAACACACAACAGCAGACTTCAGGTCAGGGTCAGATAATAATAATATTAATAATAATAGCTTTATATAGAATTTATATAGCGCCTTTCATGAGCCCAAGGACACTTTACATCAAAAACAATGAACAACCAACAAACACACAAAAACAACAAAAAACTATTTGCCATAAGCCTGAGATAATAGGTGTCTTTTCAAGGCAGCCTTAAAATAATTGGAGCTGGATTTGGAGGTACAGGTGAGTTCTTGTGTGTAATACTGCCCTCAGCTCTGGTTCAAATAGCTACTCATTTATAACGTTTTCAAACTACATTTTACACTGATATCCAGAATCTGCATCCATTTTCCAATGTGTGCAATGGATTTTCCAAATATTGGCCCTAGTAGATAGAGCAAAGAGTTAATTTACTATGGTGAAATTGAAATAAATTAAATAGAAGGATTTAGTTTAACCCAAATCACATATTAGCACAACTTCAACCAAGCGTCTATTCAAAGCTTAAGTTATATTCTACTCCATAAAGGTGTCGCTTGCCGAAAGGTGTCTTTGTGGCTGGTGACAACATTGCATTTGTATAAATTAGGTTTAACACAGCTAATAAGACAGCACAGCAAAATGCTTATAGGCATAACCTAAGATGTCATGCAATGAATGGGGTTAAAAAAGGGGTTCTAGATATTTATAGAAATAAACTTTTCCATCTTCACATATTAATAACCAACCATTTTCTAGAATTCTTTCCAAAGCAAATGCTAATAGCATTATAACTGTTAATTTATTAATCAAAGCACAGTGAGGATTCTTCTATTCAGAGGTCCTCTGTATACTTTAAAATTTTGTTTACCACATCTGTCCAACAAGGGTTGAACGGGCGAATCAAATATTATGATATTTTGGACCAAATACTGTACCTTGATATCAATATTGACAATATAATATAAATGATTTTCAAAATGTGTATTTTGATTGATACTTGATGACTTTCACTACACTACATTTCAAAGACAAATATCACACTTTTGACTTCACTTTTGTAGGAGGGGGAAAAGTACATAATTAATTAACCACTTAAACCCCAGCATCCGTATTGTGGGGAAAGCTTTCGCAGGAAAATAGCAGATCGACAAGCTTACAACGCATTGTAAGCTTTTCGATCTGCTATTTTCAGTGAAAGCTTTCCCCACAATAACAGAAAACAGAAAATACACTAGCATAGAGCCCTGAGGGACTCCGTTCTGGGGTTTAAGTGGTTAACTACTTAACTACTTAAGCCCTATTTCAAACTATACCTATGCTTAAAATCAAGTAGACCTACTACAGTACTTTAACTCAAGTACAAATTTGACTGAGCAACTTTCACTTCTAGTTGAGTCATATTTGACCCGGCATACAGTAACTAAACTACTTTGACTCAAGTACTGGGGTGGATCGAGTACTTTGTCCTCAACTGCTTACCGCCTCATCCTCCTTGCTGAAGGATTCAGCTCCTACTTTGTTGAGTGCCATGACAACTCCAAGGCATTCCTTCTCAGCCATGAGAGGGAAGGTGAGCATGTTTTTGGTCTTGTAACCCGTCTGTTTGTCCACAAAATCACTGAATTTTGAGTTCTAGGATGTGAAAAGAGGAGACAGTGTTTATGAATCCAAAGACGTATGGCTACATAGACACACATTGACATATATATATATATATATATATATATATATATATATATATATATTTGGTAACACTCGCTCATAAGGTACCTGTAATTAACACTTAATTTATGATTACTTAATACATTATTTACGCATTAATTAAGCGTTAATTAAGCATGAATTCATCATGAATTCCTTGTAATTCATCATTAATTTATGTATTAAGTAACTTTGCATAACTAATGATTAACTAATGATGTTAATTAATGATGAATTACAAGGAATTCATGATGAATGAATGCTTAATTAACGCTTAAATAATGTATTCATTAATCATAAATTAAGCGTTAATTATGGGTAACCTACCTTATGAGCAAGTGTTACCCCTATTTGTAAATCAACGCCCCTTGGAGTTCCTAGATGTTAACACATAGCCTATTTTACATTCTTTTCATTATTTTATTACAGGAAACATGTCCAAAGTCAACAAACCAATTACATTAAAAAGAATTATACCAAGGCATCTGTTCCTATTATTACCTTCACATAGCCCACATAGCAGTCGCGTTATCTCGTTGAGCATGCACGGATGCACAGGGGCAAAGACCTATAGCTATTAAAACGACTTTCAATTAATGTAATATTAAAGTCTAAAGTATAACTGCCCTGTGTTCCACGCAAGAAATGTGCTCAATTTCAATGTGAATATCCTGCGTATTGTGCGTAATGTCTTGGACAGCAGCTTTACGCACGCTGCGCACATCCAACCTGGATGGATCACTCACCTTTGTAACATCTGGAACATTTTGTGGCTTTTTGGAGTGTGCAGTGTAGCCGACAATACCGATGTCGGTGGGGAAAACAATTTCCGACTGAGGATTGACCAGGTTTTTCTCATAACTGGAGGTTGTCGTTATGTCAAACAGGCAGGTGGCGAGCTCAGGAATACCGTTTCTGGATCTGCATAAATAATAACTGAACTTGTCGGCTTGTATCAACATACATATTCTCTGGAGCACTTTATGCAGGGATTTCTCATGAACTCCCCCGGGCATCAACTCTTTGATCAGGTCGAAAATGATCGTGGATTCCTGGAGAGTGGAGACATCCTTGAAGGAGGCTGTATCCTTGATGTCAAGAGGTGCAGCAAAGGCGGCCGTGAGTGCATCGCAGCGAACCTTCTTATCAAAGTATTCTTTGGCGAATTGAGGGTTGTTCTCCAAGAATTTCTCCACACTATCCT
This sequence comes from Gymnoscopelus braueri, assembly GCF_963280865.1. Classification (NCBI taxonomy): domain Eukaryota; kingdom Metazoa; phylum Chordata; class Actinopteri; order Myctophiformes; family Myctophidae; genus Gymnoscopelus; species Gymnoscopelus braueri. Next base: position 17,061,567 of record NC_137617.1, on the reverse strand, counting down.
TGTCTGCCATTTTGAAGCGATTGTGTGGTCCTCTCCTCTCTTACAGAAGCATCACCAGCGTGGTGGTCGATCACCAGTGCATCCACCTTTGTGGTACTGAAGAAATCACCAAACCATCCAGCAGCATCCGGCAGGCAGAATAGTTGGCTTAGCGGCTGAGAGGATCAAAGTGGCCGCTAACTAATGTGACGTCATGATGACATTAAAAGCCCTACTTAACCCGCAAATCCTGGTAATTAATGTCGGGCAATCCTCTATTGGGAGGAGAAAGCTGAGACAGAAAGTCTGCTGTCAGGTCGAGTGTCATGTCAGAGCTTACACAAGGCAAGTGATGTGCATGTGACTGCATTCAGAATAATTCATCATTAAATTGTGCTGAAGCAAAACAATGGGCAAAATGGGAAACAAAGTAGGCCTTAGTAGGCCTATGCATACAATCAAGCAGAAACACTGTAAATTCATCTCTCTCTGATCATGGTGAAAGTGTCCATAAAAGTGAAAGTTGAGTGAGCTATTCTCAGTCTTGGAACATCAGAAACTTTACTGTCAATCACAAGATAACAGAAATGTAAGCTATAGCCTACATTTGATGGGAAGAGGATCCAGAGAGAAACAAGGTAGCCCCTGCAGTGCCAAATGTGTTGACAATGCACATAGGCCTATAGGCTAAACTATGTATAAGATTTCTCTCCTCAGTGGTAGTGGGTTTGTAGCCTACATTTGTTTCCAGGTTTTCCCAGGCAGCCTTTGGAGGAATTCAAACCAGAAAGCATCTTGTCAAAACCCCTCTTTAACCTTTTATGTCCAATTTAATAATTGAATAGTGTATTGTGCTTACAAATAATCTGTATACCAACCCTTGAATGGAAGCAGTTCCTCCGTTATCTTACACAGCCAATGGCAATACATTCAGAGCTATTGATAGGCTATCTACACCACAGCTCTGTTTGTAGGTCCTAGAAGTTCTATTAATGGTGTCTATTATTAACCAACCACACTGTCTATCCGGCTCAGTGGCCTTGTGGTTACAATGTCCGCCCTGAGATTGGGAGGTCAGGGTTCAATCCCTAGCCCAGTCATACGAACGGCTATAAAATGGGATCCATTGCCTCCCTGCTTGGCATTCAGCATCAAGCGTTGGATTGGGGGTAAAGCGGTCATGTCCAGGGGGTGCAGTACTTGTACATCAAGCTGCCTCACGCAACCCTATGGACCACATACTGTAGCTCAGTCAGGCTAATACACTGTCTAGCTGACTGGCAAGACAGGGAGTTCCATCTTCTACTGGGATGGATTAAGGAACGCTTATCAACAAGGACATAGCTAAAGTTGTGTGGGATAGAGAGTCATGGGCGAACAGACAGACAACAGTGGAACAGCTGGTTAACCAAGTTGTTTGGCCGTGTAGGATTTGTATTTTTCTTTTTTTCAGAACTTCTTTTGAAAAAAAATGTATGTGTAGGAAACACGATTAAAAAGGGATATTTACTTGTGACCCATAAAAATGGGGGCCAACCCAGTGTTTGGGAAACAAATACATTGTTCTGTACTGTGTTGGCCAATTTATCAGACATGGTACAGGGTTAAGGGGCCATAAGGTGGTCATACATCGGGACTTGCCGGCACCTTGTCGGGCCCTTGCCAGCACAGAGGAGGAGGAGCGGGTGGAGGCACAGAGTCCCTCCACACCAGATGCCCCTCCCCTGGGGATACCATAGTCTCCGAGCCCTGGGAAGACAAGCAGGCCTAGAGATCCCAGGGAACTCTGGACCATGACTTTATGTCAAGGGCTTTCAAAGTTTGACCCAAACGCAGGCAGACAGGCACAAAAACTTGAGATGACTTGAGATTTAAGTCTCATAATGTACTCACATAAACGGTTAACAGAACAGGCACATGAACAGGTAATGATAACTGAGGATCTGACATGCACTCAAACAAACGAGTAACTAGACGCAGGTGCAACTCAAATGACAATCAAACACAGGATAGGCTGGGGATAACAGGATGTGCTGGATTAAGAAGGGTTACAGTTTAACACCTAAAGGTTGGGGCTGTGTACCTCTAGCCCGTTCTCGTTGGCAAATCTACAATGGATACTCAAGGTCAAAAAGTACTTATATAGTAACTTATTTAGTAGTACATATATTCAGAATTAGAATTACTTTTACTATCACATCACAGGTTTACAGGTGTAAAACAGTGGGTAAAATTCGTTTTTTTCATAAAGCTCCATTGTTTTTGTTGTTTCCAGAAAGAGAAAGAAAAATATTACAAATTCAAACAATAAAATCACAATGTTCTCATTTATCATTTTGTAAAACTCAACATTTAACCATGATATTGTATGCTTGTTTTTATTGTGTCATTATTTGCCCTGGGTAGTGTGTAAGGGTTATTTATGTGTTATCGTGCTTAATGTCATTGATTTATGGTAATTAAAAAAAATATTTTATATCAGTGTATTTGGGGAGAAAGCATGGGTGTTAGGCGCAGTTGCAGGGAGAACACCCTCCCCTCTGGGACTGGGTTTTGATTTGGTTTAGTTGTTATGTGCTTGACAGCCACAAATTAAACAGTATTCCGATCATGCTTGGCATCCATTCCAAAAAAATAACAATGACAGATTTGAATACAAATCACTGTATCAAAATGTTCTGGATTCAAGGCTCGAAAGGCTCCAAACACTTCGTTTGACGATATAAAATGATGTTATCAAAGCAAAGAAAAGAAGTCTGAAATGATAGAATTAAATAACTCATTGGCTAATCTTCGGTGTTATGAAATGTTATTCTGACTTTGGCCACACTCCAACCACTGTTATCCCTGCTGCAGATAATTGTGCTGATCCATGGTTATGCAAGCTGCAGATGTTGGGTCCCAAAGGCACAATTATTTCATCCCACAGCAGAGGGGAGGGATCGTTTACATCTGCTGCAGCCAACTTTTCTCAGTCCTGCATGGAACGATTTGTTTTTCTTGCTTAAAGGTTTAAATACTGTCTCCAAATATTGTTCACATATAGCTAAACCAAAAAAGTAGAACTACAAGCTCACAACGTTGTGAGCCTGGCTATTATCACTATTTGTTGTATGAGGAAGTATAGTGCTTAAGATGATAAAACTCTGACCTGAATCAACTAGTAGTTGCAATAAAAGCTTAGTGATGGTTAATTACTTGGAGTACCAGATGGGTGGTATTTACGGTTATGTCAGGACAGCTCATAATTTCCATCAAATTGTTAATCCCAGGAATGTTTGACTAAATTGACTTTTAAACACTTTGCTGTAACTATCTAATGAACTGGAATACCTCCGATGTTTTTAGTTTTTTACTCAAAATGTATTTTATTGTGGCAGTGATGTGGCCTACTCATAGGAATCAGTTTTTAACACCAAGATAACACGTTGCTGTGATATTGGTTGCCCCTCCCCCCGATACAATTTTGAACTAAATTACTAAATTTAGATCAGTTGCTGTATCAGGACTCCACAATGATCTCATACAATATGTACAATTCACATTAAAGCAGACTTTCTTGCAACTTACAAAGTCCAAGACCAGAGTAAGTGGAACCCTAGTCAGAAAATGACACGGTTAATGGTCAATAGAGTGTCAAAGAAGTACTGCAAGGTAAATAGGATGGCGGGCAGACATCAAACCTATCATCTAAATAACAAACTTGGCTTCTGAGGACAAGTAAAACAGCATACATAGCATGATGTGAAAGAGTACATATCTGCACCATGAATTGAGTACGGACCCCATTTGAAACAAGCCATTGCGGCTTTTCTGGGCTTTTTCAATCCTATTTAGATGACCTTGTATTGTGAACTGTACTTCCATGTGCTTTTTCTCTGCAAACTTCCAAATAAAGTATTCAATCAATCAATCAAAGCATAACATACCTAGCATCTATCTAACTACACTAGAAGTACTGATACAAAGAATTACATACAAAAACATAAAAAAATATCCAAAGATAATTCCTAATACTTTGTGAATATAGGGCAAAAGCAAAAGCATTTGACTGATTCACCACAGGTGTGTCATTTAAAGAATAATTCATAGCAATTAGATCTGATTGCCAAGAGTGCAATCAGATCTAATTGCAATAGTAAGATATTTTGCTGATCTTACTATTTTTGCTGTGCCTCTTTCCTGCTTGCTCACACACCAACACAAAACCGCACATGCACACACATGCGTGTGCACAAACACACACACACACACGCACACGCACGCACGCACACACACACACACAGGCACACACACACACAATATTCTCCAATATTCTCCCTATCTTTCGGTAGAATGATGAAGTGAACAGTGATACTAGTTGAGCTGATGATGCGGTATGGAGACACACATATCAAGTTTAAACATGTCTTCACTTTGGTCTGTCTGTCTGCTAGAACAAAAACACATACAAGGCTATGACCTTATAAAGCACAAGGCCTGATCTGTTGGTCTGAGTGCATGTATGTGCACGTGCGTCTTGGTTACATGACACGCATGCATTCCACACTCATCCTGCGCAGTAGGCTCTATTCCAGATGTGCGTTTTGGCATTGGCTGTGGTTGCTTTCTTAAGTTCAGGAGGGCCTCCTTTTCCAGCAGAAAAACATTTTTATGGAGGGGGAGCTGCAGAACACAAATCAATAGGAGAGGGGCCTATACAGTTACGTAAATGTTTGTCCAATAGAAGCCAAGCTAGCTGCGAGGAAAGGCGGGTAGATTCAGGCCCCTAGTAATCATTATGCAACAGCCCAGTGTATATAAGGCTCGAATCTGCCTCAAAAACCACTGTGACCCCTGTGAGCAGTCCAGTACTTCCTTTTCATAACAAGAAGGTATGCATTGAAAATGGGATAACATGGCTTTTTACCATTATTCATATTTGCAACAAAAAAGTATTATACTTTTTTAGTTAATTTCTTTATGTTTTGTCACTTTTAGTACTTGGATTTACTAGTTTGCTATCATTTTATAGAATTTGCACCAGTACATTGAGTGGCAATCAACTAGCTGTCATTGTGCTTTATCATTTCTTTCTTTCTTTCTTTCTTTCTTTTTTCTGCCTTTCCAGAAGAGTCAGGATGTTGCGGTACTTTTTGGCTCTGTGTATGCTGTCTGTGTGCTGGGCACAGGACTGTAAAGTGGCCAACTTCAAAGTTGTGCAGAACTTCGACAGGAACAGGGTGAGTGACAAATATTTCATAAAAGTGAAGGAGCTACCCTCATCCCTCAATGTGTTGAATGTGTTGTTTTGAGCAGAGCAAGGCACTTAACCTCCAGCTGCTCCGTGGTCAACAGTATATTGGACAGTGGTTGTGCTGGGCAGCTCCCAGGTGTGAATGTGTGTAACTTGAGTGTGAAGCAGGGCATTACTGAAAAAGAGCATTCATCCAAGGTAAAATAAATAAATAAATACGCTTATCTATAAAGCACATTTAAACACAGATAAAGCTGACCAAAATGTATAGTGAAAAGAAGAAAGAAAGAAAGAAAAAGAGACATTCATAAAGAGAACAATAAATAACAAAGGAAACACAGAATTATAGACATAACAACATTTTAAACATTATTGGGCCAAAACATCTGGTGAATAAAAATAGAAATAGTTTTTCATTTTTAATTTGAAGGTCAATGAGTTAGGGGTGTTAACCACTTGAACCCTAGCATCCCTATTATGTTTGCTGAAAAGAGCCGCGCTTGTACTGTAGATCTGCTATCTTTGGCGAAGAGGTTTGGCTTAGAGGGAAAAAACGGTTCAAGTACTCAGGTCTGTTTTACTAAGAATAGAGGGTTGATTGCATGAAGTGAGATGTACATCTTCTCTGTTGTAGTATTCAGGGACATGGTATGCTGTGGCAAAGAAGGACCCCGTCGGCCTGTTCCTGCTCGACAACATTGTGGCCCAGTTCACGATCAAACCAGACGGCACCATGACCGCCACAGCTGAGGGCAGAGTCATCATTCTGAAGTGAGTTGTGTTCTGTACTGGGCCCATGCAGTGCTACTTGTGCGGGACATCATGGGCAAGTGTGATTCTGGTTCGGCCCACTTCCCTCAGTTAACACATTTCAACCAGGCGTCCCTTATTGTATTTTGGGCATGCCATTATAGGTGAAACATTTTTTTAGATGGAATATTTTGCCTATTCATTTAGGGGCTATATAGGGCTAAAGTGGTTAAACTTGAATTGTGATTTGACATGTTGCTCCACTCTCATCTCCTTACGTTAAACGTTATCTTTTATTCTCTCCTCTCTCTTTGTTTAACAGCAACTGGGAGATGTGTGCAAACATGGTTGCCTTTTTTGAAGACACCTCTGACCCCGCAAAATTCAAGATGGATTACAAGGGAGCAGCCACCTATCTTCAGACTGGATGTAAGTTATTGAGCCTCTACTATAGACTTGAACTTGACAGGGCCTAACCTGGATCTTCTACTTGAATTTGGCATGATTTCGGGCATGCATTATGAATGAAGTGGATTTGTGATGATTGTTCCTAGTTTGTACCTGGTCTCCTCCAGTCCTAGCCTCACTCCTCAGCTCTCCAAATGTTCTCTCAGGTGAACAAGGTGCAAGCCAAAAGGTCTCTGTAAACCTGGACTAGGAGCATTGCTGGCGAAACCGTTTGCAACTGGCACTGAGTGACCGGGAGCATTGCTGCTGGCAAAAGCTTTTGCACGTGGCACTGAGTTGACCGGGGCCATTACTGGCAAAAGCTTTTGCAACCATCACTGCCAGGTCATTGAGATTATCTGTACGGTGCCAACTGTAGTTGTTGATTCAATTCAATGATCAACTACAACATTCAGTTTAAATCTGTAAATTAATTAAACCAAATGTTTGCTAATAAAATGACACCTCAGAATTGATATAGCTGTGGTATCACATGAGCACAAAGGTTATGTGTAGGCTACTATAATAAGAGATTTTTTCTCCCTTTGATAAGAGGTCTATCAATTAAAAATGACATGGGACCATTGTTCTATAATTACACAATAAAAGCCTCAGTGTTTATAAATCCGTTTGTAAATCTACATTTGTATACTCTCACTTATAACACTGAGGGTTTTTCTGTAGGATCAGATTGCATGCATGATGCTAAAGGAAATCTGCTCTCTCTCTCTCTCTCTCTCTCTCTCTCTCTCCAATGCAACCTGTTAGATGATGACCACTGGGTGATCGACACCGACTATGACAACTATGCCGTGCACTACGCCTGCAGAGAGACGAACGACGACGGCACCTGCTTGGATGACTACTCCTTCATCTTCTCCCGTCACCCCACAGGCCTGAGGCCAGAGGACCAGCGCATTGTCACCCAGAGGAAGACTGAGCTCTGTCTGCTTGGCAAATACAGACGTGTTCCACACACTGGTGGGTTGACAGTCGATTGTGTTACAAGGGTTAAATGACTCGTTCCTCCCTTAATTAGCAGAGTGACTGAATGAATGACAGTGTGTCAATATGAGTGAGTGAAAGTGTGGCTTATTTGGGGATTTATTATTTATCAATAACCTCCAATTATTTAGGCATACTGAACCATTTTATTTTTTTAAGTGTTGATGTTCTTGTGGCCAATAAGATAAATATACAAGTACATTGTTATTTACAGATTTTTTCTATTATGTTTTATATGTCACTAGTAAAAAATATATTTGTCATGTTTTTATTTCAGCTTTCTGTCAAACCAGCACCAGCTGAGCTGCTTACAGGGATCCAGGAACATCGCAGCTTTTCACGTTATCAACACTGTAAATAAGGGACTTGGGTAAATTAGTCATTGACGCTGGTCTGGGGTCAGCCTCAAAAACACCTTGTTGTGCCTAATTTGAACTCCTACACAGAAAACAGCAGATCTACAAGCTCACAATGCACTTGTATAGATTTTTGTCCCGGGACACCACCTTACGACTATAAGTATACTTCAGTATACTTCATTGCTCGCCGGTGTCACATGCCGAAAATATATCTATAAGCTCACAACACATCACAATGCAACACATTGGATGTGGATCAGCTATTTTTGGCACACAACGCTGGTGCGCACCAAAGTAGGCTATAAATCAGGCTTTACCATCTCTCTGTGAAACCAATGTGGCGTCCATAGGCTAAGGTAACCCTCTAGCTTATGGCCAGCAGGATGCATAGGAGGGCTACATCTCAAAAAGGGAATAAACAGATTTTACAACAACGTTACAAGTACCGAGAGAAGAAATTCCCTGTACAAGGCGTTAAAGAAGCTGAACCCTCATCGGCACTTGAGTGCAACTTGGAATTGAATGACTTCCGTGTACACTGATGGATGTATCCTGTAGCTTCGTTAGGCCAAAGTTATACAGTATATTAATGAATGTACGATATAGGTATTAATACCTTTGTTTCCTCTGTGATTGTATGGTGTACTCTTCTTGAACTACTTTTAGAAATAAAAAATTCCATTCTGTGTTAGCCCTCTCTGTTCTTTAAAAAAATATAGTCTCGCATTGCCAGATGATCAGAGATATGTGCCTAGTAGTACCGATATGTATGGTGACATCTAAACTCAATGTAATGTAATTGCTGGATCAGCAGCAAGAACGGCCGCTAACAAACTGTTTTGAAAATAAATCATCTCCATTCCTAATATGAAGGACTGTGCTATGGTCTTTGCATTGGTTCTGCAATGCAGTTCTTTTCAGAAACAACAGTATATGTATTAAGCACACAGATATTTCAATCTTTATTGCACATTTTTGTACAGTATCAAATCTTTGGACATGATCAGAATAAAAAGTTAAAATATTATCACATGAAAACAAAAGTTTACAAAACATCTTGAGAGCAAAACAGATCTCGTTAGTTTTGGAGATGCTGCAGAGAGCGGAGAACTAAAACATACGTCATCAACCTAAGGAACACTAAAGGACTGCAGAGTCCCTCCTGAATTATGTCATCTTCATTGACATTGTCTTATGACAAAGCATATTTTGTCACATTGTCACGTGGCAGAAATATAGGCACCTTAACCTCTTTTCACTTACTGAGAGAAACCTTAGCTAATCCCCTGCCTTAAATAGTTTAATACAAGGACTTAACTCATGCAATCTCATTTCAGCTTTACAATGTCAGGGTGGAGACGGAAGTGAGTGAGACGCATTGGGCATTAAGACACTACACAGATGAGCAGTGGCACACTTTAGCGGAGGATCCCAGTCCTTGCAGAACAGGATTAGACAGGCAGCAGCTGAACAAAGGATTTATTCAGCAGTTCTGTCAGCAATTATGGACAATCAGGGACGGACATGTGAAGAAAATGGGAATTCCCTAGAAATTAAAATGGGAAATACTGGAGGAGGCTGGTAGCTCAGCTAGTTAGTGCCTTGTTTAGTGAAAGGCCCTATTCACAACTCCTTATGAGTTCAGATCCAACTTGCATGCCCTTCTCTCTGGCCTTGTTTTAATGTCTCTCTAATAACGCGAACATCGCCAAAGAAGGGAAATACTAACCAAAAAAGACCACCAACATTGGTTTTCATTATTCTTAAAAGGTCCTCACTAATGCTCATTATAATTGGTACCATTTGTATAGACCTGCCTACCGATCATCACTAGTAGGCAGGTTTCTGAACTGTCCACAGCTCTCCTCTGAGATAGACTGAGTAGAATCTTTTCTCTTTTTTTTTACTATATTATAATGAGCATTCATTAGTGAGGAGTCGGACCAATTATATGAAGATGGACTGAAAAGGGTTTAGAGGTTCTTTAAACTTAAAATATACTTACATATTGTCAAACTAAGAGGTCCTCACCCTTGCTTGAGGGCAATATTATATATCTTCATTTCCTCAAAAGATACAGATGAAAACATGAGATTTTAGGTAGCCTTGTAAACTTTCATACAAATAGGAGCACTGTAGAGCCAAAAAAAATACATTTTATAATACATAATTAAACACACTATGCACTTACTAAGGGATAATAAAAGAAGAGCTCAGTTTATTAAAATAGACATCATCTTAACGGATCATTACTATAGCAAACACAAGGTACAGTACACACAAATAAAAAATGCCTATGAGAGGCATTACCAAACAAACCACAAAACACATCATACAGCTGCATATACTGTATATTTAAAAAATATATATATTAAAAATACATTTACCGTCTTCCTCAAGTAATAGTCAGGTTTCTCTTTGATCTGAGAGCACTTAAGAACCAGGGCAAACTGGAGTGTAGAAATTGGTTTCATGGTAATAGTTGATGTAAACAAATAGGAACAATAAGGACATGTTAGGACATCATCCTAACTTACCATAAAACTAATTGTTGGGTATTTTAAAAATAGATTAATAAATTATGATAATGATTGCCTCCATAATTCCCCATTTGTTCAGCATTTGTAGCCTCTAGTTCTGTTGATGTCTGTGGGGTTATTACCAAAACAAGTTCACGTCCCTCTGCTTCTCAAACTACTCTCAGCCAAAAGAGCCATTGGAATATATTATGGAAATTCAACACTGCCACCTCACTTAAAAACAAGAAAAAACTAATCCCTTAAGTCCATAAAATGAATAAGATCCCAAAGCATTATTTACTTAAAGACAGCTTTTGAGGCATAATTGCAATGGAAAATTTGCTAATTACTAAACATGACTGCTTAAGTTAAAAAAAAAAAGTAAGCTTTATGCTGCAGATATTTTCTAGCACATACACATGGTCACACTGCTGGATGCAAATTATTGGAATCTTTACAACCCCTTTACAACTATCAAAATAATTGGAAATAAATTGCTACCGTCTAATGCAGTCTTATCAGATCAAGGTGGTGTAACAAAATCTTCACCATGCATCTCAGAGGGAGGAGCACTGTTTGGACAGAATCTGTTTTCAAGAATAACTACAGAAGAGAAATCGGTGTTTCTGTTTGCAAATAGATTGGAGATCAAGCATTTTACAGCATGTGACAATTACAATGTCTGTAGCTGTGAGGCTACAGACATTGTAATTCAGAATGGCTTAAATTCTGGATTACATTACGAAAGCCCAGGCACACATTACAAATTCAAGGAAAAAGAATTTTTGATAATCATGTTCGGCTTAGGCCAGTGGTTCTCAAAGTGGGGTCCAAGGAGCCTTAAGGGGGTCCCCAGCTACATGATAGATAGTTTGGAACCAAATGGACCTTTACAGGTCTGTAACTCTGAGAGTGTACAAATGGAACCAAATGAAGGGGGTCCGTGGCCTAATTCATACCAAACAGGGGGTGCTTGTCATTAAAACGTTTGAGAACCACTCACTGGCTTATGCCATGCAGTAGTCCATGTGGTTGAGAAGCTCCCTGTGCTGGCTGGTGGGGTACGAAGCACGGCATTTGGGACACTCCAGGAAGCTCTCATCCAGGAGGTCGAGTCTGGATGGGGATGTGGAGTCCGCAATTGTCAGGCGCTCAAAGTTCAGCCTATTATAAGAGCTGGGCTCTGAGAAACGAGTGCTTGGTTGTTTCTGAAATAGAAAGAGGAGGGGGAGAACAATGGAAAGAACAGAAAACAAATAAGGAAACAGTCTTGGTTCAAGATTGCTCAGTATATGCATGAATCATCTGAGGTTTTTACCTTCTTCACTCGATAATGCCAAAAGAAAGGTATTTCTTTCATCACATAATTTGTTTTAATTCTTGACGAAATACTGCACTGTTCTTAAACCATATCTCCTTGTCTGGAATGATGATCAGTACATGAGTAATGATCAATATGGTGCCAAGTCTGTCAACACTATCTGTATTGCTGAAGCAGAGCTAAACATTCTCCCCTCTGCCACGGGGCAATGGCCTCGAGAACTGCTGAATTAAGCCAGTATTGTAGGATCACTCAGCAAACCACAATGTTTGAAATGGGTATTATTTTCTCAGCCAGTATTAAATGAAATATATTTTTACATGGCTAATGTAAGACATTGACTAACAAATCCACAAATTTGACAGTGGAGCATTCCTTTCAGTAAGCTAAAATTAATGACACTTTTCTTATCCAACACTGTTGAACGTGTTTGTTTTTAATGTTCATGAACACTTACAGCAGACTCCAGTCTAGTAATCTGATCGCGGGCTTTACGGAGTTCCTTCAACATTTTCTGCAGCTGGTGCTGCAAGCTCTGTCGATCCATCTTCTCGTCCTCAAAATCCTTGGCAGAGAGCTGGATCTTGGATGGAACGAAAGGAAAAACACATTAGAGTGAGAGAAATGGAAAGAGAGATGTATTGTGCAAGCCACAAGAATGTATGGTAGAGTGTAAAATAATCTTTGCTTTATATCTACAATGTATACTCCATCTTCAACAAATCCAACTTCTGAATGGCTTGCCAGAATGAGAGAAAACCCATTAACTAGGGCTGCAGCCTGCAACTGTTATTTTCTTCAATTAATCAAATAATGTTGTTTTTATAAATATATATATATATATATATATATATATATATATATATATATATATATATATATATATATACACACACACACACACACACACACACATACAATCACTGACACAATGAATCCACACAAAATATTTGTAACAGATCTTTTTAATCGACTAAATTGTTCTGAGCTTGTAGATTGGCTAATTTGAAAAACCTGATCAAAACCTCTCATGGTTAACCATTCTGCAATCTCCTGTAAATCACTATCACTCATTACCTGTTGTTCTAGTGCAGATATTCTCCTATGCTCCTCATTTTGGTTCAGGTGGGACGTCTGAAGCATATTCACCTGAGAAGATCAAGGATGCAAAAGGTCAAAATCTGTACCAAAACAACTGAACGCTAAAGTCACGCTGAAATAAGCTACAGTATGTTAAAGAATGCACAATAACTTTAACAGACTGAAACAGAATATTTAGTATTGGTGCATTTAAAAAAAAGAAATATTTTTCATTTTCAATACCTTCTTCATTCCCCAGTATTTATGGGGAGTGACTAGGGTTGTACACTCTTGGATTTAAATGAACACTGAGGATTCTCCTGTGTATATAGTACAGTACAGAGTACATTATGCAGTTTTACCTGCATTTGAAGCTCAGCAGATCTCTTTCTCTCCTCCTCCAGTCTGACCTCCATGCTCTCCAGTTCCACCCTCATCCTGTCCGTTCGTTCTGATGACACTTGCCTCTCATCGCTCACGGCATGTCTTGGAGCACAGATTTACATACTGTAGACCCTTCACCACTTATAAAAAAACAGCAATAAAGCAAGCCCTGCCCACATTTCTTCAGCTCTCCGCTCCCAAGCTATCACTCATTATGTGATTTACATTTTGACCTCGACAGTGACCTTGATCCAGGGTGTTTGCCCTTTTCCACAATAAAAATGTCATGCTTTTGCCCTGAAGATGGCTGACCAACACTGCCTCTCCCATGCTTTTCTCTTCATTTCGTTGAACAATGCTTTAGTGTTTCACTTAGTTTCAGGTTAGGAGTGATCCAGGTTTCATATTTGGGGTGTCAAGCCATAAGCTCTAAAATAAACACAGGCCTGTTTTCACACTTTTTTCCTAGCCTGGCTCAGGAACAATAACTAACCATTGCATAACTTTTGAAATGTTGCCTAGATTGAAAACCCTCAGGGTTTGATAACAAGGCACACATGAGTTTCTTTCTTTTTTGTGCATTGTCAACTTTTCTATTTCTATTACTATAAGTGTAATTAATATATATATATATATATATATATATAAAATCTTTATTTCAGACCCACGGGTCCATATAAAAATGTAATACTCCATTCGATTTCACCCAAATACTTATCCATGTCTGGCAATCAGTAATTCAGACTTTCATACTTTTACAGACTGTCCAGATCATTAAAAACATAAATTTATTCTTAACAAGACCAGGAGACCTGGTTCTGCCAGACCCAGACTTCACATGACGTGTCAGCCTGTGTCTATGCCCATGTATGGACGAAAGGGGGACAGACTTTTATGGCTGGGACACACGTCGTGCTTTGCACGACGTGTGTCCCTTCTATGCCCATGTATGGACAGACTTTTTTGGGGGACAGAATTTTTTTTGGCTGGGGCCGGAGGACAAAGTGACAGACTTTTTTTTGGCTGGGGCCGGAGGACAAAGTGACCATGCCCATGTATGGACGAAACAGGTACAAAGCCTCATGTAAGCCCTTGGGTCTGGCAAAAATTAAACATTCCCGTTTTATTCCCCTTCTGTAGGTCTACAGTACCTGTTAACACGCCGCTCCGCCTTCAGCTGTTCTTTGGTCTGGTCCAGCTCGCTGCTCTTCTCCTCATACTTCCTCTGGAAGGACGACAGTTCCCTGCTGCTGTCCTCGTAGCTCCTCTGGAAGGACGACATCTCCTCCTGGCATCTGGACACCTGCTCTCTCAGGGACTGCACCTCAGCCTGAGCCCTGGATGTCTGGTGAGACCACATTCATCCAATCGAGTCAATCTTAAACCTTTAAGTTGTGGTTTACTTGTTAATCGCTCAGTAAACGATCAATAAGAAAATCCAAAACAGGAAACAACCAGTAACATTATTTGTCTGTCTTTAAAGATCTGGGGCTGCTTGCACCACCTCCCACCAAGTTCAAACCTAGTCTAGCTATAGCTTAATTGACTAGAACTACAACTCTGTCTCTCATACATATCTATCTACCTACCTACCTACCTACCTACCTACCTACCGGGACAAGGCATCTTTTAAGTGTACCTACCTGTTCCCTTTGTGCTTGGAGCTCCTGCTGGGCCTTGGCAGCCTGATCTCTCTGGGTTTCCAGGTCTTTCTGTGTCCCCTGCAGCAGCTGCTCATGGTGACCCTGGAGCGGAGGAGCACTGCTCTCTGCAGAAGACAATGAGAAGATGTTAGCAGAAGTTCTCATCACGGCACTCCCTGTGCCACCGCCCTCTTTGGAGGAACGATGGAGCTCGCACAAAAACAAAATTCACCCACTTCTTTACACCTGTGATGTGACAATAAAGTTGATTCTGATATGGGTATACTCACTCCTCAGTGTTCATTTATTCATTTGTGAGAGGGTACAAATGTAACCAAATGTAACCCATTTGTACCCTCTCAGACTACTGAGAGGGTACAGGAGTGTACTGTGCACTACATGCCATTGACCTATTGTTGTGCCATTGCAATTAGCACCATCTCTGCAGTTTTAATTACTTCCTGGTAAAATGTTCAATAAGTTCATGTTGCTTTTGAAGACATTTCAATCTCTGGTGTGGAAAAAGTTGGGGAACAGGGGGTCTATAAAATAAACCCAAAGCAATAAATCAGCTTTTGGCAACAGCTTGCAGAATAGCTGGCCAATTCAATCAACTATCAAGTTCAAAATGTACGTATCACTTAGTTGGCAGGCATAGAACAATACCTTAGGAAGGACTAGCGTTAAATCAAATCTAGCTACATAAATGTGTTTTCAGTCAGTGTACTGCCAGTTTCTTCTCTCAGAGTCAGGGCTGGCCTTATTGCCAGCACCCGTTAAAAACAGAATTTTAATATTAGTTTCCTAGTTTCTTTTCCTCTAGGCTGGGCCTGCGTCCTTGTGTTGGCAATGGAAGGTAATCATCTTGCCAGTATTTTTTATGACCGCTTGTACCACAATGGATCAACTTCTATCATCTAGCCAATCAGTACTTAAAAACAAGTCTAATGATGGTGTCCCTGTCCAATCTTGAACAGACTGTAAGTTACTGTGTGTGAAGTTTGTGAAGGAAGATTCACAACACTGTGTTTGGTAGTAGCAAATCCATATAATTGAAAGAAACTCGACTCATATGTATCCATGAATGTTTATGTCAGATGATACGTTCACAGTGAAATCCTCAGTGTTAATTTAACTCAGAGTACAAATGTAACCAAATGGACCTAAATTAACACTGATTATTTGAAATGTGTTGCTATATGATTTCCAACCTCCTTTCCCTGTCTCACCATCTGAAGTAGACTGTGGGTTTTGTTTGGCCTGGGCCAGCTGCTGTTCCAGCTCCATGGTGCGGGTCACTACTGACTGTACGTAGGCCTCTCTCTGCTGGTCATACACCATCCACTGCTGGTTCTTCTCAAGAGCCTGGTTCACACAACAACACATGCACACAAACACACACACACGCTCATTCCTGAAATCAAAGCCATCTAATTGAAAATACATCCTAGAACCTTCAGAGAACACAATCACAGACAAATTCCCGCCATGGGGTGACTCACATCTCTCAGTTGGTCTTGTATGATGGCTAGTTCTCCAGAAGGCATCTGTCCATTCTGTTGGGAGAGTAGAACATGCGTTTGCTCTTTAATGTTTTGTTCCATACAGAGTAGACTCAATGGACCGTTTTAAATCCTGTCCACCAGATGTGTCACTTGATAAATGTCAATTACTCTTGCCTTAAAAACAATAAATATTTAAATATTATATTTCTACCAAGTCTTAATAATCAAAAACATACCAGCGACATTGATTTTGAAATGCTACTAAAATGCTTCACATTTATGTCTTATTTGCTGTGCATTGATTTCTGCTATTTATATCTTGTTACAGATAAGCTACAGAGGAGCCCATGGTATTCCCAAGAGTGATTCCTCGACACCCATCCCTCGAGGGTCACTCATAATTCTGACCCTTTGGTCTCCATTTCTGATCTCCTCTGTCTAAGCCCAGAAAAACCCATCATAACAACCTTGCAGTGATATGGCTGACTAAATGATCATCCCCAGGCTAAGGCCCTGAGAGCTGCTCAGACCAGCTAGCCATCATGAGCTCGTCGACTTTTTCCAGATGGATTTAAAATAATGGCTCATAAGCCAATATGGCTGCTAATAGCTTTTGTGAATGCAGACAGGAGGGGGGAGAGGTTGAAGGCTTTGTACTGTAGTTTGTTTGCAATATGTAGGGCAATAAGCTAGTCCGAGTGAGGACACCAGGGATAGGGACTTATTGTCCTAGAGAATTCCTGGAAAACTACCTTTTCTTTGCCAGAATGAAATGAGGAAAATGTTCACTCTAGTCTATTTAAATGAAAGGACTAGATTGCAGCATCAAGATGTGACATGATCTACTCCTATCACGCCAGGGTTTTCTCTACCTGTAAAAACGCACATGGACTACGTAACAGAGACATGTGTCACAATGTCCTACTTTCTATCTATTCCACATATAAAATATTCACGGCATCGACTAATTCCAATCCAATCCAAGTTTGAACATGGACTTCAATAGAATTTTGTTTGCCTAGAAAGGTAAATGTGTGAACTTTGTCCTTGTCAAACCACTCATCTCTTCTTAAGCCCTCCTCCCTGACGACTTAACCACCTAAGCTTAACCAGAAATAAAGACAGTGACCCGGTGACAACTGTGTCACGCTCAGAACATCTGAGGGGAGGAAGCAGCGCTGCTCTGGTATCAGTTTGTCTCTTTCCATGATGAATGAGATTTCATAAACATGGGGACTTGAAAGTCTTCGGTGACGATGGAAATAAAACACATGGTGAGAAAACACATCTAATACACACACACATAATATGCAATTTCTGCCGAGTTCTAAGAAAACCAAACAAAGGTGAAATATTTCCCCATTCTCATTGAGACCCGAGGCCGATTCTAAAAACACCTGAGCATTAAGCCCTACTATAATTGGCTCAACCACTGAGAAGAGAAGGATTAAGTGAGCAAAGTAATAGCAGTACTGTAGATGCTGCCACCTAGTGGAATGTGAATGTGAAGTGGTTTTCAAAGTGGGGCACCCCAGAGGGGCCAATTGGAAAATCAATTCATAAGATTATTCTGCCAGTTCAACCACCATCAACCTGGCGTCCCTGTTTTGGGCATGTCATTGCTGTCAAAAATGTTTGCAAGCATTTCCCAACATTTTCAAACATTCCAAAAAAAATCTATGCCGATCTATAAGCTCACAACGTGTCACAATGTGAGCTTGTACTGTAGGTCGGCTATTCTAACTTCTTGAAAAAAAAAGAAGAGAAAGAAAAAGAGTGTTGCACAATAGGGGGCCGCAGCTAGGGGATATGGCTATTTAGGGGTCCTTGGCATGGAAAGGTTTTGGAATCCCTGTTCTAGAATCACACATCTCCCACAAGCATCTGACCTGTGTTTCTGGTGTCTCCAGGACCTGGCAGCGGGCAGATACAGCGGCCAGTTTGTTCCTCAGGTTTCCTGTTTCCTCTGAGAGGGTCTGGAACAACCTGTCTCTCTGCTCCGCCTCCTGCCTCCTCTGCTCCAGCTGGGCCTGCAGTGATGCCACCACCTCACACACACAATAATGACATTAACACAATATCAATCATCTCTTTTTACATTATATGATTAAAGTGGTTAAATAGATTTTTATGATATATTTACACATTTTTGGGGGACCCCCTGGAACCCCCTCAAGGACCCCTGGGGTTCCCCGAACCCCACTTTGAGAACCAATGTTGTATACTATACTACTATAGTAGCCTAATAAGAACAGGGTGAGGGACGATCACATTTCTTACCCAGTTCCTACATTTTTCGCAACTTGTTCACAAATCCCCACAATTTCACCGCACAAATTCACATAAAACCCCTTCATATTACATTGCATAATCAAGGATTTTTTCATTTGGATTGGATTGTGTTCATTTCAGCAAAAGTAATGTAAAACTAATCCTTTGATTTGAAACTTGCTTGAGAAAGGTAATCCAACACTCTAAGGTTTTATTTCGCCAGTAATGTTTTTGTATAAGATTTACATTATCATTGCATTTTGATGCATTATGAAGTGCAGTTTGATCTGAAAAGTCTATCTGAAAATATTGTCCATAGAGAAAAGATTGATTTACAAATTCAATTCAAAAGTCCATTACTTATTATAACCACAGTTTTATTAAGCCGAGTTAATAATTAAATTAGTTAATAATAACTCAATTAGTCTGGTCAGTTCTATAGCGTTTGAGATGAAATGTTTAGACCGGTATGGTCCTTTAGCTTTAAGAGTAGTATTACCCGAAGCATGCATCCTGTTTGCATTTCGCATACTTACATTTATACACCTGTGAGCTACCCAGTCCAACCACAGCAGTCGTGACTATGTGCCTTGCTCAAGAGCACCTCAGTGGAAGTTGTTGAGGGAGGGCTAGTCTCTCGAGCCACAGACTGTAGGCTCACACAATTTAAAAATGCTTCCCCAGGCCAGTGTTGTGGTCTAGGTTTTTTTTCGGAGGTATACTATAATCATTCCCTGCACGAGATGCGCATGGTCGTGGGTATACTCTAGCGCGTTTTCAATGGATGAAATGGTTAGTAGACTGTATACGCTTTTTCCCCAAAAAATCTACACTGTACACGGCGTATACAGCGGGACACGGTAGAACACACCACTGCCCCAGGCCATACAGTCTGTGCAATGGAAGAGCTTAAGATGTTAAAGGAGTAAAGCAGAGTATGCTTTATATCTAGTCAAACAGACACTTCATGCCTCAGGATCAGATCCCCATTTGAGTGTGTGTGTGTATCTCTCCTCCTTTAGCCGACAGCTGCTGTCTTAGAATCGGGTAGTGTGTGTGTGTGTGTGTGTAGTACCTCTCCTCCTTTAGCTGACAGCTGCTGTCTCGTAGTTGCTAGCTCCTGCTCTTTAATCTGCAGTTGCTGGTTGTTTCTTTCTCTCATAGTCTCCAACGACAAAATCCTCTGACGTCATGAAACAAACAAATGCAAATTCAACAAGACTGCACAATAAGGTGAACAACAATCTTCTGCAACTGCAGAAAGCTTTTCCTCCTAATTTAGCATTGCAGCACCATGACCTAACAATAATACTTCAGGAAATTATTTAAAATGTGCAGTAAGTGAAAAAAACGTTTTCAGCTCATTTATATTTTCAACAAGTGCCACATTTCATTCAATTTTATTTTGACCAAATAATTATGGATGATGAAACAATTGTAACATTCCAATCTGTGCAGTTGAATTTCCACCTCAATCTGCATCAATGCATTTTTACACCTCTAGTGAATAAGCTCACAACGCATTGCGATGTTGTTGTGAGCTCGTAGATCACCTATTTTCGCCGAAAAGATTTGGTGTAGACTAGAGTATAGAGCCCTTGGGGACCCCGGTCATATAAGTAGGGTTTAAGTAATGTAACTCTGATTGCGAGTGTCCATTTTGACCCATAAGGGTAAATGGGTAGGTCTCTCTGGTAGTGTCCTTAACTGGTTCCGATCGTATCTAGCTGAACGACAGTTCTCTGTCTCCCTAGGTGATTTTGTATCGGATCCAGTTGAGACAGAGTATGGGATTCCCCAAGGAAGCATTTTAGGACCCATCCTCTTCTCACTATATATGTTGCCACTTGGTCACATCATTAGACGCCATAATATTAACTACCACTGCTACGCAGATGATACCCAGCTGCACATATCTGTCTCACCAGACGACCCCAATGCCTTAAGTGATCTCAATTCCTGCCTCAATGAGATCCATCTTTGGATGGGTAAAAACTTTTTAAAACTCAACGAGGCAAAAACTGAGATCCTCCTCACTGGCCCCAAATCAGAGAGAGAGAAATTACAGGCAATGCTTGGCTCTCTGGCCAGACTGGTCAAAACAGAGGTCACAGACCTGGGTGTGATCTTGGACTCCGACCTAAATTTTAATTCCCATTTTAACAAGGTCACAAGAACAGCCTTTCTCCATTTAAGAAACATGGCTAAGGTAAGACCTTTTTTAAATCAGAGAGATGCAGAAGTCCTTATCCATGCTTTTATAACTAGCCGGCTAGATTACTGCAACTCTCTTTTTACAGGGCTACCAAAGAAATCCATTAGAAAATTACAACTAATTCAAAATACGGCAGCTAGAATTTTAACAAACACTAGAAGAAGAGATCACATTAGTCCAGTCTTATCAATACTACACTGGCTACCTGTATCTTTTAGAATTGATTTTAAAGCACTTTTATTTGTTTACAAAGCACGAAATAACTTAGCACCTTTATACATCAAGGAGTCTATACAATTTTATGTTCCAACCAGAACACTCAGGTCCTCCTCCGCTCTCCTACTAGAGGTTCCCGATGCTTCTCATAAAAATACTGGTGAGGCTGCTTTCTGGGTCTATGGCCCTAAGTTGTGGAATACATTACCACTAGAGCTTAAAAAGGCAAGCTCTCTCAGTATTTTTAAGAGTAAACTAAAAACCTATCTTTTTAATATGGCATTTATTTAAATTCATCTTGTGTTCACGTTTTGTTTTTATTATTTTTATTTTGTATTGCTATTTCTATTTTTGATTGTGTATAAATCTGCCCTAAGTTTACTTGATTTTTAGTTTAACTACATTGTTTAGTTATGTTTCTGTTTGCCAATTCTTTTTCTGGCATTCTACTGTTTATTGTCTTGATGTGAAGCACTTTGGGTTGCAATTTTGTATGAAAGGTGCTATACAAATAAAGTTATTATTATTATTATTATTATTTGGTTTCATTTGATTAACACTCAGGATTTTGCAGTGGTATTGGTGAGGGCCGCGGGGCCGCGGGGCCCCGGTAGTCAAGTCGGAGGGTGCTTCCCCTCTCCCCTCTGCCCAGGGTAGCACCGCAAGGACACACAGGCACTGAGGCCAGAGGGTGTATGTATGGGAATAGAGAGGTGCCGTCTCCTGGGACGAGGCAAGAGCGCAGGCCCCTGCCATGGTCCTGGCGCTCTGGAGGGGGCCCAGGGAGACCTGGGCTTCCTCCCCTCCCTTTGAACTTTTCTCCCGGGGCGTGGCCCAGACTGTCGTCAGAAAGAAGGCATGGAACTCCCTAATTGACAAAGGAATTTGTTTGTTTTTTTAAATACTCCTTTGTCTCACCTCTAGCAGTTTGCTTTTGTCTGAGTCAGGAGGCTTGACATGTCGCTTGGCCAGTTCGTCCATCTTTTTCCGCAGGTGAGAGTTCTCCTTCCTCACGCGTTCCAACTCCGCCTCAACCTTGGAGGAGGAGCTGTTGGACTTGAAGCCCAGCTTGGAGACGATGGTCTCTTTAGCACCTTTAGATGTCATGGTGGTCACCTTCTTGTTGTTGTTGTGTGGTGGAGATGTAAACCTGGATCAAGACATTCATTCAAAATGTGTTTACTTTCACACGCAAAAAAAGAACAACAAAAGTTTGTTCTGAATACAGCCTATAATGAAGAAATACAGTCTGGAACTAACCATGATCAGTTTTCTTGAATAGTGACTAAAGATTATTATTATTATTTATTTATTTGATCAATTCTTCTTATATTTGTACTTATATGTACATATACTTATATTCTTCTTGTAAGACTTGTACGTCAGAATCGACAAAGTAAAAAGAAAATCAATATATTGAGGCTTTGATCGCAATGACAAAACATAATAATGTAATTTTATTGTATACAGTGGTGTAAAGTAACTAAGTACATGTCCTCAAGTACTGTACTTAAGTACAATTTTGATGTATTTTTACTTAACTGGAGTATTTCCAATTTTCTGTACTTTTACTTCTACTCCACTACATCTCAGAGGCAAATATTGTACTTTTACTCCACTAAAATTATTTGAACACTTTAGTTAATAGTTACTTTGTATATTTTGATTATAATTACAAAACATACATTAAACACTTGAGCCCTTTATATATTTCGGCCATTTGAAAATAGCCGATCTACAATGCGAGGCATTGTGAGCTTGTACTAGATTTGCTATTTTCAAAAGAGTTTTATACATTTGAAAATGTGTGAAATTGGGCATTCTGCATAATCAATACTTTCTACTTTTGCTACTTTAAGAACATTTTGTTACCAATACTTTTACATTTATTTATTTTTTGAATTATTTCTTTACTTTTAACAGAGTATTTCTACATTGCAGTATAGATACTTTTACTTAAGTAAAACATATGAGTACTTTTTCCAGTTTTTAACGTATCGTTGAAGTTGCACCTGCCCTCAAGCGGCCGTGGCTAACTGCCAAACAAACAATAACACACATATTATTCATTGTAAATCTAGCGGTTATTTATTTACAAGCTGGCAGGATTTTTAAGTAACAAAATGCAAACTTTCTCGTAACTTACGTATGGGTTTATAAACTATAAACCCAAACAGGACGGTCTGTGTTCTTGTCGTGTATTATTAATATTCACAATCCAAACGGCTGTACTTTCGCTTCCTGGAGTTTGAATAACAGCGCGTCTGACGTTATTTCCGCAAAGCTGCAACCAATGACACTACTTGGAACTTGCTTGTTGTTGCCATGTCTGCTTATTATAAGCGACTTTGGGCTTGTTTTTCTGTAAAGTTACTTGTAAATATTGGTAGTTGTGGGTTGCTTTTTTGGGGGGCTTGTTTCCTAATGTTGTTAAACCAGTGGATCAGGCCTAATTATGTATTTGTCCTCAGAGTGACCCCCCCATCTAAAAATAGGGAACAGTGCGTCAGTGCCACAGTGCCCCCCCCCCCATTCCAGATTTGTAATATTTAAAATTTTCACCAATATTCGACAATAGCATTTGGGCTTGTTTTCCTAGACCTGGTTGCTTTTTTCTCTCACAAAATCTGGCAACGCTGCTTGGAAGTCCTTCCCAAACCGCTAGATGGCGCAGCGGTAGCGCAGCGCAACACAACACAACACAGGGTTAGGGATAGCCCCATTTAGAACCTCTATAGCTCCGAGATGCGGTCCTACGTGGCCCGGTGCCGTTTGAGCAAGACATTTTCGAATATTTTCCACTTTACATGTTTCTTACCCCTTTCTGCACATCGTATCCAAAAAGTAAAGGTTTTCTGAAATGCTCTCAGATGTTTACTGAAACAGTAAAGTTCTGGGGATCCCAGCAGTTTACCACATCAACAATGGTACCGTACGATATTGCTGCATTGTCTGTCAACTGCAAGAGCAAAACTGACGAATACAAGACAGGTGGGCACTAGGGATATCTGGGCACCATATTTAACCCTAACCCATCGCAATTTAACCCTAACCCTAACCCAAAAGTATATAATAACAGAGTTTCAAAGTACAATATAAGAGTGTATTTGCCTAAATAGAAGTACTGTTTAAAAAATAGAACAAATTGGAAAAATAGCCTACCACAAAGAATTAAGGATACCAAAAAATGTCAAATGATCAATGTTAGGATAGAGAAAACATAGCTTAACACGAAACAGTACACTATAAAATGATAGAAAACAATATAGTAGCCTACTGTTAAAAAATAGAACAGTACACTATAAAATGATAGAAAATGGAGATAAATAATAGCCTACTGTGTTAAAATAATAATAATAATAACTGAACAAAGACAATTGCTGAACTGAATGATAGATAAAACATAGCTAAACAGTACACAATTAAATGATAGAGAGAAAAAACACTATGTACTTTTGACCTCAGTACTATTTTGACAAATAAACTTATATTGTACTTTTGACCTCATTGTTGTGTTGTGTTTGGGGGTTTAAAGAACAGTAGGTTAAATATCACTCACCAACAACAAAGCAGCATGCTATGTAAAGTAAAAAGACACTTGTGGACACAAATCCTAATTCAGGTGCCCAATTGTCCAGGTGCCCACATGTCCCTAGTGCCCAGATGGTTTTGGTGCCCAGTTGTCCTGGCGCCCACTCATCCAGGTGCCCAGTTATCTCCACCCCTAAGTGCCCACTCGTCCAGGTGCCCACATGCCCCTAGTGCCCAGATGGTTTTGGTGCCCAGTTGTCCCAAGTGCCCAGATGGTTTTGGTGCCCACCTGTCCTGTTACCAAACTGACGACGGGAGAGGAAAACTCGATGGATTATACCTTTCCAGTTTGGAAACAAGTAAGCAACACTACAGAGATCAGACGTCAGATGTTGGTTATTAGGTTGTTGTTACACAACAAACTTTGTTTGCACAACTAACTAACTGGTTCATAGCTACACAACTAATCAACAAAACTGTGCTCTTTGTAGGCAAAACAGCATACGAAATGCTAGAGCTTCACCCTGACTGGGTACCTCCATTCACCTGGGCTGGGGCACACAGAAGTGAAGGCATCACTGAACACACTTTGCCCGGAGTCAAAAGAGACAACAGCAAGCTCGCTTATCAGTGAACTGCACTGCATCTGCAGCACCAAGAAGACTCAAGGAGTATCCAAAATCAACCTAGAATCAATACGTTTTGTTTGTCACTACTTATACAGGTACAAGCAAGCAGCGAGGTTCAACTGTGGCAAGGCCCGCATAGGCCTACTGTACAGACACAACATAACAATAATAAAGATGAACATAAAGATATGTTCATCTCAAGGGTTACCCAGAGTTGTACTGGGTGCCTCTTGGTCTGTCCTAAATGCTTTAGGACAGAGCTATACCCTCACTGGTACTAAATGTCCTTAAAAGATTTGAATTGGGGACTTCCTGATCTGCAGTCAAATTCTCTACCACTGAGCTATACCCCCACACACAAAGTGCAGCTTTACATTACAACCTGTATCCTTTCCATAACTCCTTTTTGACTGATAGGGTTCAATTCAGTCTAGAGCAAAATATGCATGTCACGACAACATTCTGGTGAGGGGGCACTCAGAGTTGAACTGGGGACCTCTTGATCTGTAGTCAAATGCTTTAGGACAGAACTATACCCCTACTGGTACTAAATGTCCTTAAATGATTACGAACTATGTCTTTTTCATGAAGTCAATTATTATTATGGAGTAGGATTCAATCCAGACTAGAGCTAAATACCAGGAATAGCATGATGCATTTGAGGGGGCACCCATAATGAACTGGGGACCTCTTCATCTGCAATGAAATGCTTTAGCACTGAGCTATACCTCCAGACACAAAAAGTAGCTTGACATTACAACCTGTATTCTTTCCATAAACTCATTTTAGAGTGATAGGATTCAATTATCCATGTCACAACATTCTGGTGAGGGGGCATCCAGAGTTTAAACTGTGGACCTCTTGATCTGCAGTCGAATGCTCTACCACTGAGCTACACCCCCACTAGCAATGACTCTCCTTACATTACAAACTGTATCTTTTCCAGAAAGTAGAGATTGCCTGAAACTAGAGATTTTTTTGTTAAATATCACAAAATTGTACTTAGTTACTCAGAGTTTTACTGGGGGCCTCTTGATCTGCAGTTAAATGCTTTATGACAGAGCTATACCCCACAAATGCCCTTAATGATTACAAACTATGTATTTTTCATGAAGTCAATTTTGATTATTGAGTAGGATTCAATCCAAACTAGAGCTAAATACCAGGTTCAGCACATCGTATTTCAGGGGGCACCCAGAGTTGAACTGGGGACCTCTTGAGCTGCAGTCAAATGCTCTACCATGAGCTACACCCCCTCTAGTAAAGATTCTCCTTACATTACAAACTTTATATTTTCCATAAACCCCAATTTGCCTTATTTGACTATATTTAGATTAAGAAATGTTCTCAGAGGGAGTGCAATGTGCACCGCTATGTTCCTCCCTGTAGAGGAGAGAATGTCAAAGCAATCTGGGCTGCAATCGAAATGTGACTTGCTTATTAGCAATGTTTTTCAAATGTATTATAAAGAATCAGAGATGTATTTCTGGTGGGTAGATGTGGGTAGTCACTTTACAAGAAATCCAGGCTTACCCATAGTGTTATTTAGGAATATTATGTTTGTTTCATGAAATGTGCATGCACGTCATACGTTTACATTTTCAGTTTCCTCTTGCCATGAATTAAAAGGCATTTACTGTATACAGTTGAGACTGAGGGAGGAATTGAAGGTTTCTGTATCTTTTCCCATTGCACTCTCTCTCACACACACACACACACACACACACACACACACACACACACACACACACACACACACACACACACACACACACACACACACACACACACACACACACACACACACACTCTCTCTCTCTCTCTCTCTCTCTCTCTCTCTCTCTCTCTCTCTCTCTCTCTCTCTCTCTCTCTCTCTCTCTCTCTCTCTCTCTCTCTCTCTCTCTCTCTCTCTCTCTCTCTCTCTCTCTCTCTCTCTCTCTCTCTCCTCCCTCCCAGACTCTCTCATACAAACTCACTCACATGCAAGCTCACCTTCACCCAAGGTACACACACAGTGTCACCAGCAGGAGAGCAGGACGCAGAGGAGAGGGGAAGCAGACAATCAAACATAGCCTATTTGTTGCATGTTTTTGGCCTTGCCTCGTCTGTGACGCTTGAGCCCCAAGGATGAGGCCTGACATGCAGACCGCAGTGGAGTACTCCACCACTGACTACATGGTGCAAGAGCAGGGGGACTACACCATACAAGAGGATGAGTGGGATAGGGACTTGCTGCTGGACCCCGCCTGGGAGAAACAACAGCGAAAGGTACTGCATGTGAACTCATTATCAGGTCAGGATTTGAGACAGAAATAGATGAAAATATATGTCAAATTCACATATGTATATCAAGATGTGTGTGGTGTGCAAGGCATTTTATAGACTATAAACCGTGGACACGTCGTTAAAATCCACCATAAGTGGGTGGTGAAGGATTTATACCTCTCTGATCTCTTTAAGTCACCCAAAGATGTGCTCCCATTTACATTTAATGTGAGTTTTTTTATTTTATCTTTATTTTTTGGACCAAAGTGGTCGAAACGTTGTTTGTACTAAATACGTTTTCTACTGGGAGCTACAGTGTGCAAACTTCCCCCTCCTTTCCTCCTAAGTACGTATTGTTGTTCAGCACCTGAAAAGTTTTTGTTGGGATGTGTGTGCTTCCCTCTGGACTCTATTTCCTATGTTTATTTATTTTACATGGACATCACAATCACATTGGACGAACCAGATGCATTGCTTAAAGTTTATACAGCACGAGTGCTATATAAACACCTGTTTTCAATTATATTTCAACACCTGTCCACAAGGTTAACATCAATCCCTTTTGTTCAGAGTAAATATTTCTACATGCATTCATTTAGATTTGTGCACCTAGTGACCTAAGACATCAACTACCTTTGGTAGTTGATGATGACCTACAGCAAAGGAGTGCAAAACCGGCAAACCTGAACATGATAGCTGACAATAGCTGACTGACAGCCCTTGGTGGAGAGCATCCAACAATAGACCTCCATAGCATTGAACAGTGCTCAGTGTCATTCCTTTGATATGAATAGTCCGAGGGCTGTCAACAGATGTCCAAATGACGTTCAAGCGAGATGGATGGGAGCCTCGCTACTCCTAATTTTAACTGAGCGGCAAAGAGAGAAAGAGAAGAGACACAGATCCAGCCGGACTTGGCTCCACAATTATCCTGTTACTCGCAAACGCCATGTCTGTGTGTACAGCAACGGTTTACACGCCATTATTTAAGTCAACGTGATCAATGGAATTCAATTTACCCAGTTTAAGGCATTTAATTCTTGACAGGTTATCAGAAGAACACTCTTTGATTTTTTCAATTGACATTATTTTTTGTCAAGTGACATGCCACCCAACACTTGCTGAGACATAAATCAGGATTCAGTGATGTGGTTTTGTGGTGATACACAGTTAAAGGCACTGTCAGCTGGCTTGATGCCATGGAGCAAACTCAGATTTTGCGGTGTACCGTCCCTCTTCTCATAGAGGGCAAGAGAAGAAGTGCGGTGCAGTGGTCTTTTCTCTGTTCTACTTGGTGCACCTTCCTGTGACTACTGGGTAGGGTTTCCATTTACATAAAAACATAATAAAACCACGGGCAACCTAGAGGTGTGCGCAGACCAGTGGGGCACATCACCAGATGACCTATCTCAGTCAATGTCCTAAAAATGGCGTGAAACAAGCTTCCAAATGCAACCAGTTTCATCTTCCTACGATGAATAGTTAAGAAGTCGTGTATGGCAATGTTTGAATCAATAATTCAGCCTCTTGACCTTGATCTTTGACCTCCAAATTGCACCATAAATCTATTATTGAGTTAAGAAATCGAATCTAAGTTTCATGGCCTTATGTTGCGAGATAATGATAATGATGATACAGTATATTAAGTCATTGCCGACAGATATACTGTACATTGTATATCTGTCTGTGTATATAGAGTACACAGACAGCCTCATTACAATAGTAGATATTAAAAAGTAAGTAACAGAAAGCAGACATATAGTATCTAATCAATGGGCCAGTAATACCCTAAGAAACATTATTTGAAGTAGGCTCCATTTAAAAACACAATTTATTTGTGTTTGCGTGTGCCAGTGTGTGCACATGAGTGGCTTGTTTGCGTCTCCATGTGTACCTGTCATCAAACGCTGCTTTTAGAAACTAGAAATGCAGACAAGCCACCTGTCCCCTTTTCTGTCTAACAGTGACAAGTGACAAGGTCAAAAATGCAATTCCTCACGCCTGAGAGGGTGAAAAAAGCACAACAACAATGATCTGGGTGTCCTCGGACAGTTCCAGCCTGTTGGCTGGCCAAGTACCGAGCAGAACGCATAGCTCACAGGAGGAACAATGCCTCGCCAGGCTAATGACATTGAACCAGATCAGAATCACCTGGTCAACCTCTACAGGTGCTTTTCGGAGAGACAGAGGGAGTTGAACGACAGGAAGACAGAGACAGAGACAGACAACAGGACTGATATAGAGAAGCAGCGAGATGACGAACGCGACTCGTTCTTGTTGTTCGTCACGGATGGAATGCAGAAGCAGGTATTTGAGGACCGCAGCCCAAGGGTCACTATCAGGGTTTCACACGACTGATTTGCCCTGCTGTTTGGATGACCGTGATGGGAAATTAAATGACTCAATGCCGAAAGGATGTGATGTCCCAATATGTCATAGAAGTAATTGGAGGCCACTTCTATGCACATAGGTCACTGCTGATGTAACGTGTGTGTGTGTGTGTGTGTGTGTGTGTGTGTGTGTGTGTGTGTGTGTGTGTGTGTGTGTGTGTGTGTGTGTGTGTGTGTGTGTGTGTGTGTGTGTGTGTGTGTGTGTGTGTGTGTGTGTGTGTGGTATATAGCGTATATACTGTTTATATGTATGGTATACTATGCTTTATTGACAGATTCCAGTTGATACTTAAATAATCACCCCCCCCCCCCCCCCCCCGAAATCCCTTCTCTTCTCTTCTCTTCTCTTCTCTTCTCTTCTCTTCTCTTCTCTTCTCTTCTCTTCTCTCCTCTCCTCTCCTCTCCTCTCCTCTCCTCTCCTCTCCTCTCCTCTCCTCTCCTCTCCTCTCCTCTCCTCTCCTCTCCTCTCCTCTCCTCTCAGACCTTTACAGCATGGTGTAACTCTCACCTGAGGAAGGCAGGCACTCAGATAGAGAACATCGAGGAGGACTTTAGGAATGGCCTGAAGCTCATGCTGTTGTTGGAGGTTATTTCTGGTCAGTGTGAAACAATAATACCTGTGTAAAAATATAAAGGTCAATTAGTCTGTGTTTATCCTTTCAAGACAAAATGTTTCTATGCATGCCTTCCAGGAAGATGATATGTTAACGTAAGTGACTTCCTCCTGCAGGTGAGCGACTTCCCAAGCCTGACAGAGGGAAGATGCGCTTTCATAAGATCGCCAATGTAAACAAAGCTTTGGAGTACATCACCAGCAAAGGAGTGAAACTGGTCTCTATAGGAGCAGAGGGTAAAAGGATTGCACATACCTTTGCATTAAAGACTATATTATTTAACAGTACAAATATTTTCATAAGAAAAAGTTTTTTTCTAAAGGAAAGTTGAAGAAAACGATTATTGTCAAAGGTGGGGCATTAACCTTCTGGGTACTACAACATCTGGGCATTAGAAAAAAAAACGTTTTTCAGCACAAAAAACTTGGATTTCTATGTCGCAGAACCTCGACATAGACATACATGTCCTCAAGCATACTGTGCAGTGCATGTTTGTCAGTGATGTTTAACAGCCTTAACCACTTTCAACCTGGCATCCCTTCTATGGGCATGCTATTATTGGCAAAGTCTTTCAACATTTCAACAACACAAGATCTACAAGCTCACAACACGTCCCATCTTGACGCGTTGTGCGCTTGTAGTATGCCCATTTCCAAACAGCCTTAGTTTAAAATACGGCTTAAGTGGTTAAGAAGGCATCCAACACACTTTCGTTTTTAGTTTATATCCCATTAAAAGGTGTATTTCTGGGCCCTTGCAGAGATAGTGGATGGTAATGTGAAGATGACTCTAGGAATGATCTGGACCATCATCCTCCGCTTTGCCATCCAGGACATCTCAGTGGACGGTAAAGCATGTCTGTCTGTCAGTCTATCTGCTGAAAACATCTTTGTTTCATAATGACCATGGCTGTCACCTCTATGAATGACACTATTATATTTGCATATTTTGCACAATTCTATACATTGACTTTTCATAAACTACATTATTATCTGTATTCCTTGCCCTTGTTATTTTCTACATCCATATCCATGTTGGTTGTTTTCTTCTTCTGCAGAAACCTCTGCTAAAGAGGGACTTCTTCTGTGGTGCCAAAGGAAGACAGCTCCCTACAAGAATGTGAACGTCCAGAACTTCCATGTCAGGTCAGTCAACTCCTCAATGAAATGCAACCCGTGGTATAGTCTATACCAGTGGTTCTCAAAGTGCGGTCCAAGGACCCTTTGGCTTCCTTGAGCGGGTTGCAAATGGACCCTTGCAGGTCTGTAACACTGAGAGTTTACAAATGGAACCAAATGGGTCCATTTGTTTCCATTTGTACACTGTCAGAGTTGTGGGGGTCCTTGAAATTAAATAGTTTGAGAACCACTGACTCTTTTCTATAGGAATTAGGAAAGTAGTACGGCCTACTCATGTTTACTGAATTGAATATGGTTTTCTTTTTTTATTATCTCTTCTTTATTATTATTATTATTATTACTATCATTATTGTTTTCGACATACTTGTATTGTTTCTCAAGTGTTGTGATCTGTGTGTCAATTTGAAGCTGGAAAGATGGCCTGGCGCTGTGTGCTCTGATACACAGACACCGCCCTGACCTCATAGACTACTCCAAGCTTAGCAAGGTGCTCTGCATGACCAACGCATTCACATGAGTTTTTAAATTGTGTTAAATTGAAAAACAACAGCAGAAAAATCAACAACACAAACATACTAATGTGACCTGAGTTTCTGAAATTGAATTGGTTTTCCCTTGTTGACCATTGATTTAAATCTTAAAGATTTAAATAGGCCACGTAAAAGTTAAGAGGTATATATAGTGAATGGATGCTGTGCTGTTCATGCAGTGTATGAATCTGAAAATGTGTGTGCAAAGAAACGGTTGGCATGAGGTGGACATGATAAATGTGTCTGTCCCATAGAACCCATTTGTAAAAAACAGACATTATTCCTCCTTTTTTGTGTAAAACAGGAACTCTACTTTAGCTCCACCCCCTTGGTTTCTTAGCACTTCTGTGTTTATTCCTACTAACAACAACATTACATGTTTAAGGCTGTAGTGCTGACAGATTCTTCTGCCAGAGATTACATTTTGTCTAATCCAATCTATTCTATTCAATTGTCTGTAGAACGATCCTATTGGTAATCTGAACCTGGCCATGGAGGTGGCTGAGAAGCACCTGGACATCCCCAAGATGTTGGATGCTGAAGGTTTGCTCTTTCACACCTTTGACTTCTTGTCTGTCTTCATTGCTCATCCTTTCCTCTTTCCTTTCCATTCATTATCCACCCTCCCTGTTTTTTTTGGTTATGTTTGTTTGTTTATTTGTTTATTTCGTTAGACATTGTCAACACCCCTAAGCCTGATGAGCGAGCCATCATGACCTATGTGTCCTGTTTCTACCATGCCTTTGCTGGAGCCGAGCAGGTAGTAAACATGTGTAATTATAGTTTCATGCGTTCATATCATATTATATAGTAAAATACCCAGCCTTTATTTGGTGAGTGGAGTGAGTAAAGGACACAGAGGGTGATAAGCCACAACAATGACTGCTACAGTAGATATGTTATGTGTCATGTATCAATGTCACTGTTACTAAAAATGTTGTATGTGACTGCAGGCAGAGACCGCTGCAAATCGTATCTGCAAGGTCCTGGGTGTTAACCAGGAAAACGAGAAATTGATGCAAGAGTACGAGAAGCTGGCCAGTGACGTAAGGAAAGAGAGTGTGCAACTTTCTCCTTCCATTACTCCTGTCTTCTTCCTTCCACCATGACCTTTTTTCCCTCCCTCCCGCCCGCCCTTCCTCCATCCATCCATCCCTCCCTCCATCCATCCATCCACCCCTCCCTCCCTCCATCCATCCATCCATCCCTCCCTTTAGTAAGTAAGTAAAATGTATTTGTAGAGCACCTTTCACAGACATTCAGAGTCACAAAGTGATTCGGAACAATAAAACTAGATAATAAAATAATCAATTATATAATAAGAAGATAAAAATAAAACAACATTTAATTTAACCAATCAGCCGGTGAAATTCATGAAATCAATATAGGATATGTCACAACACAAAAGCTGTTATCATGAAGGACTATGTAAAGGCCTGTTTGAATAGGTGAGTCTTTAAAAGACTTTAAAAAAAATCCACAGAGGCCACAGTTTTTATGTGGAGGAAGGGGAGCTCATTCCATAACCTAGGGGTGAAACTTGCAAAGGCTCGATCATCTTTAGTTTTTATAAATCTTGTGGGAGGAACAACCAGCAGGCCTTGGGATGAGGATCTCAGAGATCTTCTGGGCACATGAGGTTGGAGCAGGTCAGATAGATATGGAGGTGCCTGGAGGGCTCTGTGTGTACAATAATCTTAAAATATGTTCTTTAATTTACTGGGAGCCAGTGCAAGGAGGCCAGGATGGGGGTTATATCTATCCATCCATCCATCCATTCATTGCTCTGTCTTTTATTCCTTCACTAGTTGCTGGAGTGGATCCATCGTATGACTCCCTGGTTGGAGAACAGGTCTTCTGAGAAAAAAATGGCGGACATGCGCCAGAAGCTGGAGGACTTCAGGGACTACCGACGTCAACACAAACCACCCAAAGTTGGTATTAGCTTTGGTCTATCTAGTCGTTTCCAAATGATCATTTTCCAATTGGTGGGGGGGGGGACACTTGTTTCCCTTGTTAAACGTGGGCCCGGTAACAGTGATTAAGCGTTATACAAATATAGCTGAGCTGAGCAGATCTCTAGAAACCACTTAACTGCATCGCCAGGTTTAGAGTGGTTGACGTAATAGTTCACCTGTTTGTGAATTCCAGATCCAGGAGAAGTGCCAGCTGGAGATCAACTTCAACACCCTGCAGACCAAGCTGCGTATCAGCGGGCGGCCTGCCTTCATGCCCTCTGAGGGACGCATGGTGTCGGTGGGTGAGCACACGCACGCTGAAGCGCAAAGTGTCAAAGACACACATGCACACCACCACCACACTCATGCTTTTGTATTCTAGCACTCTTAAGCCTGACTTATGCATTACACGTGTGTGCCCACCCACCCACGCACAGTGCAGTAGACTAGAGCATATTGGAGTATAATGTCTTGGCTTTTTGGATAATTTTTAGACCCATTTGGATTGATCTACTGCCAGCTTATGGAAGCCAATTTGGGATGTTGCTAAATTCACTGACCACTGGAAATCTTAGCATGTACTGTTTCAAATCTCAAATGAACCAAAACACAAATGCAATAGGGGGGCCACTGTTGAGCAGTCCACCAAAGTGGCTGTTTGATCAGGTGTCAAGAAGGCTGACTGTTATGGCCTGAGATGAAGCCTGTGTCTCTGTATAGGACATCACCAGTGCATGGCAGGGTCTGGAGCTGGCAGAGAGGGGCTATGAGGAGTTCATGCTCACTGAGATCAGGCGCCTGGAGAGAGTGGAGCACCTGGCTGAGAAATTCCGACAGAAAAGTGCCACACACGAGACCTGGGCATTAGGTGAGGGATGCCTCCACGATGCCTCCAAATGTGTAGCATCTGACTTTGTGATTTTGTGTTCATGTATATAAAATATGTGTGTTTTGTTAGGTAAAAACATTTTTTTGTATTATTTTATAGTCAAATCAAATAGAGAGTCCAGATGTTTTACCTTTTAAAAAGTTTCAAAGCTAGCAGATCTACAAGCTCACAACATGTTGAAATGTGTGGTGTAATTAATGTGTAATTAAAGTTAAATGTTATTTTCATATATTGAAGTTTAATATACAGCATATACTTAATTTAACTTTTTTGTCTATCAAAGTTATTTGAGTTTAGTTTTTTTCTGTTTATTTGTTTGCCTATAAGTAAAATGTTTTCAAATAGAAACTTTAGTCTAGGGTTAGGCCTTTGGGTTTGGCATTGGACCCAAAAATCTGGCATGGGTCGGGCTCTAAAATACACTTTCTCCTTTGATTTGCTTCCCCGGCAGGTAAGGACCGCGTTCTTAACCGTAAGGACTTTGAGACAGCTTCACTGACCGAGGTGAGAGCGCTGCTGAGGAAACACGAGGCCTTCGAAAGTGACCTGGCCGCCCACCAGGACCGAGTGGAACAAATCGCTGCTATTGCACAGGAGCTCAAGTAAGGAGGGATCCAAAAGGAGGGGGGGAAGAGGGTGATAGAGAGATAGGAATGTATTAGGGGAGAGGCGAGGGAGGGAAGAATGAGAGAGGGTTTGCACTGATGCTTTGAAGCTCCAACAAAGATGGCGAGGAAGTTGCCAGCCTTTTAACAGGTCTGTGGTATCACAAACACACATTTACACACGTATCTGTATGTGTATGTGTGTTTCTATTTGCGGCCACCGCTGTTCTAGTGTGTGGGCTAGCCTGAGTTCCAGCCAAGGCTGGAGGACATCCAGTTGAAGGACTGATGTCACTCATGAAGACATAATTCACATCAACACTATGAACTATCTAGAGCAGGTGTGTGTGTGTGTGTGTGTGTGTGTGTGTGTGTGTGTGTGTGTGTGTGTGTGTGTGTGCGTGTGCGTGTGTGCGTGTCAGGTTGCTCTGGTAGATCCACTCACCAGGTCAGTGACATTGGCCTTAATGCCTTCAAGCATCAGCCTTGATACTGGGAGGCTTAGCTAATTTTCAGCAAATCCAAACAACTCAAAAAAGGCCCAGCCTTTCTTTAGGGTTGTGCTGTTGTGGCGTGCATGCATGTGTGCGTGTGTATGTGAGTGAATTTATTTTAGAGGAGGTTTCCACCTCTCTTCTCATAGTCTTATCTCATAGAGAGTATTCCCCTCAGCAGAGAGTCCCTGTCTATTCCGATATACCAATAGCGTGACTGCATGAACTGATAGACAACCTTTCACCTGAAGGCTATGCTGAATCGTATTGACTCCCAGACAACTGATAACTGATTACATACACAGTGCTGAACTATACTAGAATACATGACATTATGACATTTGAACATATAGTTCTTTGGATTTTGATTATCCTTTCATTATCAGTTCAGTCCAATCAAGTCCCAACTATGATGGAAGTCATACAAAAAATAACTGTGTGTGTGTGTGTGTGTGTGTGTGTGTGTGTGTGTGTGTGTGTGTGTGTGTGTGTGTGTGTGTGTGCGTGCGTGCGTGCGTGCGTGCGTGCGTGCGTGCGTGCGTGCGTGCGTGCGTGCGTGCGTGCGTGCGTGCGTGCGTGCGTGCGTGCGTGCGTGCGTGCGTGCGTGCGTGCGTGCGTGCGTGCGTGCGTGCGTGCGTGCGTGCGTGCGTGCGTGTCAGCGGCCAAATTGATGAAAGGACAGGGTCATGTTTCTGATTATTTACGGTTCAATTTCTCCTCTGCTTTATTCTGGATTGACGTTTTGAAACACGACACCTTGGAGGATTTGCTACACCCCCCTCCCCGTCAGACCAAACGTTGACAGACAGACATGCAGACAAGCATGACACACATTTTACATGATGACTTTGACCCTGATTTTTATTGCCATGTTAAAGGGGAAGGGGAGTAACATGAACGTAAACTGAAGGCAGAGAGAGATTGGAAGGTATAGACACAACACTGGCTGGAGTCAAACTGGGGACCTTATAATCATTTTATTTGGTCCCCAGTCCTTTGGGGTCTTTTTTTTGTCACTCTATATTTGCGCCTGGGGAGCAGTTAGGGGTTATGTGTCTTGTTCAGGGACACTTCAACACGGGGGGCCAGGGGTTAACCGGGGACCTTCTGTTTCCGAAGACGGCCTACCCAAGCAGCTATGGCCAGCTATGGAAAGTTCAACGTTCTCTTAACAGTGTTATCAACATCTACTTTTTATTCTATATCTGTCCAGATGTGATAGCATGATATATGTCACATGCATGGAAGTGTAACTATATTATTTGTTTGATTGGTCTATTGACTGTATCAGACAGTTTAAATGTAAATGTAAATTGTACCAAAACCACACAAAAAACATCCTCTCCTCTCCTCTCCTCTCCTCTCCTCTCTGCAGTGAACTGGAATACATTGCATCAGGTGCCATTAATGAGCGTTGCCAAGGCATCTGTGATCAGTGGGATCAGCTTGGTACCCTCACCCAGAAGAGAAGGGAAAACCTGGAGGTAGAATCCACAGAAACAGGGTTATTATTCAGGAAAATAAGTTATGTAGCTAATATTTACCAAGATAGATCTTTCCATTGTACTGAGAGTTATTAGCTATTTACAGTATGTATTCATATTCCTGTTTTTGTAGCCTATAGGTATAGGAAAATGCCTACTTTTTCAGAATTGCAACTTAAAAGTCACTTTTAGGAAGATTGCCGGAATGAATGCCAAGTTAAAGCGGCACTATGTAACTTTTCTTTTATGAATAAAATGTACTTTCGTCCAATTTGAATTGTAGCATGTTTATACAATATAACTTTGGATTGGGGTGGTTGTATTTGGTCTCCCTGCTCTTCTATGGCTCTTAGATCGTGTCAGAGGTCATGTCTCACACAAATTTTGACCCGGTGGTCAAGATTCAATTAATCTCCTGAGCAAGCAGGCAGGCTCTATTAGCTCAATAGTAAACATTTCAGCACAGGAAACCGGGTTCAAATCCGGGGTAGAAGAGGAAAGTTTCATAGTGCAGCTTTAAAGCTCCAATTTGTAACTTTATTTAGTGAATAAAATGTTATTTTAACCAAGGTGTATGGTAGAGTATGTTAATACAATATAACTAACACAATTTCAATACGGGTGCAAAGTATAGAGAAGTATTTAGGGCTTAAGTGGTTAATCTGACTAAACAATTTAGTTGATTATAAAAAAATCTATTCGATTTTTTGCGCCAATTCATTGATATGCAATAAAAAAAAAACACATCAATTATTATATTAATCGAAAAGCGATCGATTGAATAATTACTGAGAAAATAATCTATAGTTGCAGCCCTAAACTGCAGTGGTTGGAGGTGGTCTTCCTGCTCTTCTATTGAGACATTTTGATCCTGTGGTTACAGTATCAATTCTGGCATTCATACGGGAAACCCGGGTTCGAACCCTCAGGGTTCCTTTAGGGGGTTCCAAGTGGACTATAAGAACCAAATGGACCCTTCCGGGTCCACTTGGTTCCATTTCTACTCCCTCAGGGTTATGGGGGGGCCTTGAAATTACAAAGTTTGCAAACCATTGTTCTAAAAACTAAACTAATTGTTGCCTGCTGCACTCAAGCCAAACAATGTTAACCTAGCACCCTTCTGCTGTATGTCTTCCTCTTCCCCCCAGAGGACAGAGAAGCTACTGGAGACCATTGACCAGCTCTACCTGGAGTACGCTAAGAGAACGGCTCCCTTCAACAACTGGATGGAAGGAGCCATAGAAGACCTGCAGGACATGTTCTTAGTCCACACTGTAGATGAGATACAGGTACGTACGATGAATATACATTCACATATTGTATGTGATGGTTTATGTATGCTGTATAATATGAATCTATGTATGCACTAGGGCTGGCCTGGCACAAACAAATATTATAATCTAACGTTTATTATTTAAATCCTGAGATTCATATACGATGATTAAATTCGATCATGGAAGTGATGGTGAAATAAGGTAGTAAAGGTTAAATGCTTATCACAAGAAGCATTCACATTTTGTTGAGGTTGGATATAAAAGGAAATTGACATGAGTGCTAAACCTCACTAAACCAGTAATTCCATGACCAAAATGTTACTTCATTTATTTCCTTAATTTTCTGTAGATTATTCTACCAATTCTTTTTATTATTATTCAACTAATTCTCAACTACTCCCAACATCCTCTTTCTTCTCTCTCTATCTCTCCATCTCCTCCTCTATCCTTCCATCTCTCTCTCTCTCTCTCTCTCTCTCTCTCTCTCTCTCTCTCTCTCTCTCTCTCTCTCTCTCTCTCTCTCCCTCTCTCTCTCTCTCTCTCTCTCCCTCTCTCTCTCTCTGGTCCAGAGTCTGGTGTCAGCTCATGAGCAGTTCAAAGCCACCATGCCTGAGGCAGACAATGAGCGACAGGCCATCCTGAGTGTGTACAATGAGGTACAGAAGATCTCCCAGAGCTACGGCCTGACTACTGACCTGATCAATCCCTACAGTACCATCAGCATAGCTGAATTAGGAACCCAGTGGGAAAAGGTGGGTGATAATCAGAAACAATAGGCTCTATGCACATCAGCCATATTGGAAAGAGATTGGGTCTCCTTCCTTACTTCCTTCACAGGTGTTGTTACCAATGATACTGATGAAGGCTCTGTTCCATTTAGTGTACAGTGGTTCTCAAACGTAACATAACTCTGAGAGTGTACAAATGGAACACTCTCAGAGTTACACACTCATAAGGGGCCATTTGTAACCCCCTCAAGGAACCACGAGGGTCCTTGGACCCCGATTTGAAACCCACTGGTGTAGCAGAGTCTTTCCAGTGAGCCAACATGCATAATATCAGCACCATAAGACCTGTGAAGGAATTAAGGAAGAGTCCCAATTCCCCAATATGGCTGCTGTGCATAGAGCCTATTCCATAGGGCCAGTTTGTGCATATTAATGTGCACACATAGATGCACGTGTTTTGAGTATCTGTGTGCGTTCCCCAGGTGAAGAAGCTGGTTCCCGGGAGGAACAGCATTCTCCAGGAGGAGCTAGCCCGGCAGCATGCTAACGAGAGGCTGAGGAGACAGTTTGCTGCCCAGGCCAACAACGTTGGACCCTGGCTACAGTCCAGGATGGAGGTAGGGCAAAGACAACAAGAGCCACCGAGAGGTGTGCATAGTAGTTGAGCCTCTTGGCTTATTGCCAGATGACCTCAGTGTCCTTGTTCTTCTTGACATTCAAATTGTGCCGTATCTCAAACAAACACATAAACAGCCTCAATAGCTTCACACTCTTTTCTCCCTATCTACTCCAAAAAGCTATAAACTAAGTTCATTGTTGTGATTTCCTCCAAAATATCTTGGTAAATGGTGCATTTATCCAAAGCGCTTTACATAGATTGTGCATTACATTCACCCATTCACAGACACATACACCGATGGCGGAGGAATCCATGCAAGGCACCAACCTGCTCATCAGGAGCAATTAGGGGTTCAGCGTCTTGCTCAAGGACACTTCGACATTAAAGGTCCTTACACACCGGGGCGATTTTTTTCATGCGAATAATATGTTTTTTTTTTAAACCTTATAAAGTCAATGCAAGCTTCCACACCAGTTTCGCGGAGCGAAAAAAGCGTCTTTTAATTATTTGGAACGAGTCCGAATTTTGCGTATATTCGCATATTCGCCGGTGTGTAAGCGCCTTAACTCTGGGGGAGCCCCCCAGATCGGGATCGAACTGGGAACTCTACCCGGCCACTCTACCCCTGAGCCACTGCCGCCGCTTGGGTTAAATCTAATCCAGACACACACACACACGCACAGTTTAAAAGGTGAAAAAAACGTTTTTGTTGTTGCACTCTCTGCTTCACAGGGGCTCAACTACTACTACTAATAATAATAATGATGATGATGATAGCATTCTTGGATAGTCACTAGAGTTGAGGTAGGTTTTCACATTGCTATGTGATCATGTGTCCATCTGCGTCAGAACATTTAGAAACCATTCTCAAAGTACATGAATTTACATTTCAGGCATTTGGCTAATGCCTTTGCTGGGTTCAAAATATTGAATTACCCCAGTAAGTCAGCCTGGATAAGAGAGAGCATCATCTAAATGTTGAAGTGAAATGGAATTAAAGCTGGTGTGACGTGTCCCTCTGTCCAGGAGATCAGCCGTAGCACAGTGGATCTGGGTGGATCACTGGAGGAGCAGCTGAACCAGGTGAAGCAGTTTGAACAGGTAAATCATCTGCTTCTCGGGCACAAAGGGTGGTTTTAATTATTTTCTTAGAACACGTTCATTTGCAATACTGGTTGCTGGTTAGTAACACATTACGTACTACTAATTACTTAAATGAGTAACAAAAATAGCATGCATTGTTTTAGACACAGTTACTGTGTTAAATAATGCATTACTTGAGAGATGTATTGTTTCTTAAGCTTCTAACAAGTAAAACCACACTACTAATGACAATGCAGTTGTCCCATATACACTGCACCTGTAGAGGGTGCTGCAGCCTGTGAGTTGTAAAATAGCCTTTTAATATCAATTAACATTATTGTGACATTCTTCTCTGCTCACCCATTTAATATTATGCCTAGTCCTTTTTCTCTTCATTTGAGGGTGTTTTGTGAAAGAGAAGGCAAATAAATAACACATTACTGTATTTGCTACAGAAAGTAATTTTGTATTATATCTTAAATTAAAGTAATATGTAATAACGTTTTCAAAGTAACTTCCCCAACAGTGGTGGGAATATCATAGTATTGAAATAGTACTAAGCATTTTGTCTAAAAATATACACTTCCAGGACAAGCCAGTAGCCGACAGCATTTTTTGAGGGGCAATAGGTCAACCTGAGGGGCCACGGAGGCCATGACCTAACCCTTCATGGCTTCCATGAAATTCCTGCCATGCTTACAACAACACTCACACAAAGCACACATAACAGATCCTTCCCCATCCATGGTTTAAAATACTACACAGACAAATCACCACATTCCTGAGAAGTATTCTATATGCCCTACAAAATGTGCTTGCCCCCCCTTCTACAGTAGAGCAGTGGTTCTTAATTACCCTTACGACTCTGTAACTCTGACAGTGTACAAATGTAACCAGAGTTAAATCAACACTGTGGATTTACAGAGTAGACTGAGAGAGATAACATGGTATCAAATAGGGTTCTGTGGCCCAATGCATACATTTTGTAGCTACAGTATAGCAGCAATAATGATCATTCAGCCTTCACAATTGATTTGAAGGAAATATAGATACGATCATAGTGATCAATCATAAGCTGTAATGAAGTAATAATTGTGTGTTTGATATTCCTGATCAGATGATCATCAACTACAAGGCCAACATTGACAAACTGGAGGGAGACCATCAGCATATACAGGAAAACCTTGTCTTTGACAATAAACACACCAACTACAACATGGAGGTAACAAACAAAAAACCCATGCACACACCCACGCACGCATGCACACTCACTTTCTCTCTCTCTCTCTCTCTCTCTCTCTCTCTCTCTCTCTCTCTCTCTCTCTCTCTCTCTCTCTCTCTCTCTCTCTCTCTCTTTCTCACACACACACACACACACACACACACACACACACACACACACACACACACACACACACACACACACACACACACACACACACACACACACACACACACACACACACACACACACACACACACACACAATTTTGCCTTGGCTCTTCAATTCTCTGTTATTCATAACATTGTAACATTGTTATTCGTAATTGCATATATAGCACCTTTCTTTAAAGGTGCTATATCCTAAAGAACCGCTGAAGCACCACATTTTTGTGTTGTTGAGAGCAGTCACTTCTTCTTTTTCTGTCGCTTTAACACATAATGACAAGTTTCAATTCCAGTCGGTGTCCCTGTCCTCAGTCAACTGTCTCTCTTACGTTACTCTCCTACCTCTTTAATATGGAAAGCATAGTCAGGGTCAAAGTCATCATACAAAATGTGTGTCATGCTTGTCTCTGCATGTCTGTCTGTCATTGTGTGGTCAGACGGGGAGGGAGGGAGGTGTGGCAATTTCTCCAAGGTGTTGTATTTCAGAACGTCACTCCAGAATAAATTGCATCAACTTGACCACTGACACACACACGTATGCACGCACGCACGCACGCACGCACGCACGCACACACACACACACACACACACACACACACACACACACATTTGGTCATATACAGTACATATGATCAATAAAGCCCTCTTCACACAGTTAAAATGGGATCATGTTCTTATAACACTGACATCATCATAGTTGGGACTTGATTGGACTGAACTGATTCTAGGATAATCAAAATGTGCTTATCAAAATGTACTATTATGTTCAAATGTCTTAATGTCATGTATTCTACTGGTGCCATAGTTCAGCACTGTGTATGTTATCAGTTATCAGTTGTCTGGTGACTGGTCTAGTCAAAACGATTCAGCATCAGGTGGCTTCGGGTGAAAGGTTGTCTATCATTCAGTTCATGCAGTCATGCTATTGATATATCGGAGCAGACAGGGACTCTCTGCTCTGCCGAGGGGAATACCCTCCATGAGATAAGACTACAGAAGAGAGATGGAAAACCCCTCTAATGGGCAAAAGTTCACATTAACACTTTTGTGGCCTTGGCTCTTCAATCTCTCTGTTATTCCTAACATATCCTAAATTGTAATTTAATAGCACTCGCTCAATATAATAATAATAAAGAAACAAATGAACAAATGTACAGCAATAAAATCCCACCCCCCCATTGCTGGCTCCTCTCTCACAGATCATGTTTCTCTCTTCCTCCCTGTAGCATGTCCGTGTGGGTTGGGAGCTGCTGCTCACCACCATAGCCAGGACTGTGAATGAAATCGAGACCCAGGTTCTAACACGTGACGCCAAGGGCATCAGCCAGCAGCAGATAAATGAGTTCAGGTCCTCCTTTACCCACTTTGACCGGGTAAGAATGCACACGCGTGTGTGTGGTTTAGATACTCTAGAAGTCCCCACAAGCATAGCAAAATCTGAAATTGACCTCGTGCAGACATTGTTCTGGTCCGTCGAAAATACATTTCTATGACAAAAAAAATCGTTTTCTTATTGATGATTCTAAGTTTAGGTTAGTGTTAATTTTAGGGTGAGGGGTTTGCCGTTAAGGTTGGTTTTAGTGTCAGGGTGAGGGGTTAAGTTTAGTTTTAGAGTTAGCCTGAGGGGTTAAGGTTAAGGTTTTAG
The DNA here is from genome assembly GCF_963280865.1 of Gymnoscopelus braueri. NCBI lineage: Eukaryota > Metazoa > Chordata > Actinopteri > Myctophiformes > Myctophidae > Gymnoscopelus > Gymnoscopelus braueri. The sequence continues at coordinate 17,017,371 of NC_137617.1, read as the reverse complement.
GGTTAGGTTAGGCCAGCAGGTTAAAAATAATGACATTTTGATGTCTCCACACATTTGTTTTTTCCAGAAAAAGAAAGGAGGGATGGAGACAGATGACTTCAGGGCCTGCCTGATTTCTATGGGCTATGATGTGGTAAGCACACACACACACACACACACACACACACACACACACACACACACACACACACACACACACACATGCATACTTGATTTATAAACTGTCCTCTTACTCTAGCCTTAACCCTAAATAGGAAGTAACTAGGCTTATTGTCAGTATATCAGCCAAGAACGAACCCATTTTCAAGACGCTGGGAAATGGACGGCGGAGGTGGAACGCAACACCTACCATCAGCTCCCAGTACTTAGCTCACCGTAGTTACCCAAGCCGTGCTACTCATACGCTGAGTTGGCACAAACTTAAGAAACTGCACCAAAATCAACCTTTACCTCCCACTCCTGATGCTCAATATCAGATCAGCAATGTTTCAATCTATTAAAACCATAACAATCTAAAAGGATTTAATTACTGAGATTAATTTCACATCATGGAATATTGCTTGGCCAATTGAAGTTTAACACATACTTACAATAATAGTATCTCTGCACTAGAGATCATCTCAGCACTTTGTCATAGTCAATCTGTCATGACGAACACACACACACACACACACACACACACACACACACACACACACACACACACACACACACACACACACACACACACACACACACACACACACACACACACACACACACACACACTGTGAATTGTGTCCCCATTACCTTGTTGGAATGAAAGGTCTGGTTGTTTCAGAATGTCCTATACCAAGGACAGATGCCTGTGTCTGTCTATCTGTCAGTCACTCAGTTAAAAATACAATACGTAGTTAATCATTCTGCCCTCTAAATTGGTGACTTCATCGATTGAACCTGACGTGGTAGTAGTAGTCTTGGTAGTAGTGACTGTCAGTTAGTAGGCTACCGGTACTTTGTAGGCTGGACAATATCGACATTATATTGATTTGAAATATCGTGATATGACAAAATGTTTGTCTTTTCCTGGTTTTAATCACTTTTTTATGCTATTTTATACCTAAATGTTCAAAAACAGCTGATGCACAAACTCACAATGCATCACACAATATGACACTTTGTGAGCTTGTACAGTAGATTGGCTATTGTAAATAGTGTAAATGTGCTATGTGTGTGCGCAGGGTGAAGCAGAGTTTGCACGGGTTATGAACCTAGTGGACCCCAACGGCACAGGGAAGGTCACCTTCCAGCAGTTTGTTGATTTCATGACCAGAGAAGCAGCGGACACAGACACTTCAGAACAAGTTGTAGCTTCATTCAGGATCCTTGCAGCTGACAAGGTGAGTGGATGGATGGATGGATGGATGGATTGGATGGCAAGACTGCTGATTCAGAAAAGGAGGAGGGGGAAATTGTGGCGAGGCTAGAGGAAGGGATAGAAGTGAGGAAGGTGATAGTTCAGCAGAACAATTGAATGTGTTTAGGGAAGCCATGTGTTCTTCCATCGCTGACACTTATTCCATGTAATAACCTGTTTAATGGGGGGGTCTTAAAGTACACTTCTTTCAAGGAATCATCTTTACAAGAGGACTGTGTTCTCTCTCTCACACACACACACACACACACACACACACACACACACACACACACACACACACACACACACACACACACACACACACACACACACACACACACACACACACACACACACACACACACACACACAGTTTTCTTTTTGTCCTAGTGCCACAAACATTTTCAAAGTGTTGACAGTCCAAAGATGTTATACTCCACAGGACCATGGATTGTATATCCTTATCCAGATTGTACTACTTGTTTTATTGTAGTCAAAATCTTACAGAATGCAATGAAACAGTAAATGTTTGAAGTATAATTGCAATGGTAGAATTAGAAATACAAGTGCAGAACAACAGAGACACAGACAGAGTGCAGTTAAAGGCCAGGGGAAATCTGGGGAAGCGGAAATCCAGGGGCGAAGGAAACCATATAGCATCATAGCTGATGCAGGTAGGCAGAGATCCAAGTCAGCGAGGCAGAATCCGGAGACAGGTCAGGGTGGCTGGTAAGTGCAGACACAGGAGACATCGTTAAGTACGCTACACAGATTTACTGGTAGACAGAGACTACACAGCGCGGGTGGTAATGTGACTGACAGAGGCAACAGAGTTTACGATCTGGCAGCGGGGTGGACGTTCAACCGGTGTCTTATTGAGAGCTGATTGCGATGGAGGCGTCTGGTCTCCTGCTTCTCGCACCTGTCTCCACTATTGTAATAGAGATAGAAAGATGGTGAGTCAGAGAGAGTGGGTGTGGCAGCCTTGACAAAAATAGATATGTAGGCTATATTTCTCTTACCTTGGACTTTCTTTTCTTTTTGTTTTTGTTTTATTTGAATCAATTTCTCTGGCTATTTTATGTTTATCCCCCAGTGTTGCAGTATCACATTAAAACCGTGTCATTTTAGATTTTTGCATTGGCTTTTCAAAATTAGCAGATATGCAAGCTCACAGCGCTTCACTTCGTGCAGCGCTGTGAGCTTGTACATCTGCTATTTTTGAACATTTTTGAAAAATCTTGAAAGTGTGAGAACTACTGATTTAGAAGGCATTTGTAGAATCAGCCTCAGGTCTTAATGGAATATTGTGCAGGAGATCTAAAACCTTGATTATTCTCTCTCCTTCCCTCTCTCTCTATCTCTCTCTCTCTCTCTCTAGCCTTATATTTTGTTGGAGGAGTTGCGTAGAGAGCTACCCCCTGAGCAGGCAGAATACTGCATCTCCCGGATGCCTCTGTACGCGGGGCCTGATGGAGTACCCGGAGCGCTGGATTACTCAGCCTTCTCCACTGCCCTCTATGGAGAAAGTGACGTCTAGTGGCCAATGGAGGGAGTCACATGCACATTCACACAAAACCAGGGATGTGTCAAAGACACGGGAACAGAACCTTTTATTTCTAACTGTTTGTGACATAGATCAAATTGGTCAAATACAAATTTTGAGGTGAATTTAATAGCGAATAATTCCGTTGGTTTAGTCACAAAGGAAACATATTCTGTGTAATTTCCATCGGAATAACTATGAAATACTAAGATATGTGTCACAAAGATCTGTGCCGCAAAGTGTTGAAATAAGATGTGTTGTTGCCGTTGGTGAAACATTATAACAAACCCCGGCTTTGCAGTTTGACCTTAAGTAGAAGTAGCAAACAGCAGATGTACTGTTGTTTTAGTATTTGAAATTGATTCAGTTACTTCTCAGGGATTGGTTCTAGCAAGTCTATCAGATTGTCCCAGAGCCATGATGACACATAGGCAGAGATCAGTCACTGCAGGTGTTAATGCCACTAACTCCATAATCCAGCTCCAAGCCTGTTTTTATGCTAACAAAGGTGTCAGTGAACAAGGGTCAAAATGTATCTGTCAGTCAGTGTGGCTCTGGAAGCCCAGAAAATATGTATTCTGGTTTCCCCTGCCAGGGCAAAGAAAGTGCTGGATGTAAATGAAAATATTTCAAGGTGTTAATTGAAACTGGTCAGGTATAGCAATAAAAATATAATACTCTTATGTTGAGGGATATGTATTTATTTGCAGTTGATCTATGTTGTTGTTGGAGACTATGTAATAATTGTAGTACTGTCATAATATAAAATCTAAATTCACTGAATGGGATGGTAATGATTTACAGATGTGAGATGCAAGGTGCAAGGTTACTGTTATCATTAATATGTCAATGGTGAAGTTAAAACTAGCTTTGGAGTGCTCAGCAGAGTGCAGATCTCCACCAGGAGGCAAGCCCTACTTCCCGTTTGTCTGGTGCATGTGATGAACAATGTTTTGGGGTTGTGCATGAGTACACTTTGAAAAGGCATATGGCAATGGGAGAAGGAAGATAATAAAATACTGTCATTACATCCTTACGGTGCAACTAAAGTAGAGTATAACATCTTTGGACTGTCAACACCTTGAAAATTTGTGTGGCACTAGGACAAACATGACATTACAAAGTTGTGGCTATCGACACTCTAACTGTGTCAAAATGGATAAAGACTGACAGCTTGGGCTGAGATGAATGTTCTCACATTGATTAATGTGTATTTTGGTGTTAATCTAACGTCAACTTCTGGTGGGTATTTGCATTTGGCTAGTACCTGTTCATCCCATAAGCTTTGAGGGATAGGAGCGTAGTTAGTAATATAGATCCTAAAAGCAGGATGGACAGGTGCCCATAGCTTGGAGGAACGATTGCTCTACAATTAAAAAAATAATAATTGTTGACCGATCTGAAAAGTATTCAAGAATCGGGGTCCTTGCCTGCTGTCAGTGCCGGGAGTAGTAGTTCACCCCAAAAATGACTTATTTTCTATCAATTACACCCCATGATTGTTTTGTTTTTGTCACATTCCTAAGCCAATAATTCGATGACCGGGTGGTGGCTCAGTAGGAGACTCTTTGAGTCTCTTTTAGTTACCTACCGGATAGACTCCGCCGGTCATCGTCTCATATGTTAAATACGCATATAAATAACAGTTTGAGAGAGATTTTGTGTTGTCAAAATTAATATCAAGAAATCCCATAAGCAAAACCAGTGTTATAAGATTTTTGTTTCTTGTAATTCACGTTTATATACATTTGTGGCTGTGACAAAAAGCTGCAGGATATTTTGCGGAGAACTTTTAACCCAAAGTCCACAAGGGTATTGTTAATATTGTTAATGCAAAAATGCATTAAAAAGGGGTGCCCAGGCGTGGGAACAAAATTTATTTTCTAGGCACTTTTTCTTGATTCGCCAGACGGCCTAAAAATGTAACGGAGATATTTGAAAATATCTAAGACATTTGAAAATGTATCTTTTTCTGTATGTAAAAAATGTATCTTTTACCATTCTTCACGATAAAACACTGGTGTGGGCCGAGGGCCCCCAAGGGTCCTTCAGGGGGTTCCAGGGGGTCACCAGCTAAATGATTGATATAGTTAGGAACCAAATGGACACTTTTGGATCAGTAACTCTGAGAGTGTATAAATGGAACCAAATGGACCGTTATATATGGGTCCATTTGTTTCCATTTGTACACTCTCATCATAGCTAAATTAACACTGGTGATTTTACTGTAGATTGGGGTTCCAGTGATAAACAAATGAATATATATATATATATATATATATATATATATATATATATATATATATATATATATATATATATATATATATATGGGGTCCATCCGTCCATGGCCAAAACTGGGGGTCAGTGAAATGAAAAAGGTTGAATATCACTCCAATGAGCATATGTAGATGGAGATCACAGAAGAAGCAGGATGGATAAGATGTCAGATGGCAGGAGGACGACCATGGTGGAATGTGCACAGCGACCACAACGTGAGGGTAGCAGGTTTTGACACAGTTTACTACAGCACCCAGCAGCACCCACAACAACTCTATGGGTGCGTTCGGAAATTGCGCACCGGAGCGCACTCGCCTATTAGTTTGTATTGGCCAGTGCGCTCAGTGCTGTATTTCCGAACGCACCCTATGACAGCGCCTAACACCAACACCCACTCACCCATTGGGCACCCTGAGTCACGTTACCAGTGACCGTTCATTCAATCAACCGCTGACGCATGTGCACTTCGCGCAGGCGCAGTCACGTGGTAGTTAAAGCAGCAAAACCCCGGTGTAAAAGTTGAGACTCCAGTGAAAACATTTCTCTTCTCATCTGGACTGGGTTGATCTCCAGACACTGGACCAGAGTGGGCGTGAGATCAGCTTGGGGACGGATACTTCTGCACAGAATGGCCCCAACAGCTCACGAATCATCATCACAAACAGGTAAAAAAAACAAAAAACGAATAACTCCTCGGTAGCCTGTTAGCTTTCTAGCCAGTGGTGGAAAGGAACCAAGTACATTTACTCAAGTACTGTACTTAAGTGCAATTTTGAGGTATTTTTTTTACTTAACATTTTATACATTCAACTTGTGAAATGGGACATTCTGCATAATGAGTGCTTTCTACTTTAAGTACATTACTTCTGTACTTTTACTTGTAACAGAGTATGTCTACATTGCGGAATTGATACTTTTACTCAAGTAAAAAATGGGAGTACCTTTTCCACCACTGCTACTTTCTAGCTCAACATTTGTTTACTTATGCAAGTCCTGGCTGTCACTGTCAATCTGACCATATATTGCTCACCCATGCAGCAGACCCACAGCCATAATAATAATAAACTCAATTAAAATGCACTTAACATTTGAATAAATCTCAAAGTAGCTACAATATACATTTCCATAAAACATCACACACACAACAAAGATCTAGAAATCAAAGCATTAAACATATTGAGGACATAAAACCTATATGAGGTCAAACCTTTAGCCACGTGTATTCTTTTTAAGTAACGGTTTAGGGATCCATACAATAGCCTGGGATCAAGACTATATCATAGATGTATTTTTATCGAGTCTGACTTTTACTGTCGTATCTACAAAAAATGTCAAACTCGATCAAATACATCTATGATAGTCTTGATCCAAGGCTACATACAATGTAGAGTAGCTCTGGTCCTGTGATCCATAGACTTCTAACGCTATGGACCAGAGCTAAATGTAGAGTAGACCAGGGGTTCTGGTCAACCTGTGGGTCGGGTTCCCGCATGATTTGGCAGATGACAGTGAAGTGACAATTTAATGACTTTTAAGACCTTTTTTAATACCTGGAAGAAAAGAAAAAGACCATTACTGCATCAAAAGTAAACAACAAACTATACAATAAATACTGGGCAAACATTGGCCACATTTTCAAATAATGTAAGAAAGAGCTTGTAGATCGGCTATTTTCACAATATTTATCTGTGGAACTGAAAATGTAATGTCTCAACTCCTACATTTTAAGGGCTTGTCAGGGTGGGGGATCCTCAGTTCAAATATGATTATTTTGGGGGGTCATGGCCTGAAAAGGTTGAGAACCACTGATGTAGAGTACCTTTTAAATAATGTACATAAGTGTAGCCATTGACATAGCTGGTTAACACAACAGAGCTCTGTAATAGTGAGTGATAGTGAAATGTTTGCCCCCGACAACCTTGACAAAGTGTTTGTTTATGATAATTTCATTTCCGCTGAATTCACCTGAAGTGCTTTTCTACTCTTGGGTTACTGAATAATGCTCTCTTATTATTACTATTCTATTCTTGTACTTTTGACTGTGTATTCTTTACTTAATTTCACCAGACTCGCACTGAATCACTAAACTGGCATCACCAGACTAATGGAGAAATAAAATGTATGTTTTAAACTTAAATTTAGTTTCCAAGATACCACATACCATTGCAACATATAGTAATGTAATGACCGGGGAGTTGAATTTGTGAGCTGCAAAAAACTAAACAAAAACAACCTCCCTTTCTGGAAGGTCAACCCTTCAGGAAAAATAAAGTGGCAGTCAATAATGTCTGTAATCACCTAGATTTTTGCAGGACACTCACAATAAAACATTATACCATTACTACCTGTCATGACGTGATCAATTTTTAAATCATGTTATCTCCTCAGGAATGCGGTGTCCCCTGGAGGTTGAGCTGCGAGCGGTGCTCCAGCAACGGATCATGGTTCTGGATGGAGGCATGGGAACTATGATCCAGCAGCACAGACTGGAAGAGGAGCACTTTAAGGGGAAAGAGTTCAAAGACCACTCTCACCTGCTGAAGGGAAACAATGATTTGCTGAGCATCACCCAGCCGGATATCATTTACCACATACACAAGGTAAATGGTGCATTTATATAGCGCCTTCATCCAAGGCGCTTTACAATGTGCATTACATTCACCCAGGCACACACATGCATACACCGATGGCGGAGGAAACCATGCAAGGTGTCTTGCTCAAGGACACTTCGACACTAACTCTGGGGGAGCCCGGGATCGAACGGAACAAGAACAAGCGGCCGCTGTACCTCCTGAGCCACTGCCACCCCGCACTGAGATAAGATAAGAACTTTAGCACCAAAGGCAGCACAGCAGCTTAAGATACAGTTACAGGGGGAAAAGGTACTGTAGATGCAACAGGATTAAAGACATCTCACTCAAAAAGAAACACCATAAACTAGAAAAAGTGCTCCTCGGAGCACAGGTCTCCGCCAGGTCAGGTAGGTTATTGTGGGCCAGCAATGTTCAGAATTCGCCAATCAGGCTGGAATGTGAAAAATCAGGCGGATGGCACGGATCCGTCTTGATCACTTAACTAAAGAGATCATTTGTACTGATTTGCGTGATGTTTGGACAACATTTGTAAGAGTGATATTTAAAAAAAATGTTTTGCAAAAATCTGCCTCCTGGTGGCGCTCTAATAGGGCACTGTTGAAAGGGTGGCATTTGTGGCCTCAACATAGTGCAAATGTGCGTGTTCATGATTTGCAACATTTTGTTCAAAACGGGCCACTCCTGCAAACTTTACTTTTAATGTCAATCGTAGCCAATGAGGATGGAATAAGAAAAATTGAACAGATCCGTCATGATCACATGACTATAGAGATCATGTGTGCCGATATGCGTGAAATTTGGATAAAATCTGAAGGAGTAATATCCAAAAATGTGTTTTATATAAGTCGGCCTCCTGGTGGCGCTATAAAGGCAGATGTGAAAAATGCAGGGCAAAGGTTTTTCCTTGGCCTCTAGGGAGTGCACATACAACATTTTACACAGATCGGTGCAGTTGTATGTAAAAACACGAATCGGCCTATTATAGCGCCACCATGAGGCTGATTTGAAAAATTTCAAGTGGCATTTCTTCCTCTGCCTTCCTATGAGAATGTGCGTGCAAAATGTAATGGAAATTGCATGCTGTGTTCATGATTTGAGGCATTTTGTTCAAAACGGAGCACTCCTGCAAACTTTGGAAGCCATTTTTAGCCAATCAGGATGGAATATGAAAAATCTGAATAACCCGTTTCGTTTAATGACTATAGAGATAGTGTGTACCGATTTGCGTGATGTTTGGACAAAATATGTAGGAGTACTGTCAAAAAAAATGTTTTGCAAAAAGCGGCCTCCTGGTGGCGCTATAACAGGCCCATGTGAAAAATTTGGGGCAGAGGTTCTGAATTGGCATCCAGGGAGAGTGTGTGCACACAAATATACAACTCTATACACAACATTTACTACACCTCATGTACAGAATGCTATCACCAAGAAAGCCTATTAAAGGCAGGGGAACAGATTATTGTAAGCGCTGTAAATTATGTAAGTTATTATCAAATAATGAGGTAAAAAAGAAATCCGCCCTGCCCAACGTCATCATCCAGAAAATAAGGTTTTGTGATGTCAGGAGTGGAAGAATTGCAAAAGTATCAGTTTTTTAATGGAAGACGGTATATAGGCCAACATTATTTACAACAATTGCATTCTATATGTACAACTATCAACTTCTCCACGTCATGTTTCTTCATACCCGGACAGCTGCTTTTTCAGCAGATCTAGAGAATGTTTCTCATTTTCATTGATTCATTCATTTCTATATAATTACTTTTAAAAAGCAACAGATATTGTTTTCTTGATATGGACTAGTATGTAAATATCTGAAGTTGTCCCTTATGTGTTGCCTTACCTTTAAACGTACAACAGTCTACTTGGGGGGGGGGGGGGGGGGGGGGGTTCTGTCATTGAGTTCTTGGAATGGAACTTTCCAGGCATTCAGTGCCAAATATTGTACACAGTGATCTCGGGACAACTCTCGACCTACTGTACTGTCTTGACTCTTAATATACAAGCTAACTTAACCAAGCTATATTTATCTCACAAGTAAAGCAACCTCTCTGATATGTAATACCCACAGCAGTCGTCTAAGGATTGGCACACTTTACTCACTTTACTGATAGATTAATGATGCGTGCAAATTCTTCATCATGCAAAATCAAGTTGGCACACCCACTGGCACAGTGCCCGGGCAAGCCGATAGCCGCGTTGTTAGAGAGCACGTGTAGCATGTGGGTGCAGTGCCCTGATCAACGAGTCCCTGATTGGATTCCCGGCCGGACCATTTACTGAATGTCATTCCTCTACTCTGTCCGTGTCCGTATTACCTATCTACTGTATCTGTCCACAGTTGCTTTCAATTAAATGTTTAAAATGTAAAAAAAAAAACATATTTAAATTAGCAAAAATAGCAAAAATAGAAGCTATATCTGCAACCTTGTAGATTGGTTATATTCACTATTTGTTGTATGAAGAATTATAGGTTTAGTGGTGAACTACGTATACAGCATTGCATCTTGCCACAGGTACCAAAGAAATATGAGAGGCGATTCAAAGGCCTCTCCGTCTCCGCAAACCTCATTATTAGATTCCAATTTCAAGGATCTTTCACACAGCAATCAAATCTTCATTGCCGTCTGTTTGTTTAGGACTATCTGGTTGTTGAATGAGAATGACAGAGACAGCAAGATAGCGAAAAGTGTGTGTTTTAGGGGGAGCGAATGCCCCGTTTTGAATGGGACTAGTGCAGTGTGAATAATCCTGTGAATTCCTTTGTGCTGTGCAGTTGACGCACAGTGAGACAGACAGACATGACAACTGTGAGGAAATGCATTTGAGTTGTGTGCATTTATTTGGATATGAAATCACTTATTAATGGGGGAGATAGTTATAACGACAGAGAAAGCATTTATCAGTGTACATTTGTGAGTTTGTTTTACAGTAGACGGTGCTGACATGATACAGACAGTGGTGTGTTCTACCGTGTTACGCTATATATGTAGTGTGACCTGCAGAACATTTTCGTAGCCCTCTACTAACCATTTCATCCATTGAATCTCCACGACCATGCGCATGTCGTGCAGGGAATGATTATCGTATCCCTCCGAAAAAAAACTAGAACACACCACTGGATACAGACACTGTAATGTATGCATGTACAGTAGGGCTGCCTGCAACTCAATTATTTCCCTAATGATTATGCTATAGATTACTTTTTCAATCAATCAAATAATGATGTACTTTTTTTAATTAGTTACATCAACGAATTGTAAAAAAAAAAAAAACATTTGTATAATGAACTAAATCAACTAGTCTGATGAACCACTTAAGCCCTACAGTACCTCAGTGTTGAAAAAAAAAAAAGATTATCGAATATTATTTTTACAATGGATTAAATCGTTGAGTTGATTAACCGTTGCACCCCAAGAGGGAAACCCTGTTCATTCCTCTGTGCTTGTCCACAGGATTACCTGCTTGCCGGTGCGGACATTATAGAGACCAATACATTTAGTAGCACCAGCATCGCTCAGGCTGACTATGGACTGGAGCACATGGTAAGAACTATGTCACTGTACTGTCATAACAAATATAAATCATTTAAGGGAAGTTTTACAAAAGCTTACTCCATCAGTCACAAACCACAACTGCTCTTAAGAAGACATTCATACATTTGCCACCACTTTGAGTTTTGACTTGAGAATTCGTCAATATCTTTCCATTAGTAGGTGTTAGTAAAGTTATCATCATCATCTCATCCATTATTCAAACCCCATGCGACAGGAGATTTAGCATTTCTTATTTTAAGATCAATTTCTGTTGAAAATTTAAAATTGCAACAAAGTGTGTCATTACAAGCTCGCCTATACCGAGGACCAAGGCCTTGCCCAGACCTGTGTTTGCTGGCTATAAAGAATAATTACAATTTACATTCCAATTCTGAAAGTTCAAATGTTTTCTGTATTTCTGTAAGTAATTGTCTGTTTTTGATGTTGAATTTCACTGTATATCTCTGTGACTTGCAGGCATATCGCCTCAACCGGACATCAGCAGAAATTGCCAGGCGAGCGGCCGATGATGTCAGCAAAAAGACAGGTCAGCTGGGTTTGGGGGCTGTGGTGGTCGGTTCACACAGACACAGACTGGACAGGACAGCTCTTATGATTTGCTGTAATGATAACATGGGACAGTGTCACAGTGCCATGGGTCAGTGTCACAGTGTCATGGGTCAGTGCGACAGTTTTCTGATAATAGATGTAGAAAAAAAAACTATCACAGTGCTCTGGATTGATAGATAATTCCCAAGCAAATAAATAGTGAAATGTCAGAAATCCCTCAACAGGCAGGGGAAAACCCCTCTCTATCAGTAACACATGACCTGTTTCGTCACCAGGCTGTAAACGTTACGTGGCAGGGGCAATGGGTCCGACCAACAAAACTCTCTCGGTGTCGCCCTCTGTGGATAGACCCGACTTCAGGAACATCAGTAAGAGAATAATCTTTTTCCCCCACAAAAAAATAAATGAAATCCACACTAATAACTGGTCATGTGTATATAAAGTATATTAATTGTAACGTGTGCGTGTGTGTGTCCTCCCCAGCATTCAATGAGCTGGCAGAGGCCTACACGGAGCAAGCCAGAGGCTTATTAGACGGAGGAGCAGACATTCTATTGGTGGAGACCATCTTTGACACTGCCAATGCTAAGGTACTGTATCTTCCCTCACCCGACTGCTTTATCCCACCAAAATGTGTCTATAGATGAAGCATAGAATTGTGGTCATCTATGGGCACAAGCCCAATAAGGATTTTTAATGTAATGTTCAACATCCATATAATTATAGTATAGTTTTTTTCAACATATTAATCTTGTTCTGCTTTTATTTTACAGGCAGCCCTGTTTGCCATCAGCAACCTTTTTGAAAAGAACTACGAGCCAAGACCAATATTTGTATGTACAATGTTATGTATATGCGATATATCTAGAATAAATCAGTTCCAAATAGTCGTATGAAGGTTTGCGATTGCTCATTGTGCTCGCTTGTTGATCTGTTCCTCCAGATCTCAGGAACTATTGTGGACAGGAGTGGACGTACTCTTTCGGGGCAGACGGGGGAGGCTTTTGTGGTCAGTGTATCCCATGCTAAGCCACTATGGTGAGTTGCTTCAGGAGGCATTATGTTTCATTGTTTACATACTGTAGTATTAGTATAATCTACGTATTTAGCTTATCAGGTGTGATTGGTACATCCCATACATGAACACTATTTTTACTGCTACCGGTTTACCCTGAGACAACTCTGTAGTACACTTTTGTGTTAATGAAACACAGTGCATGTGTTTGTGGTCAATTAGATTCATGTCAAGTCACTATATTGACATGAGTGCATTTCAATACCATTACCTATCTATTCTTGTCCACTTTACCTGTGCACAAACTAGACAGATAGTATTTAGACTGTACTGAACTGCATTTTCAAATAGTTTCCCCCACACCCACTTAACGTCCATACTTCCCTGTATTCTTTGCCTGAAATACAGTCTTGTAATGTAAAGTGTGTACTTGAATTTTCCCTTTAGTCTTGTAATTTTTATTTTATTTTCCTCATAATGTTGTACATCTGTTACCAAAGGGTTTTTGTAACATCTGCTTCAGTGTATTGATAAATGAGAGCAGTAACAGTTTGGTATTGATCATAACTATATGTCTTTGTTTCAGTATTGGTCTGAACTGTGCACTGGGGGCGACAGAGATGAGGCCCTTTATAGAGGCCATTGGGAAGAGCACCACAGCTCTCATTATCTGTTATCCTAATGCAGGTAAACCCACACATGGTGTAAGCCTAATGGCCGGTTTTTGTCTTTCAGAAATGGCAGATCTACTCGTAGATCGGCTATTTTTGAAAGGTTTTTGAAAATAGGACTTAAATGGTTAATGTATTTTTGTGTGGCAACATGTCGTTGACAATAATTATGCAAATTCGAAGGGTTCGGCACTGGATGTCATGTACCTGCTGATGTTTGATAGGTCTTAGACACCGTCTTAAGTGTTGTGGAACAGTGATTGGATTTGCTGAAGCCAAAGCAAAAAAGTTGCCATGGTGGTGATGCTAGATTAGTATCAGGCTACTTTATGAAGGAAGACCTTCGGCTACCATATTTGCAGAATGTAAACCTCAGCTGGGCTTGGCATCTAGTTGCCATTGCAATAATGTGCACTGTCCCTGAACATTAAATGAAAGCAAAACATCCTGTGACAAAAAGGGCTTGAAATAAGCACTTGCCTGGTAATGAGATTCCCCGGTTATGTTGGTCTTAGGCCTCCCAAACACGTTTGGAGAGTATGACGAGACTCCAGATGTGACAGCCTCTAATCTGAGGGTATGTATGGAGCATGGAATGGACACACACACACACACACACACACACACACACACACACACACACACACACACACACACACACACACACACACACACACACACACACACACACACACACACACACACACACACACACACACACACACAGTGGTGTAAACAGACAAACAATGCTAACATAGACATTATTTCACCTCTGTCAGATAAAATGTGCATCTGTATTGGCCTTTCATTAGTCATCAATAGGGATGGGGGATCGTTCATTTTTATTGATTTTAATCCCCTAATCGATCCCACTATTGATCGTTTTCTATAGAGCACCGAAGTCTGACGTAATTTACACATCCTAGGTTTGTCTACCTGGTTCGCAGTTTTCAACCCCAATTCTGAATCCCCATAGACGTATTCAATATCGTGTCAAATAAGAACTGTGTTCTCCAAAAATAAACAAATGACCCTGGCGGTTTTACTCTTATGGATATGAAGCATCAACTGACGGTGAGAAAACGATAATGTTACTTCCGCCGAATTAGTTAACACATTGACTGCCAGAATTATTTCAGATTTTTAGCTGTAGCCTGCCAGAGATTTTTCATTGAAAAAAAAAAGTACTCAGGAGCTGAGATACAGAATTTTTAAGTTTTAAGTTAACAAGGAAGTGGATAGGAGTCTAAATCTTCGAACAATCATATCTCCTTGGTCTTTGGGTCAAATTAAAAAAAAATAACGAAAAAAAAAAAAAAATAGAACGCAGATCTGCGTTCTTGGCAGCCCACGTATTTATTAAAAATAGAACGCAGATCTGCGTTTTTGGCAGCCAATGTGTTAAATTGTCGCCAGAATAAGACTGTATCAAATATAAGTGACTGACTATCATAAACGATACAGAACCTCCTCCCTGACAATATCGCCGAGACAGTTTGTTTATTTTTGGACCACAATTCTTATATGAGACGATTCTAAGATGACCCAATGTTATTCTCCATAGCGAAATTACTTTACGAACCTGGGGATGAACGAGTGACGTCAGGACTTCTGTACTCTATCATTGGTAGTTGTGGGCAAATTTGTGCTAATCTGGGGCACTCTCACTTTCATTTAATTTCCACAGACAATCAAAGGTAGAGCATGTTGGCCACAACTGATGCACAACATTGAAGAAATATGCGAATGCAAGCTATTAAATTCATGTTCCTTGTTTTTACCGGTAGTTGGCATGCAATTCAACAGAAGTCGAAAGCTTTTTTAGGACAACCATATGTTTGTGCCAGTGATTTGATTTCAATGAAATTACTCTTGTCGCTCGAGACATGACATCACGTATCGTCCCGCTAGAATCGATAAGAGAATTGCTAAGCCAAAACCTTATTGATTTCCGATTCTCAATAACTTTGGAATTGATTCTGGGATAGAATCGATTTGTGATCCCCATCCCAGATAATCATCCCACATATCAACATATTGATGATAACCTTCCTGTAGGCTGAACCCTAGTTGACACTGTTCTGGAGCAACTGTTGGGCTGACTTGTGTTAATTTCTCTGTTTATCTGTAGGAGTTTGCAATGGATGGTCTTGTGAATATAGTGGGAGGCTGCTGTGGCACCACACCAGCTCACATCAGGTCATTAGCGTTATTGTTTGTTGGTACTGTATATTATTGTAATTACTGTCTTTGCTATTACACGTGGTCCTCATATGCATTCTTAAATGGCAGAGGGAGAGAACTTACAATAGGCTTTCATTTATATAAGCTTTGTTACAATCCTAGTTCACACAAGTTTTATAAATGTACTTAAAATAAAATGTAGTGTAGCTTTTTTTAAACGTTTTTATTTATATTACTGTTCTTTAAATGCACTTTGAAAACACATTTTTAAAACATTAAAACTTCTCTCACACTCACTCTCACACTCACTCTCTCAAAACATTTGTCCTTTCCAGGGCCTTGGCTGAGGCAGTCAAGCAGTGCCAACCTAGAGTGCCCCCTGCTGAAGTTTTTCGGGACTACATGCTGCTAGCAGGTATCAGAGCCTCTTAATAGTAAAACATTGTTCATTTATAACTCTTATGGTCCATTTTTACACTTTCAGACTTAGCTGAGCTTTCCAGATGTTACTGTGTACCAGCTTTGCAGTGTAGCATAAAACCATAAAATATTATAATAGAATAGAGTAAAATTTGAATAAATCAAGAATAAAATACTCTAATCTAGATGAACCAGCCTGGGAGATCTTCGTTTTTAGGACAACATAATTATATAATCATGGGTTTTTTGCGAGTGTATTTTATTTACTATTTCAACTTACTACAAAATCTTAATTGGAAAACTCTCTTATAAAAAAAACAAGTCTGTGTAAAGTCTGAGTCATTACAGTGTCTCAAATATCCTTTATTATAACCTGTTCCGCATCGGTGCCTACAATAACTTCATTTAAACTCCTTGATTATTTATTAGGGCTGGAGCCGTTCAGGATCGGGCCCTACACTAACTTTATCAACATCGGAGAGCGCTGTAACGTGGCAGGGTCGCGGAAGTTTGCCAAACTGATAATGGCAGGAAACTACGAAGTGAGTCTGATTTTCTGTCGTTTGAATGTTTCAGTGTAGCCTAAGCAGAGGTTAGCTAATCTCCTCTCCTCTCCCCGTCAGGAGGCATTGAGTATAGCTAAGGCCCAGGTGGAGATGGGAGCCCAGGTTCTAGACATTAACATGGATGAAGGGATGCTGGAGGGTCCCACAGCCATGGCTCGCTTTTGTAACTACATCGGCACTGAACCTGACATAGCCAAGGTGAGACAGGTGGATTTTTCACTTTTCAACTGAGAATCTTCTTTGGAATATTTGACAATGGAGCTTAGGGGTGCAGCAGCTAATCAAATTGATTATACAAATATTCCATCATTTAATATAATCAAATGGTAATGGATCCATATTTTGGGCATGTCACTAAATAAAAGTTTTGTAGTGAAAATATCCGAAATACAAGATCACAAAGTGTCGCATCGACGTGTTCTGAGCTTGTAGCTCAGCTATTTTCAAATGTTTAGTATAAAATAGGCATTAAGTGGTAAATCGAATTGTTGGAAAAAAAACTAAAAACAACACGTGATTATTTGATTAATCAAAAAAGTAATCGATTGAATAATGGCTCTCTTGTCGTGGACTCCTCTCCAGGTTCCTCTGTGCATCGACTCCTCCAACTTCTCGGTGATTGAGGCGGGGCTGCAGTGCTGCCAGGGGAAGTGTATCGTTAACAGCATCAGCCTGAAGGAAGGTGAAGAGGAGTTTCTGAACAGGGCTAGAACTGTGAGGCGCTACGGGGCTGCTGTGGTGGTCATGGCCTTTGACGAAGAGGGACAGGTCAGTAGCCGCACAAGCGTGCACACACACAACACACACACACACACACACACACACGCACGCTACAGAAACAGGAGATAGGCTCCTGACCTATGGGGCACAAGGCTACTTACTATGGCATTTCCTCTAGTGACACCTGTAGGCCAAAATGTCCACTTGCCCACAATATAGCTCAAGATCTAATGGGCGCATAGCCATGAAACTTGGAGCTGCACGGCTTCTAGGGGCTGCCAGAGGGGCTTTTTGGCTCTTAGTCTTGTTATAACATTCACACACAAGCTCTCTTCTTTTTCCAATATTCTGCAGGCAACAGACACAGAACATAAGGTCCAGATCTGTACTCGAGCCTACAACCTGCTGGTGGACAAAGTGGGGTTTGACCCCAACGACATCATCTTTGACCCCAACATCCTCACCATCGGCACGGGCATGGAAGAACACTGTGATTATGCCATCAACTTCATCCGTGCCACCAGGCTTATTAAGGTAGTGTGCACACATACACATTACACACTAACTATTGTCTGTTTTTATTGTATTCATTTTTGTGTGGACCCCAGGAAGACTAGCGATCACTTTGTGGAAGCTAATGGGGCTTCTAATAAAGAGGAAGAGAAAAACACACCTATTTAGCCATGTGTGTTTGTAGGCCTATTTGATTTGTTATTGATTAGTGTATCCAAGAAGTATAGAGATTGTGTCAGCTAGATACATAAATGACCCCTGTCATGATTGGATGACAAAGACTAGATGGTAGTCCTCTGTAGCAGTGGTTTTAAATAAATTAGTGGGATAAAAAAATGAGTACAGAGAGATTCAAAAGAAAGTGATCCACATAGATTACATTTTTTTCCCCTCAGCTTATGCCAGCTGTCAGTTGATAGCCGAAAACTCATTGCACATGTAGCCAGATGACGTTCGAGCCAGTCAGCATACTGGCTAACCTGTTATGCAAATGAGGGCTCTCCATTGGATAATTTGAACGTTTTTGAAGGATAACTTGACGTTTTTGAAGGCATCACTGCCCGCCCATGCCAATGTGTCCCCCATTGCAAAATCGATCAATGTATTGGTGGCCTCAAATTCCGCGGCACACTTGACACTTGCCTCAATGCAAGAGGTATGAAAACCTTGGTTCTATGGCATGCTTGTGTATCATGTATACATTGTGTGTGTGTGTGTGTGTGTGTGTGTGTGTGTGTGTGTGTAGGAGACCTTACCGGGAGCCAGAGTAAGTGGTGGTCTGTCCAACTTGTCATTCTCCTTCAGAGGGATGGAGGCCATCAGAGAAGC
>NC_137617.1:15945165-16300165 GCF_963280865.1 Gymnoscopelus braueri | reverse complement strand
CCGTGTTTCAGCAGTAAGACATGTGAACAAAAAAGCCAATTTTGTCTTATAAAGCAGCATCCTTCAGAATTTATAAAAGAGATGGACTATGGGTCAATCAATGAAACGTTCGGGAATACAGTATTTCCACTAACTCTGCAGAACACACAGCAATACACAAGCTCTCATGTTGAATCTTATTGAATTCCCAACCTTTAAGTAGAAAAATGTGCACGCATGCCTTTCCTGCTTATGTATAATTTATACATTAAGCCTATTTTACACTCACCGTGCGATTGGTTGTTTTCAGTGAGCGACACCATCGTGCGATGGGAGGGTGGTAAATTATGCTTTAGTCATCAATCATCAACATATTTATTATGCCTAATTCATACTCTGTCGTATGATGGTGTCCTGTGACAAGAATAGCAGATCTACAAGCTCACAACGCCTCGCATCGTGATCCGTTGTGAGCTTGTAAATCGGCTATTTTGGGCATTGGACCCCATTGTACAATGTAGTATAAATCAGTCTTCAGAATTGAGGTTAGTTCACTGACACGGACCTCTCTCTTTGTGTCTCCGTCACCCCAATTTGGCAAAAGACCAGTGGGCTTACATCTAGCTCATTATAAAAATGAAATGAAAATATTAAAGTCCTTTTTTTGTGACTCAATGACCACAATGACAAGTGAAACATTTGCAACAACAATCTCAACACGGCGCATTTTTAATAATTCAGTCCTCGGGGCCGAGCGCACACATCCACATTGAGCTTCATTAAGACTAAATCACTGTTTCAATACAGCTGCAGTTATTACAGCTATGGTTATATTACCATCATTTGCATCACTAAAATGGGGATATTTGGGAAGCATACATACAGTATCATGAATACAATGGCCCTAATTAGAGCTAAAGCAGAATATATGCTCTACATTACACTAAATGGACTAATGGCTTGTGTTCAGAAAGCTGTGATAGGACCTCAAACCTTCCTCTTGCTGATTAACCTAATCATGCTCCTTTTCCTACAGGTATGAGAGTCACAACATCTACTGGTAGAAGACTCACTTGTAACCTACTTCATGGTAGGAAAGTCTAGGAGAGTCACTAGTGACTAGTGACACTAGTCACTACTTGTAATTGTATAAGAGTCACTACTTTTTCCTGGTAAGAGTCACTATTACTTCCACTGATAAAAGGTAGGAGAGTCACTATTGGTCTACTTCTAGTGGTAAGAAAGTCACTAGTACGTCTACTGATAAAATAATCACTACTTCTATAGGTAAGAGTCATAGTACTTCTACTGGAGTCACTAGCCTACTTCTACTGGTAGGAGAGTTACTAGTAATAGACTACTTCTACTGTTAGGAGAGGTACACTCCCTATAAGTGCTGGCTTGCAATATTGGCAATCTGCTTATTTAAGCTCATTCAACTCTCTGCATGCATTCCAAGCTTGTCTGGATAAAGGCATCAGGTAAATGTCTCCAATTGACTTGTCTTCCCCTGTAAGCTCAGGCAGTGGCAGTCAGCCGTTAAAATATAACCAAATGCACCGCCGCTCTCTGTCGTCGGGGTGCAATTCACGGTAAGTAAATTACCTGACAGCTCAAACACAAAAGGTTACTGTTATCCTGTGATCCTATTCAGTGTCGTGAAACTTAAACCTATTTGCCATAAATCTAATTTATAGAGGCTGCCGAGACTGGGGGCCTGCACTGCACAGAGGTCTGTGTATAAAATGTTGTTGGTTTGTTTTTCCTCTAACAAGCAATATGTTATTGATGTTGCTGTTCCTGCTCTTGATGTTTCATTCAGAGGGCCGTTTCAGTTTGTTGGAGTCAAGACATCACTGTGCAAATCGTTGCTCTCGGCCAGAAACCTTGTATCTCCATGTTTCAACTTTGTATGTCTTCTCGTAAATTAATGCCCTACTTCGTCATATATATTGTGTCACACAAAAGTAGCAAATAGCTGATCTACAAGCTCACAACGTGTCACAATGCGATGCATTGTGAGCTTGATGTAGATCTGCTATTTCGCTTTTTTATTTTTAAAGTGAAAATGAAAAGGGTTACGTTCCGTATGTGGGTAGTATTACATTGAACCACTGAAAAGTATTAACAGTAGTTTGTGACTAAATAAAACTACATTGTATCCATTGGGGGACAGGTTCTCATTTCCATTTCCAGAAATGTAACCGTTTTGGATATACAAGGTTTCCATCCGACAGCCACGAAATACAACCAGATGGGGATAAGTAGGCATTGAGTGAAAACACAACTCGCTAAAGTCATCTGTCTGTGATCCACAGATGAAGAGAAATCCACTCACACTACATGATAGACATCTCCATCTTGATTAATTTGTTCAAGATTGAGCTCTGGCTCTCGAGTAAAGCCATTGTTCTTTTTTATGCTGTGGAAATCATCTTGCAGAGCGAAACTTAGTTTAAATTAATTCGGTCCATTACTTTTGGTAGAAGTGTGTTGTGCAATTTGAATTATTAGAAATGCTAGCCTATTTGTTATCAATTTTGCAACAGCTGTTGTAGTGCACGTTTCCAAACAAATGACTGCCTCTGCATTCTCATTTTGTCATGTTTAATAATGCATTGTCCTATTTAATAAAGTACTGCCACTGAACAGGTTACACAGAATGGATATCTGCCTGTTATCTTGTTCTGTGCCATCATCTCATTGTTAGAAAATTATGTTACACAGTCAAATCCTTAGAGTAAATTAAACTCTGAAGGTGTACAAATTAAACCAAATGGACCCCCGGGGTCCATTTGGTTCAATTTGTACATTGTCGGAGTTATTAACATCGAGGATTTTACAGTGTAGCCCTATGCAAAACGCAGCTATAATCTGTCCCCCATCAACTTCAAAGGGCTCCCTGCTTCTGTGCCGCAATAATGAAAGTAGCAACGTGACACCAGCAGCCAAGCAAGCCATTCTCCATTCTAATCTCTCTCGCATGGTTTGTCATCACCAATTACATCGCTTAGCCTACATTCATGTCTGAACATGGCCGGTGTCGAGAAAAACATCATCTCATCTTTGCCCAATAAAAATGTCGTCAGTTATCAAAATGTCTAGCGCGGCTCTCTAAATATAAATATTTTAAAAAAAAAACACGCTTAAAGGTCTGGTGAAATGAAAAATACGTTTTGTCATTTCACTGGACCTTTAAAAGTAACGATAAGTGAAGGATTAAATGCTCGACTGTCGTTCCACCCGCGTCTCTAGTTGCCTCCATTAAAGCTGGGGGGGGAGATATCAGGAAGTTGTATTTTGGAGTATAAAAACGTAAAACGGTTTCATTTTCATCCGGTGATTGAAACATGCATTCTAGAAATAGGAAGACATGCGCCCCTGAATCTCTCCAGGTCTGCAGGAAATGTTCTTTTCTATTACACGCGCGTGCGTGCGCGTGCGCAACACACACACACCACACACACACACACACACACACACACACACACACACACACACACACACACACACACAAACGTCCTTGTTACAGGTCCTGACAGAACCATATAGCGATAATAGTCGATATCGCGGCGGTACAAACTCTAAATCGAGCGTATAAAAATGTGACGCATGAATTTACACACATAAAAGCTTTATTTATCACACAGTGGAGGAGGAATCGTGATTTTTAAACGTTTGGGATTTATTTAAGGGCTCGGATTATGCAACCGGTCCGCAGTGGCGGCGCGCAGCCCGACTATCGTCTAATTTAATATGATCTGAATATAAAAGAGCGACGAAACAAAATGGCTCGCCCGAAAGCAGGCGCCCTGGAAAAATATTAGGTGACATTTTCGCTCATTTTAGACGCGCCGTCTCCGAACGCCACCCGCCTCATATTGACGGCGGGACGGCTCGTCCGTGCGCTGGTGCGGTGATCTGCCAGGACCTGCACAGCGAGCCATTCAAGCCAGTGTTGCCATGTCCGCTTATTATAAGCGAATTAGGGCTTGTTTTTCTGTAAAGATGCTTGTAAATATTGGTGGTTGTGGTTTTTTGGGCTTGTTTCTAGTGTTGTTTAAAACAGTGTTCCTCAAACAATTTTAAGTCAAGGACCCCCAAATTAATATTTGGGGATCAAAATAATAGATGCACACCCCCATCTGAAAATATTTTATGCCAGGGAGTGGGCAACATTTGGTGTTGTTAAAATGCTTAAAAAAAATATTCCACATGTTTCTAAATATCTTCAAGATTTTTTTTAAAAATAGCAGATCTATAAGTATGTGAGCTTGTAGATCAGCCATTTTCAAATAGCCAATGTAGAAGGGCTTGCTTCTTTTGGGCTTGTTTTCATAGACCTGGTTGCTTGTTTCTCTCGCAGAATCTGGCAACGCTGCATTTCAAGCCAACAAGTTTGGAGAGAATGTTCAGAGTTTAATCGATTCAGAACGACGTCGCGATGGAGCCCGGCTCACTCACGGTATTATTATTTTTTATTATTAGCATTATTACGGCCTATTCCTCCGCTATTGTTTTCATTCACTAGTATCGAGTGAACGCATTGTAATTTTGAGTGTTTTTTCTTATTTTGTATTCTGAATTAACCATTATAATGAGATGGAGAAACTTTTGGGGGGTGATAATATTTTTAGGATATTATTGACCGGTATCATGTTTTCTGCATCAGCGCTATAATTGCTCATAGGGAAAGGCTGCGCTGACTGGCATGTTTTTGGGTTTATTGTAATATTTTGTGGTCACTTATTATTCCAGTAAATAATAATGAAAAATACATCCCATATTATTTATTAGGGGCTCGCTAACAGCCTGTGCTGGACGTAGATAATGTAACGTTTCGCGAAACGTTACAATGGTGTCAGAATTGTGATATTAAGCACATTATTCACTTATGTGTTTATTGTTTCTTCCGCAGTGGGTAGGCTCACCTTGCGGCTTGCACGGACCCTATATTTTCTACAAGGCTTTCCGCTTCCACCTTAATGACGGCGGCGGCGGCAGAGGAGCGAGGACCCTGTCCCTGTCCCTGGAAGATCCTGGGAGAGCCTGTCCGAGGATCCTGTCCCTGGGAGACTTCTTCTTGGTGAGCTGCTCGCCCGGGGAGCCGGTCTGCGTGGCCGAGCTGCAGCTGCTCTGGGAGGAGAGGACCGGCAATAAGCAACTGCTGTCCAGCTCCAAACTTTACTTCTTACCGGAGGACACCCCGCAGGGCCGGACTGTCGATCACGGCGAGGTGATTAACAATGATTACCCTCCCTCCCCCCTCCTCCCCCCTCCTCCCCCCTTTTCTATTTATTGACTTGTTGTGTGTAGCTAATACAGTTTGAACCCCCAGCATCCCTATTTTGGGGGGAAGTGGGTCTAAGTGGTTAAGTCAGTGGTTCTCAAACTTTTTCGTGCCAAGGTCCCCCGTTATTTGGCCGCGGACCCTCATCTGAAAACGATTTGTGCCAGGGACCCCCCAAAAAGAGAAGATTTGTGTTTAAAAAAACTTAAAATTGTTTGAAATTTTCCAAACTTTTTTGCTATTTTTTCCAAATATTTTCAAAAATAGCAGATCTACACGCTTGCAGCGCTTCACGTGAGCTTGTAGATCTGCTATTTTTTGAATAGCCAAAATGTACATGGATAAAGTGGTGATGCTGTATTAACTAGCCTACTTTTTGCTGGGGACCCCCTGGAAAGCCCCCCCCCCAGGACCCCTGGGGGTCCCCGGACCCCACTTTGAGAACCAATGGTGTAGCTAATACTATTTGAACCCCAGCATCCCTATTCTCTGGGGGAAGTGGGTTTTAAGTGGTTAAGTAGGCTAACCCAAACATGTCCTTGGCATTATATTTTGAAGCTGTTTGTTAATAGTTTATGACATTGTTATGCAATGATAGCCTTGGATCAAGACTATCATATATGATTTTTTTAATCGATTTTGACATTTGCATATCTATGATCCTAAGGTAAAAGTCAGACTCCATAAAATACATCTCTGATAGTCTTGATCCGAGTCAGTTTGTATTGGCTACTTTTTCGCGACTGTTGTGTTGTCGTGTAATATTTCTTGTCTACCATGGGAATCAGTCTAGTTAGTATAGTCCTTATCTCTTCTGACGTGTAGTAAGTAGGCTGTAGCCCAGGATAACCGTTTAACACGACCTATAACGGCTGTGTCTCTGGGGAGTTATGACTAACAATTTAAATAGATTTGTTCTTATCTTGCCTACCGTCGATATATTGGGGCGACCGTTCGGGGTCGCCGGATTTGCTCCGGGGGCGAGGGTGTTTTGGTGCGAGCGGTTTGGTATTCCCCACACTTTGCATGAACCAGTAGGCTATGTCATGTTGTAGCCTACATGTGGCTGTTTTAGGGGAACAAATAGCCAATGGATTATTTAATTTGGTGCTGGTGTGAGTAGCCTATAGAGTGGCAGATATGACCCACATCACATGTGGCAATCTGTTCCGCTTTGTGTCCGCCGTGACACACAATGGGGTGATAAGATAAGCTGCATATTTCCACTAATGTAAACCATCTGAGCCGCTGATTGAGACGACATGTACAATAACTGCACTGTTCTCCCTGGTACAATCTCCTTGACTTATATGCCCCGACTGTTCGTATATGTTTTGTTTTTTTAAATCACTTTTGCTATATTTTATAGTGGATTTTGATCTAAAGAGTTATTGTCACATTTAGTCTTTACAGGATTTAGTAAGACGTCGAGGGCGCTCACACACTGACAGATAGGTCTTGTCCAGCAGCTTTGAGTGGCTTTTGTTCAAAGAGTGCGGAAATCACGCATATGACACGATAAATCAAACGCCTTTTATTTTTGGCAGTGCTGCATGGTACCATGTAACAGTTATGACGAATGGCTTCGGGGGGAGACTGTGTGCGTCCGCGCGCGCACGCGTGTGTGTCTGTGTGTGAGTGTTTGCGCGCGTGCGTGCGCATGTGTGCGGCGGGGGGGGGGGGGGGTGTAATTCAATACACTACAATACAATGACAAATTGAAATTCCTTATTGTCACATCACGGCCGTTATTTGTGGAAAGGGAATTAACACGTTAGAGCATGGATGGGGTGCATAGAAAATGACCTGTCATGTTTAATAAACAGTCTCAGAATGTTTCATTTCATATGTTGTTCAGCTATTGGATCACAGGAAATCTGCTTTCAGTTCTGCCTTTCCTGTAGTTGGAACAGAGGTATAAGCAGCAGCTCCTCGGTTGATGTCAAATAAAAACCATGTGGACGTGCTCAAACGTCTTGGTCATTATGAATTGATTAATCATGGCAAGCTGATAAAGCGGGCAGCTGGCTGTGCCTTAAAGGGACCGGCTGACATTTATGAAGGTTATTGTGTCATGTGTTGCAGGCAATGGCCAGTTTCATTTCATAGCCTATCGCACTTCAGTGGCACTGAGCCTCTTTTTGCCATCAGGGTGATTTGCGAGGGAGGCAAATATTAGCTCATGTCGCGCAGCTCATGAAAACTTAATCCCTGAAGTGCCATGGTCAATAAGTTATTTTCGGAATATAGGCTATTGGGAGCCCACAATGCATGTGAGTAGTGTAATAATGCCTGTATTGCATTATGCAGTGGTTTTCAAGCTTTTCCATGTCATGGACCCCCAAACAGATATGTATTTGGCTGCGGACCCCCATCTGACAAGATTTTGTGTCAAGGAACCTCATACAAGATTTGGGTTGTTAAAATGTTTCCAAAATATTCAAAGATTTCCACATTTTTTTAGATTATTTTTTAATAACTGATACAAGTTCACAAAGCGTCATGTTGTGAGCTTGTATTGTATATCGGCTATTTTCAAATAGCTAATGTATATTGAGTTAAAGTGGTTAAACTAATTGTGATGTTATATTGACAAATTATGCTGGGGACCCCCTGGAACCCCCTCAAGGATCCCTGGGGTAGTCGGACCCCACTTTGAGAACCACACTGGCATTATGTGTAGTATAGTATAGTTGTTGTAGTTACAATAACATGTGTTGCAAAGCCTCTAAGTGCAACAAAATGATTCGAGATTCAGATTCAAAGTAATGAAACCGAGAAAAATGACTTCAAAGCCTTGGTTTTCCTTCCGTTTTTGTAGTTACTGCAAATGTGACCTTCAATCACTTTATAGACTCAAATGTGTTGGCTATACATAGAAGATGAGGTGTCATAGGAAGAACCTTGAATAAAGTGTTAACACTTTTTTAGTTACTTAGCTGAAAGTTACAACAGTGCCTTTGTAGGGCAGAATAGTCACAGGCCTAGAGTAACCCATTATGATATGGAAACATAGAGTAATGTCGCAATAATCCAGTATGTGAGGATTTTCTTGGAAACATCGAGGCCTATTCATGGGCCATATGGTGTAATGAACAAATCAGTTTCATCTTGTTCTGCTGTTGGTTAGTGTAATTATATGAGTCAGCCCATATTGCAAAGAAAACAACTCCCCTCTGTTCCACTTTTTATTGTACTTTTCTCCCTCAGGGGCCGCCAAGGATCACATTTCCCTCTCATAATAAGCAACAGGTTTTAAAAGGAGAAAAAAAAATCCAACCTAAAACTAAATTTGGGTTTGATTCTAAATGACCTCTGCAGTTCAATCAATACTGGCGAAAAATCAACAGCTCTACCCTGAAGCGGGAAGCCAACTTTACAGTATATAATTTAGAATGTCAGCACAAGACCAAAATATGGAATTGCTTCTCTGACAGCAAATCTGAAAGTGATGCAGTGTGGATTCCATTTCTGGCCTTTATTTAGATTCCGAATGAGCTCCACTTCATCACTGTGCTAACAGGTATAGAACCTGAAAAGGGCACAACTCAGAGATTTTGGTCCTTGATTACATCATCAGGAGTTTAAATCTCTCCAGGGAGGGAGAGCGGGAGCGAGAGAGGGAGGGGGGAGAGAGAGAGAGAGAGAGAGAGAGAGAGAGAGAGAGAGAGAGAGAGAGAGAGAGAGAGAGAGAGAGAGAGAGAGAGAGAGAGAGAGAGAGGAATGAGGGAGAATCATGTTCCTCTATTTAGAAACATAACACAGTCCAAGATGTAGGGATAACATATAGGTTCTGTTTTGAGGTGGAAAGTACCTTTCTAAAGGTTAGATTCTAATGCACATTTTAAGGTTAAACGACATGCTGTGCAAGAATTATTCCTCTTATGAATATTAAACGGGAACACGAGCAGCTTGTTGCGTTGACCTTGGGCCTAATCGTTGGGTGTTTACACAAAGTGTGAGGGGGCGGCCGGGCGGTGTGAAAAACATTAAGTTGATTTAACCTTTGTGTTGTTGACACGCTTGATGCGTCTCTGGTGCTGCTGCCTTTTTAACTTTAACATCAAGTTCAGAGCATCTGGAAGAAGGGCAATCTGTGAAAGACTTCCTTTGGCTCTCATCCCTATCGCCTCCATAATCTCTCGTACAAATGTGTACATTCTCTTAGTTACAAATGGATTAACTGATACTGAGGAGGATTCCATTGTGCACCCATGACTTCACATCAGTGCTTTTTCATGTGAAGGACCCCCAAGTTAATATGTATTTGGCCTCGGACCCACATCTGAAAATATTTTGTGCCAGGGACACCCCAAATACAAGATTTGTGTTGTTGAAATGTTTTAAAAAATATTTTAAAACATTTCAAAAAATTTAAAATAGCAGATCTCCAAGCTCAGCTACTTTCAATTAGCCGATGTATATTGGGTAAAGTGGTTAATATTAACTAATCTTTCTGGAACCCCCCCTGGAACTCCTGGGAGTCGGACCATCAGACCCCCAGTTTGAAAACCATCGCTTTACATGAATAATGATCTGGTTTATTGGTTTAATCTTTTGTCCTCCAAGCTAATGCATGGGTAAAGCAGACCACAGGCCAAAAGATGTCTCTGAACAAATGATCCAGAAATGTAACAGGCATTAGCTTCTTAGGTCTTATGTTGTCATGGTGTTTGATTACACCCATTTAAGGACCATAGCAGTCAATACATGTCATTGTCTATGCAGACATAGCCATATATATCATACATAAACATAAGCCATTCTGCCCGGCGTTAATGGTGTTATTTTTAGATATTATGTTTGCTTACATTTTCTCAGTGCATCCAATTCACCATGCAGCAATTATTTTGATAAGATTTAAACTTTTAACCTCTTACAACTTGGCATCCCTATTTTGGGCTTGTCATTAAAGGCGAGAATGTACAAAAATAAAAATATAGATCTACAAGCTCACAATGCGTCACATCGAGAGTAAATACTGTAGATAGGCTTAACCCCTAGTTGCCCAGAGTCTCCCAGGGCTCTATACTAGACCCCCCCACCCATCTTATTTCCATCTACACCAAATCTCTCGAAAATAGCCGATCCACAAGCTCACACAACGCATTGTGAGCTTGTAGATCTGCATTTTTTGCCAAATGTTCACCCCAGAATAGGGACGCTGGGGTTCATGTGAGTAAGTGGCTAAAACCAGAGACGGTAGCAAAGATCCTTAGTGTGCTCATCCTTGGTGTATTTTCCGTTGCACGAAGCAAAAACTGCTAAATCAGTCATTCCCATTTGCAATAAACTGACAATTTCCGTCCTGCTGTCTGACATGCTGATCTCTCTCTACATATAAAGAGAAGGACGGCGTCTGAATTCCCGAGCTGGGCGTGACGTCACGTCCCTGACTCTTGCCTTTTCAGTGTTTGGCCGGTGGAAAATGTGCGCCATATGGCCAATCTGAATATCAATGTGACTTGATGTCAACCTGAGCCACCTGCAGTAAGATGAGAAGCCCACCAATGTCACTGCAGCGCCAGGGCCGCTGTGCACTCAGCAAAATTGCCCAATTGGATTACACATTTGCATTTACTGGCTGCGGGGAAACTATCCATACAATGTCGGCCCCGGTGCAGACTGCAGACGGTAAATAAAGAATAAACGTTGTAGAGGGATCCTCTACAACACTATAGAACATCATTAAAATAGCAGGAAAACCGACTTTCTTCCATAATTTATATGGCATTTTTTGTCTTTATGGGATATTTTTATAATATCTTTCATAGATAGCTGGATTATGTTAATGTGCATTTTCAGATCGTTAACCTTTAAACCCTCAATATTTAGTGAACTTGACCGTTGGCTCTGTCTGTACTTGGTTTGCTCTTTTTCCCTCTACACCGACTCTACATCGGTGTAGAGGCTAATGTTCCCCACCACACAAAGATTTGGCGGACCTCCTGTAGTAAACCCCCTGTAGTAACTCTGAGGACACCCTTGGGGTCCCGGACTCCCTGTTGAAGACCCCTGCACTATGCCATTAGCCTACATCAGGGTGTTATTTTGCACGTTCACTCAGTGTGTGTTATTTCAATCAATGAGATTACAAAATACAAGAGCTTTGTGTCTATGAGATGATGATTAGATAACTGCAGAAGTTTTGCTTATCTTTTTATGGTGTGGCTCTGCAGGACGCTATCGGTCTATACGAGGGTCTGTGTGTTTATCTGTGTGTGTTTGTACGGATGCCACATGTTATATTTTTGGAAATATTTAACTTATTTTTTTTAATGGAAGTCAGTGAGGCTCGGATCAGCCTGACAACTTGCCCAAAATTGAAACCTCAAATCATAGATACATCACAGATGACTGATGTCACAGGCTGGTCACATGTGAAGTCTGAGATCCACATTGGCTCTGCAAGACGCTAGGCGTCTATGACAGGGTGTCTGTCTGTCTGTCTGTCTGTCTGTCTGTCTGTCTGTCTGTCTGTCTGTCTGTCCGTCCGTCCATCCGGAGCTAATCTCGCAAAGAGCTGGACAGATCGGTGCCAAATATTTGTGCACACTGTCAGTAGGCCATAGAAGTACATAGAATGTTTTATATATTTTTTAAATATTTAACTATATGTATTATAATGGGAGTCAATGGGGCAGTGAAACGTTAAAATGCTTTAAAATATATATATATATATGGGCTCAGCATTCATATTAATTGTTAATGAGATCATGTGCCTGAATAAATGAAAGCATGGACACTTTTTTCACATACGTATGTAAATGCATGTAAATGCATTGTCTATACATCGAGAGAGAGAGAGAGAGTGTGTGTGTGTGTGTGTGTGTGTGTGTGTGTGTGTGTGTGTGTGTGTGTGTGTGTGTGTGTGTGTGTGTGTGTGTGTGTGTGTGTGTGTGTGTGTGTGTGTGTGTGTGTGTGTGTGTGTGTGTGTGTGGGGGTGTGTGTGTGTGTGTGTGTGTGTGTGTGTGTGCACACGTGTGTCTGTGTGTAGTAAACAGTCCAGGGTTGGCTGCTGCTAGGAGATATAATGGCATACAATGTGAGCCGGCCCAGAGGGCTGCTTTAGTTTTAACACCCAGGTGATGTAACCTTCCCTCAGGCTTCACTTAGTCAGTCAGTGGCCGAGTAGCACTAGCAGGAGAGGAGAGGAGAGGAGAGGAGAGGAGAGGAGAGGAGAGGAGAGGAGAGGAGAGGAGAGGAGAGGAGAGGAGAGGAGATGGGATACAGTACAGAGACAGGTGACAGGTGGACAGGTGGACAGGGAGACAGGGAGACAATTAGAGACATACAGACGAGGCAAACAGGCAGACAGATAGGAAGACAGAGAGCTAGACAGGGACAAGAACATGGAGGGAGATACATAGACAGGATTGGGGAGAGGTAGACAGGTGAGCAGGGAGACAGGCTGTGAGACACGCAGGCAAGTGGCAGCTCAGAATAGACTGGTCTCTGGAATCTGGTGTGTAGAATGTAGCACTTAGTGTATATATTTTTCACATGCACATACAAGTGTCGCGCGTGCACACACACACACCATTTAGTCACACCAAATTTATTTTGGTTCATCAGAGCTTGATGGTGGGTTTTTATGGCTCCTTTGGGGAGCATGCCTGTCAGAAGGAATCCAAATGGGATTGAAGTAAAGACACAACTATACAGTGTGATGCTCATGCTGTTGACTTCTTCCCTGTCAGATCAAGCACTTCACAGGGCATGCCTGAGGATAGAACATGTAGTTAACCACCTTAACCCGTCTCTATTTCTTTGCACTTTTTTAAAAATAGTTTCACATTTTTCACATTTCTCCAAACATTTCCAATTCTTTTCCAAATTTTTCCAAATGTTTCATTATTAAAAAATAGCAAAATAGCCATTCTTTAAGCTTGCTATGCAACTCCTTGAGAGCTTATAGATATACATTATAGCTTATCTATCTAAGTATATAGGGCTTAAGTGGTTTAAATCATTACACTTGCTTTTCCCTATTTGTATTTGCTTAAATGCAAATCCTTAATTTTTTACATTCGACAATCTAGTGATGTAACCTCACTCTGCTGACATTGAATGCAAGATTATTTGTTGAAATTAAAGTGGGTTGTTTTTATCTTTTGGCCTGTTATCATGTAGTAATTACAGCTTGAACATTTTGAGAGGAAAGGGGACTTTGTACTGAATTAGATTAAGAATTCTGCAAAAGTGTTGTTTTAATCCACCCCTAGCCATGTGACATAAACGTGACATAAACGTTTGCCACTCTCCACCTCATGTTTAATTTTAAACAGTCAGTTATAGAACCACAATATTAGCTCACACACCAGTGGGTTGGCTGTGGTTAAGATTGTGCGTGTGTGTGTGTGTGTGTGTGTGTGTGTGTGTGTGTGTGTGTGTGTGTGTGTGTGTGTGTGTGTGTGTGTGTGTGTGTGTGTGTGTGTGTGTGTGTGTGTGTGTGTGTGTGTGTGTGTGTGTGTGTGGGGTGTACGATTTGCATTGGCTGCGCTGCTGAAATCATGCTGATGTGACAGCAGAAGAAAGCGGAGCAGCTAAAATGTCTTTGTGTCTTTTTTTAAAATAGAGCCTGCCATCACATATCACCAGCCACGCTGCACTTCTGTTCATATGGGTTTCCGCACCACAGCCCCCCCCTCCCCTCTTTATAACTGAAATATTCATTATCTACTCAAACAAATAAAAGAGACTTATTAAGTCCATAGCATAGGTATCTATCTACATATTTGCTACAAACTGCATACTGACTCTGGCAAAAACCCTCTAGTCTACACAGTATCTCCAAATGGTCAGCATTACAGAGTTTGGGGTAAAGTGTCCGATTCCCCCATGAACATGCATATAAGAAAGTATTTTCTTGCGCTATCAATGTTTTGGGTTGTTTCATTCATTGTTTGTACGGGGGAAAACAGTGCGATATTTTAACCACATGCAGGGTTGCCATTTAATAATAGCCGAACATTCAGCAAAAATAGACGATCATTCAACAAAAATAGCAGATCTCTGTGAGCCATGTAGATCTGCTATTTTCACTGTTTGACGTACAACGAAGTATACAGTTTAAGTGGATGAACCAGTATATACTGTACTGTAGATACAAAATTGCTAGGAGTACATTGGCCACCATTGTATGGAAATGAGATGACTTTCATCTATACTTCACGCAGTAATAAATGATCATATTACCACACTATCTAACAACTAAGAGCTTTTCACACATGACAACATAAACATTCTAAATGGGCCAGAGTTTATTTCCTCTTGCAGTATTTGTGAATCTCAGTAGCTGACAGGAAATAAACTCGGACCCAAGCTGTTCCCTAGCAACGCAACTCCACTGACAAGCTCTATATAGCTGATTGCAACTAGATCATTCTAAAACAGTGTTTACCAACATGTGGGCCGGAGTCCACTTCTGGGCCCCCAAATAATGGATAAAACACAAAAATCTTTAAAAATATATATATCATTAAAAGAATATGAAACAAGTAATAATAAATGCCATTGTATTTTTTCTTGAAAACCTTGAAAAATGAGTTTTCATTGTGATACCAATAAACATACTACAGTGTACGTTAGTTCCATTGATCCAAGATCACAAGATCACACAATCGATTGATTGATCATTGAAACAAACATGCTGCGAACCCTTCCCAGATTTTCAAGTGGGCCCCGATCCAGAAAAGGTTGGAAACCAACCAAACCATTGTTCTGAAGTGTTGTTGTGATGTAAGGATGTATAAATGATCTTCAGATTGATAACCATGCATCTTTCTAATTACACAATGGGTTTTCGAAGAGGTTTTCATGGGCCGCGGCACAAGGCTCATAAATGAACACCGTACAGCCTCAAATAAGAGTTATGAGCTGCTTCAATGCCAGCAGCAGCAGTAGACGATAACAGTTTGTGGTAATGCTACAGTACGTCCAAAATTGATATAGATTAACTGTCCCCAGAAAAATGGCGGTGGCGTTAATTCTATATCACCTATCAGTCAAGTTTGTACTGTTAAAGACCTTTTTACAATAGACAACATAAACATTCTAAATGGGACCAAGTTCATTCCCCGCTGCAGTGTTTGTTAACCCATTCAATGTCTTCTAAATCTGGTTAGAACTGGTTTCTGAAAAACATATGTTGCTGTATTATCAGTGGTGCTCAAATGTTTTCATGTCAAGGACCACCCAAAGTGATATGTATTTGGCCGCCGACCCCCATCTCAAAATATTTAGTTCCAGGGACCCCCAGAAGCAAAGATTTGAGTTACACATGTTCGCTTGAAAAAATATATATTCAAAGATTTGCACAAAGTTTCACGATTTTTTTTTTGCAGAACTACAAGCTCATATCTTGTATATGTGCTATTTTTGAATAGCCAAAGTATAAAATAATGGTTATAGCTAAAATATAAAATGACACAGATGCATTCCCGTATTGAATGGGTTAATATCATTAGCTGACAAGGAAACAAACTTGGACCCAAGCTGTTGTCTAGCAATGCAATACTGCCAAGGTCTGTTAAGGTGACCAAGTTATGACTAGATGCACTAAAAGGTCACAGAGAGGAAGATTGTGAAATCTAGCACAGAATATATGAAAGAGCATGAACAGTTATTGTGGTTGTTGTTGTTGTTGTTGTGTGTGGTTGTTAAACAAATAAATAAATGGTGCATTTATAGAGCCTTTATCCAAAGCACTTTATGATAGGCTATGCATGTTTGTTTGTTGTTGAAGTGCGTGATCTTTATTTACATGAATTACAAGCCTGGCTGGTGAACGTGCAGCGATGAGACGAGTAGAGCACTTTCTAACACATCTGGCTCTAGTCCATGTTTGTGCTTGGAGAGGCCCTGAACAGCATTTACGCTTCCAATTAGCTCATCAGTTCCCCTCACTTTTACTTTATTGTTTTGTTACAGGAAGGTGCTACTTGCCTTTTATGAGATATTGACAGATACTTGATGATCGTGTTACACCCAGTGTTTAGTGTGAATGAAAGAGAGAAAGATAGAGAGGGAGATAGAGAGAGCGAGAGAGGAAGTGAACAAT
Organism: Gymnoscopelus braueri; assembly: GCF_963280865.1. Lineage (NCBI taxonomy): Eukaryota > Metazoa > Chordata > Actinopteri > Myctophiformes > Myctophidae > Gymnoscopelus > Gymnoscopelus braueri. The sequence goes on along the minus strand of NC_137617.1, from coordinate 16,283,834 downwards.
TACTAAAACGCCCCCTCACATCACATCGCTCTGTGTGTCATTCATATCTCTGCCTGGTAATAATGATACTGTACGTATTGTTGTGAAACATTGTGAGGAAATAGCCCTTGAGCTTTGTTACAGAACAAACTGTTTTCCAAGGAACAGGATTTGCTGTACCTAGGGCTGTCACGATTATGACAATTGTACTTGATAAAATAGTTACACAAATAATTGCGATGAGCGATTTAATTGTGTTTTTTTTTGGCATTGAACACTGGAACATATAAAGAAAATTTACATTTTCCTTGTTTTCCTTCCGTTTCCTCTCTGTTTGCTTCACGCGTTGCTGTTTTGCTTCAAGGATATGCTGACTGACCGAATTACTAAATGAGCCCCTTTTCTTTTAATGGCACAACCTTTATATTGAGTGACCTCGTTACATTGCATCCGCTATTTTGGAAAATGTAGGAAAAATGCTCAGCATGGAAACGATTATGACGATCATGCCAAATAATTGTGATTGTCTCAAGTAATTGCGATCAGACGACGTAATAATTGTGACAGGCCTGGCTGTACCACTTTATCATGGCTTCTCTTTCCCCTCTTCATTTCACCTCATGTAGCAGGACAACTCTTCATTTCACCTCATGTACCAGGACAACAACTGAATGTTTTGGGACCCCCGAGTCTCATTTTATTATTATCATTCGGTGGTGCGAGTGGTGTTGCTAAGCTACCGTGACCAAACAGTTGCCCTGCTGTGTAGCTTACTAATCATACTGCTGGATCATATTCTGTAACTTTATACTATGGGAAGTTTCACAATAGGGAGGAATACGCAGTGTGATGCTAGTCTTTGCCGCTTTCAACTCAGCATCCCTGTTTTGGCCAACATTTTCTCGAAATGGTCAAAAATACAAATGTTTTGCCATTTTTGAAAATAGGGCGTATGTGGACTTGGTGTAACCCATTCAATCCGGGAACGTATCTGTGTCATTTTAGATTTCTTTGGCTATTCAAAAATAGCAGATATATACAAGCTCATAGCACGGCACCGAGTGCTGCGCTTCGAGCTTGTAGATCTGCTATTTTTTTGAAATATCGTGAAAATGTGTGCAAATCGTTGAAATATATATATAAAATCTAAAAATGACAGATGCTTTTCCTGGTCTTAATGTGTTAAAACACAGAAATATGTCGACTTTAGAAAGTATTGTATACGTAGTGTATAGTACTAGATGCTCAGATCCCTAAGTGCACTGCATGTCTAAGATAAGTGCCCTATATGTCTTGTATGTTAAAACGTACTTGACAATAGTCCTTTGTCAGGCAAGGGCACACAGGGCAACTTGTGGACAACTGTGATGGGCGACAGTAACCATGGCGCTGCCTCAACATTGTAGCTATAATCACATAGGAACAGCAATGGCCTGGAAATATCAGCCTGCGTTGGCCGAAACTCTGCCCGGTATTTTTCCTAAGTACTATGTTGCACTGCTCTGTTTCTCAACGTTGGGTCCGGGGACCACCAGCGGTCCATTTGGACCCTTACGGGTCTGTAACTCTGGGAGTGTAGACATGGAACAAACATTCCATTTGTACTTGGATTGATTGGAATACTTTATTGATGATTTCTAAGAACAGGCAGTACACTCTCAAAGTTAAATAAGCACTGAGGATTTTACAATGTAGACTGGGGTTTCAGTATAGTTTAATTCCATGATTATATATATATATATATATATATATTTTTTTTAAGGACTCCCAGTTTGATATGCATTAGGCCATGGACCCCCATTTGAGACATTGGCATCCCAATCTACACTATAAAATCCTAATTTAACTCGGAGAGTGTACAAATGGAACTGGGGTCCATTTGGTTCCATTTGTCCGTGCTCTGAGTTACAGACCCCATAAGGCTCCATTTTGACCCCTAGTGGTTCCCTGAACCCGACGTTGAGAAACAGTGTTGTACTGTCCCCGTAGTCAGCTTTTATGGTGGTTGTTATCGTATACTACTTTCCTTTTGTTCCCGATGTAATGATGACAGCTCTATCAGCTCGCTTTGGAAAGTGGGCCAGGATTAAATAGGTCTTAGTGCCTTTCCGACAAGCTACTAGTAGTGCACCTGAATTGAACTGTGGGAATAGCATTACAGCGTGTGCTTGTACCAGGAATCAGTACGGCACGGGGAGCGTAATTATGCAGTAGAGAAACTATACGAACACGTCATCGCGGCTGTCACTCTCTCCCGCTGCACTCCAGCATAATATGTTCTTTTTAAACTATGTCCTTACGTAATGGCTTTAAAACGCAGCGAAAGTACAGTTGTTACAGTCACGCTCTACGCTCTACTTTAACTGGAGCAGTTAAAAGATTCACAGGCGAGAGAGAGAGAGAAAGGAAGAAAGAAAGAGAATGTCAGAATTGAGATTCATTTGACATAGGGCTGGACATTTAACTGAAAATATATAGAAACTTACATTTAGAACCTCTAACAGACTTAATTTAGCTCATGTAGATGAATCGAATAATCGAGAAGCATGTATTTATTTTCTTATAAAAATCTAGAAAACTCTGATCAACCATTTAAACTGTCTTATAGCCTACTTCGTTGTACAATGGTGGCGTGCAAACATCACCATTGTACAACGTTCAATGTTCAGAAATATGCAAATAATGTTTTCTCTCTGAATTTGCAAAAATAGACCTCACAACACGTGTTGTGAGTGTATAGATCTGCTCATTTAGTTATTTGTCATACAATGAAGTATATAGGACATAAAAGGCTAAAACGCCATGTGGCTTTCGTTGTCAACTGTCTCAGAAAGACATGTCCCCTCTACCCGGCTGGCCTGTAGCCTTCTGGCTCCCCTCCATATTGTTCCTGTTAGCGGGTGGATCATTCCATAGGCGTGGAAGCAGGTGGACAAATCCTCCGCGACCTGTGGAATTCCTCATCTGACCCCAGAACCAAGCCAGCGAAACAGTCCCAGCAGGGCACTGCTGGTCTGAGGGGGCTCCTGTGTGTGTGTGTGTGTGTGTGTGTGTGTGTGTGTGTGTGTGTGTGTGTGTGTGTGTGTGTGTGTGTGTGTGTGTGTGTGTGTGTGTGTGTGTGTATGTGTGTGTGTGTGCACATGCCTATGTTGAATAATATTTGTCAGTCCCTATATAGGCCTATTGTGCATGTCATAGGCAAAATGATCAAAAATATTTCAAAATATCATATTTACAAGCTCACAACGTGTCGCATCTAATCGTATTTTGAGCTGGTAAATTGCTATTTTTAGGTTTAAGTGGTTACAGTAAGTAGTGCTTGCCAGCTCCCCTTCTGTCTCTATGTGCGCACGCATATGTGCGTGCCTGTGTGTGTGCATTCATGCGTGTGTATGTGTGTGTATGTGTGTGTGTGTGTGTGTGTGTGTGTGTGTGTGTGTGTGTGTGTGTGTGTGTGTGTGTGTGTGTGTGTGTGTGTGTGTGTGTTAATATGCCTCAGTCAGTCACCCCGCTCGCCCTCATCCCCCATGTCTCTCTTTTCTTTAAACTGACTAATTACAAGGCTCACATTATTTTGAGCGTAACGGCGCCACAAAGCAGCAACAACTCGTAATCCTTTTTTTACAACAAATGGAATTGTGCTGATTTCTTTATTTTATTTTATTTTATGTTTCGGCCCCCGTGCAACTCTTTAGAGGTAAACAAGAATGTCATGAAGTTCATTCTATTTTCCAGAATCAAGCAGCCAACTAATTAACAACACGAGAAACATGAGGGGGGAAAAATAGAAGGAAAGTGCAAAATAAAAAGAGAAAGACAGGGGGGAAAATAATAATAAACATAGTGGGAGAAACTAAAATAATGGAATTTGAACATAGCTTGTACATGCCACAATTACCCAAAAATAAACCTCCACTTTGCTCCGCTGTTTATAAACAGCAGCAACAAAAGAAGGCATTTAGAGCTTTTAAAACCTTATGTTTAGCTGTCACATACCATCAGTTCATCTAGCGGTGGAACCCGACACAACCAGAATGGTGATGGTGCACCTTTAACTACTTAATCCCTAGTGTCCCAATTAGTGCCTCGAAAACAGCAGATCTACAAGCTCAGCTTGTAGATAGACTATTTTGAGAGATTTTGGTGTAGTGTAGTAGAGGTAAACAAGAAAGAAATGACTTGAAGTCATATTCTACCAGGTGCTGTGTGTGTGTGTGTGTGTGTGTGTGTGTGGGTCTCTGAGGCACAAGTACAGGTCATGTTGTACTTGCCCACAGGTCTTGCCCACTTGCCCGAAGAGTAAATCATCCAGTATAAAAGGATAAGCAACATTTTTTTAACCGTTCAATTTAACGTGTATTTTTTACTTTCTACTTGCGAATTCTGGGGCTGTACGAAGAAAAATGGCAGACCTCAATGAGACAATTTATTGTATTAATAAAGTGCTAGCCTAATCACTGTCGTGCAAGCAAAAATGTATAGGACTATAGCCTACCTATTGTGGTACAAAACTTAAATCCTTCTGCAGTGAATTACAATATTAGAATTGTGCTGAATGCAAGATTGAAGAAGTTTTTGTTGTTACTGACTTATGAAGATCCAAGCAGCAAAATGTTGTTGGAACTTGTACCACAGATTGTTCTACATACACAGTAAATGATCTAATGGAGAAAATAAAATATTAAGCAAGAAAAGGAAATGGACAATAATAAATAAATAAAATTAGCCTACAGATATACAGTTTTAGGAATACTGTAATACAGGGGTCTTCAACGTGTTCAGGCCAAGGACCCCCTAGCTGAGAGAGAGATGAAGCAGGGACCCCCTCTATATTGTATGAAATTGTGCTTGCAGATTAAACTTTTTTTGTTCCAACTTGGTCTGCTCTGGCAAAAATAGCCGATCTACAAGCTCAGTTGTGTTTGTGGATCTGCTATTTTTGGCTAATGTTCTCCACAGAAATAGGATGCTAGTGGTTATTGTAAAACTCTGTACTCTGAGGACCCCCTAGGGGTCCCGGACCCCCTGTTGAAGACCCCTGCTCTAATAAGGGACTTGTCTTAGACAGGCATGTAGAGAAGGGCACTTCAGAGTTAAATTAACACTGAGCTTATTGAGAGTTGACAAGTGTCTATTGTGATGAGCGTGTAGAACGGCTGTTGTGAATCACAGATGATTAGTAGATGCTGCGCGATCAAACTGGCCTACTTTTTATGACTAAATGACTTTATGACTCTCAGCCCCTCGAACTGTCCCTTAGAGGCAGAAGGAACGGCACTGTGTTGGGTTAGCATGTAGCTAACGCATCAGCACAGACAGTTGAATGCAACGTTGCCTTCAGAAGGAGAAGAAAAACAAACATATAGGCTATAATTGCGGATGGGATGCATGCAACCGTTGTGAGCTTGTAGATAAGCTGTTTTCAACTGAGCTGGTGTGTGCGTGACTGCGTGTGTGTGTGTGAGGAACTACGGAGAGGGGTAGACGAGCGGAGCTGTTCAGACGATCTGCAAGACCACAACGCGTCGCTGATGGAAGCGGTGTGGGCTTGTAGGTCAGCTCATTTGTGTTGCTTGTGCTAGACAGGGGAGGGGGCGTATGATCCCATAGCATGGGAGTACGGCCCGTCTCCCCATTGGCTTAAAGGACAGACACAAAGCCAGGACAGCCAATGACAAATAGGTGTCGGATAGGTGTCAAGTGCCCCAGCCTGTCTATAGACCCGGCGCTCTTCGAGCACCTGGTAACAAGTGCCCCAGCCTGTCTATAGACCCGGCGCTCTTCGAGCACCTGGTAAAAAGGAGTGGAGCAAGTATAGAGCCCCGATGAAGTATATAGCATTTGCATATGCATATGATGCTAATGTTTCAAAATAACATATACACAAATGCATATGATGCTAACGTTCTAAATATGCCCTCACTCTCCCTCTATCCTCTCTCTTCTCACAGAATCTACTAAATGATGGAGTGCATGAAAAACTGAATTCCACCCATTGCTTTACACCTAACCTGAAGTGATTCAGGGTTCTTTATAGAATCATTTAAAAAATGCTGGTCTGAAAGGTTCTCACTGGAACAAAAAATGGTTCTTCTATGGCGTCACTCTAAAGAACGAGTTTCTTTATTTTTCTGTGTGTAGCATAAAAGCGGTGAGACAAGCAGTTTTCCCAGTGTAAGGGGCATTGGGTCACATCACTGCACAGGGAAAGACATTGGAGGATGTAAGCAAGTTACTAATACTAATAATAATTACTGCTGATGGGTCCGTAAGCAAGACCTACTTTATACTTGTAAAAATTGTAAAAAATGACAAAAATAGCCAATCTACAAGCTCACAACATGTCGCGATTCAACGCGTTGTGAGCTTGTAGATGGGCTATTTTTACTATTTTATGTTTTTTTTTTGTTGTGGGCTATTTTCGAGATTTGATGTAGAGGGTAAAACGTAGGGGGACTAAGTATAGACCCCTGGGGGGTGCCGGTCAACAAAGTATTGGGTTTAGTTGTTTCAGTTAACAAATTGTAAGTGCTCAGATGGGTGCCCACAGGTTGAGAACCACTAAACTAAAACTTGCCATAGTTGCTGTACTGACATGAACCCGCGTAATGACAAAAGAGAGAAATGCAATACAAAAGTACAAAGGAAAAGTGTTCTGTTAGATCTTATGAGAGAAAATAAGACACTGGGTGCCCCAAAGGTGAAACAAATCTCATCTGTGTGAAGATGATAGAGACCGTAGACAGACGTGTGATTATAACGTTCAGATCTCAGCTATTGTCCGGAAAACAAAGACATTGAGTCGTTTATAAAAATAAAAAAAAGTCCTATTTTCTGCACTTGAAAAGAAAGTTAATCCTAAATGCCATGATCTGAAGAATCTGCTACCCGATTAAGCCTGGAGGGGGGCGTGTGTGTGTGTGTGCGTGTGCGTGTGCGTGTGCGTGTGCGTGCGTGTGTGTGCGCGCGCGTGTGTGTGTCGTGTGAAGTGAACTATACCTTAATCGAAAAGGTTACAAAGAATAAACGCCAAAAAAAAGAAAGATAGTTGCAGCCCTAATTGTGATGAAAGTATTCTCTCATCTCATGCACTCTCATTGTCCTTCTGCTCCCTCTCTGTCTCTGTGGCATCCATGCACACATGCTGTAACCTTGCGTCAGCTGATGCCCTCGGTAACAATGTATGCTAATGTATGCTAAATTTAAGATTTTAAAGACTTTTATATTCTCCCCCCGTGGTGTTGGTACTCAGCAGGAGGTAGCTGTGTCAGGGGGCACATGACTCGTCAAAGTTTAGGAATCACTGCTGTAGACAACATTGTATATATTTTCTAGCCATCTCGCTTTACATCTTGTTGCTTATATTGACATTTTGAGTTAATAGTTGGAAGCAATTTAGACGTTTCTATACTGTTGTTTTTCAGTGTAATGCACCTACCTCACCAAGACAAATTCCTTGTATGTGCAAACATGCCTGCGGATGATTCCGACACCTATAGACACTTATGTCTTTAAGTGCTATCTATCCATATATGGTGTTATAACGGTAACCTTTAAGGGGGAAATACACGTAAAACTTGAATTTGAGCTGCTTTGGAGGATGTGCATGGGTCAAATTAATACACAACTACTTATTATATGACATAGCTTTTTGAGGCAATCTTTCTCAAAAACCTTTATTTTATCTACATATAACTCAACGCTGCAATAAGATAGCTCTTCTTCTCTCCACACATAACTCAAACTTTCTTTAGGTAGAACGGGTTGTATACCATTTGTTTGCGTGCGTGCGTGCGCGTGTGCGTGCTTGTGCATACAGTATGCATGTCTAAAGCATACACTTACAGTCTGCAAAAGTGCATCTGTGAAGTCGGTGGAGGTACAGTACAGCGGAAGCGTTCCCCGTTTATGCGTGTTTGCTTTTATTGGGTCACATCAGGGGAATGTTTGTGGAAAAATGCTATGAAAGCAACTATATGCCTCCTTCAGCCTAATGGAAAGGGGAGGAGGCAAGGACACAGAGAGAGGAGAAACAAAGGGAGGAAAGAGGGCTGTGCATATTGTCGCTGTCGGGCAGAAAACTTGTATCTCCATGTTTCAACTTGTTATGTTTTTTCATCAATTAATGCCCTACTTTGTCGTACAAGAGATGTCAAGCAAAAGTGGTGAAAATAGCTGATATACAAGCCTATTTTCACTATTTCTGAAAAATTGGCATTCCATTTCCTGAAAAGTTACGGTTTTAGACATACAAGGTATCCGCTCGACAGCGCCGATATGCATTATGCATCTACTGTATATGCCCAGGTATACTGTACTGTGCATATGCAGTAGAATTGCAACTGGAGACTGGAAAGTCTCGCACGACTGATGATATAAGACAAGTACAGTATACAGTAGCATTTGCTTACTGGATATAAGTTTAGCCAACACTGGACTAGCTACTGCACTCAGAAGATAGGTGAGATTATGGAGGAAAATTACACGGATGACAACACGCGAGAGACAGTATTGCAGTGAAAATGGTACTATGTATTGAAAGTATAGGCAAAAGTAAAGAAAATAAACAACAACACAATATGGCCACTCACACAATCCAACCAATGCTCCATCAATAAAGCAACCAGACCAGTCTTTATCCCTTCACTCCCCAAACCTCAAGCCCAGGTATGGCAGTCAGTGTTCAGTCAAATTGTCAAAGTCAAGAGTCAGGGGGGCATATTCTGGGCACATCTGTGTGTGTGTGTGTGTGTGTGTGTGTGTGTGTGTGTGTGTGTGTGTGCGTGTGTGTGTGTGTGTGTGTGTGTGTGTGTGTGTGTGTGTGTGTGTGTGGGTGTGGGGGTGTGTGTGTGTGTGTGTGTGTGTGTGTGTGTGTGTGTGTGTGTGTGTGTGTGTGTGTGAGATAGGGGGTTGAGTGAATAGTGTGTTGGCTGCATATTGTCCGACCGCCCTGGCAGGACAAGGAGAGCTGTTGTGCAGAGTAGTGTTGAAGATCAGGTTCGAAATCACTCTTAATTGGTTTAGCTCGGCATCATCATATCTTCACACACACATCAGAACTCCTCAGTCAGAGAACTCATGTATCATTTACAAAAACACATAAAGCTAAAATATGGAGACACAGTAAGGTTTCTGCCCAACAGTAACGATATTCACTTTCACAGTTCTACTCCGTGCTGAACAGGTGCCCCTCCAACCCATAGCAGTCACTAGCGTAGCGACAGAGATCGCTGTACCCACCCGGCTTCCCACCCACAAACATGGCCACTTAGTCCAAACGCACCCTGGAGGATTCGAACACCAGTCCCCACAGTGGTGTGCAGGAACTTTACCCCAGCACCACCCGGATGCCTAGACAAAGCTTTCTGAGAGTTACAGTTGTATTCGTTATTTCATATTGACAGCACTTTTTCAAGCATGGGTTATTTTAGTTGTTTTGATGTATTTAATATTGATTTTTTTGTTGTTGTTGAGTATTACTCTTTATTCTGCTGCAGGTTGCTATCGCAGCATGCAGGGATTTTACTGTATCCCATCTCATCTTATCTTATCTTAAGAAGGAAGTGGAGACGGATAGTTTAGAGAGCAGGAAAACCTGGCAGAGTAGCAAAGATTTCTTACTTATTTATTTAGTCATATAATGCTTGATCAAATTCCCTATGAAAGAAATAATAGCTTCTACAGATGCCATTGTGTTCATGAATAAGATGAAAGTATGCAAGTGTATGTGTGTGTCTGTGCATATTGGTCATATACACACATTAAGCACACACACACACACACGCATAATGTGCTTATCAAAAACATCCTCGGCAGGCTACAACCTCTGCTTTATCGCCGTATCCCTTTAACACATCGACCGCCAGAGGTTAATCTCATAATGTACTCACCAGTGCCAAGGTGTTTTTGTTGTTTTTTTGTTTTTTTCATGTCGCCATAGATCTTGTTAAAATCCTTAAGATTGAGCTCTACACGGTCTGTTTACATCCGCGAGATCTCCCTGTATCTCCCAGTGAAGATCGCGTGTCAAACGGGGCATCCATGTTGTAGTTAGAGCGGATTACGTTAAACAGTGAAATGCGAGGAGAAAAAACTACAGGAAGAGAATTGAGTTTCAGTTTCGTCTGTAGAATGGGAGCGGGCGTGATCGTCAAAACCGGATCCCAAATAATTCTATTTACGGTCATCAAACCGGAAACGGAAGTGGATCAAAAAAAATCCGAAAGTGAACCCGGAAGTGAATAGCGCGAAAAGACCGTGGACCGTAGGGCTACGGTCTCGGCGCTTAACAGTTGGATTTAACGGACCGTAGGACTACGTTCTTGGCGGTTAATGTGTTAATGAATCATGTATTTATTTGGCAAAGCAATCGAGGCGCTCTGAATTATCAAGGCACTCGATCATAGTGCTGCATCCAGCCAGGCAGGCAGGCAGGCAGGCAGCCGGCAGATACATAATGTAACGAGGTCACTCAATATAAAGATTGTTCCATTAAAAATTAAGGCTGATTTGGTAATTCGGTCAGTCAGCATATCCTTGAAGCAAAACAGCCAACGAGTGAAGCAAACAGAGAGGAAAACACATCTTTCATAAGCTATCTGTGTGTGTCTGTGTGTCTGTGTGTGTGTGTGTGTGTGTGTGTGTGTGTGTGTGTGTGTGTGTGTGTGTGTGTGTGTGTGTGTGTGTGTACACACGTCGCACACAGTAGTCTTTGTGTAGGTGTGTGAGTGTGCACATATTTTGTCACTATGTATTGATTTCTGTGCTGTGATTTATGTGAAATGATTTGCATTAAGACCGACAGAGTCTGTGTGTGTGTGTGTGTGTGTGTGTGTGTGTGTGTGTGTGTGTGTGTGTGTGTGTGTGTGTGTGTGTGTGTGTGTGTGTGTGTGACCGGGGGAGGGGGGTCGGCGCAGATATACTCCATTGCATTTTAATGGAGAAGCCTCAAAATCAGCTGAATTCCTTTGAAAGCCAATTATTGCGTCCAAATCAGCCACTCATAAAACCCAACCGCAAGGCTCTCATAAACAAATCATGATTCATGTGCGACCGAGAGTAACATGACAGATGGAATATGCGTCTGTGAGTATAATAAACACACCCTTAAATATGTCACTTTCTTCACAACCATCTATAGTTTGGAAAACACACCCTTCTGTTGCTTTTGTCAATCTAGCCTAACTGCACGTAACATATGATTTTAAGAGCACACTATGTGAGTATCTACTGATGGCAAACGGTGACACAAATGTCCATTGTCCTAAGTCATCCGCTTTCAGGCTGCTCAATTAAAAAAAAACTAATTGTCAGACATTTTCCAAAGATTGTGTTTCCGGGGCTTAATATATCACAACCTCTGCACCTTAAACAAATTTGAAGTCATACGTCATAGACAGGGGTGTCACTTAGCTCTGGCAGATTCGTCTGGTTTCCAGGCTAGTGTCACTTGGGGTCCCAGGAGCAATTGCCACCCCCTAGCGTTTGCCTTTAACCGCAAATTCAGTTCTTTTTTATGAACATTTCCTCCACCTCTGAAGGTTTTTTTTTGCAGCTCAGCGCTGAGTGCGTCTCATTCCACGCCCATCCATCTATACATGTGACATGATGTGACACACATGTTATAGACATGTGTTTTCTTGTTTGCAACCACACTTTCATTTGACACTTTCAACCAGGTGTCGCTATGGCATGTTATCATAGGCAAGCATTTTCAAACATGTTGTTTTAATGCATACGTTTTTTCCCCCAGAAATAGTGAAAATGATCTACAAGCTCACAACGGGTTGCATCTCTATTTTTGAAATATATCGTCTCTGTCGGGTGGAAACCTCAAAACCACCCCCCAAAACCCCCAAAACTGTTACTTTTCAGGATTCAAATTCAAAACACATCACTGCTACTTTTGAGGCTTTTGTGTGACACTGTTGTATGATCAAGTAGAGCATTAATTTATGAAAAAACACAAAAAAGTCAAATATTTCTGCCCAACAGCAAACGATATATGTGGTCACCTTTTTGCCACACAATTTTTTTCTCTGAAATGACACCTCTGGTCACAGATACATCATAGACGACATGATAGATGACTGGCGTCTCACAGGCTGGTCACATGAAGTTCCTGATCTATACTGGAGCCACACCGTTCCTATGTAGATCCTGAAATCCAAGCTTAAAGGGGAATTTTGGACCACGGTTTTCTTACCTTTTCTATGATGTTGATGATATCTTAGGATGAATGGTACAGTAGAAAAATGTCATAACTCCATCCCGGGTCCGCCACTGCTTAAAACGTGCACCAATAGGCCTTGCGCTAGATCGCGTATTTTAATAGGTTTTTTTTGAGAGAGAGAGAGATCTGACGTTCATAGTGACAGAACGATATGCAAAAAAAAAAAAAAAGGAAGTCTCGCTAGACGAGATAAAAATCTCGAGATTTCAATCTCGTCTAGCGAGACTTCCGTTTTTTTTCTTCATTTTTTTTCCCGGTTGCATAGTGTTCTGTCACTATGAATGGCAGATCTCACCAAAAAATTTAAATACGCGATCTAGCGCAAAGCCTATTGGCGCACGTTTTAAGCTGTGGCGGACCCGGGATGGAGTTATGAAAATTTTCTACTGTACCATTGATCCTAAGATATCATAACATCATAGAAAAGGTAAGAAAACCGTGGTCCAAAATTCCCCTTTAAGTGGTTTAACCTAATCGTTGCACAATGATACTAGCCGAATTTCAACTGAAAAACTTTTGAAGTGTCATTCAGAATGTAAATTCATTCAAACGTTTTGTTTTTCTCTAGAGAGTGACATACAGGGCAGAAAATGACTTCAGCACAAGTTCAAGTTAAACTTGAATTTACAATTGAAGTGGTAACAGAATAAAATCGAATGAGGAAAGCTTAAAAACATAGAAAACAAATGAACAGTTCTTGTGGCAGTAAAGGAGGTTGAGGCAGGTTCGGGTAGGTTGTATGACAATGAGAAGAGGGTTTTGGTTTTGAAGGTTGCTAATGAGCAGGGAGGTGGGAAGGCCATTCCATTAGGGAAATGTTCTAAATTCAACTTAACTGTTGTGCACACTAGGGATGGATAAGTAAGCAGAGTCTCGTGAATGTACAGTGTGAACTGGTTTATAGCAGCGATTGTCAAACGTTTTAATTTCAAGGACCCCCAGTTTACTATGCATTAGGCCATTGGTTCTCAAAGTGGGGTCACGGGACCCCCAGGGGTCCTTGGGGGGGTACCAGGGGGTCCCCAGCAAAAGTAGTTAATATAGCGTCACAGCCATTTTAACCAACTATTATTTTATACTTATTTGTTTTTAATCTGGAAAATGTGTGCACATCTTTGAATATGTATATTATTATTATTTTTAAGCGGAACCCCCCCCCCCCCCCCCCTCCATTCCCCCAAGGACCCCTTTGAGAACCACTGATTTGTAGGGAGTAATGATGTCTGTGAGGTAGGAAGACAGGTGCTAGTCCATAGAAAGTAAACAGAAGGTTTGAAATTGGCCAGTTGTTTCTGAGGATTCCATGATTAAGGTTAGATTCCTGGAGTAGTGGTTTAATAATTGCTGTTTTGCAGGCTGAGGGAACAAAAGTGATCTGGGTTATTTGGCATGTACAAATTCCTTTTAAAGTTCTGTTTTATGTCTATTATAGGTGCCAGATGGGTGGGGTTTGATATAAAATATCCACAAATACTGTTCCAGTCTTAAATTGAACTAATTCGTTCAGTGTTTTCAACAGACTTGTGACTCAGGTCTGTTATATTTATTTTTGGGCGGTGAAACCGCCCCTATATGTGAGATTTGGAAAAATGTACAAATATCTTGGGCAGTGAAACCGGCCCTAAAAGTGAGGTTTGGAAATTTGTACAATTATCCTGCGCCGTGATTGGCCAATCACAATCTATTCAGGACTGTGATTGGCCAATGTCACATGACACATGTGCATAGCCCTATATAAGCAACCATAACTTAAAAAAAACCAAATTATTGTTTTTTTTAAGTTATGGTTTTGTCCATCATAAAGTGTGTTTTACAAAAGATAAATGTATTTATCTTTTGTACATGATTGATCGACTCCATTCAGTATTGTGATTAGCTAGCAAGACACATGCTGACACTAAGTGGCTCTTTCAGATCAAAGCATATATATTGGTTGACTCCATTCAGTATTGTGGTTAGCTAGGAAGACACCGCCCACTTCACACAGGGTGTGATTTTTAAATTGCATTTGCCTCAGAAGAATTGTAGGAGTTCTGCATTTTACTGCATGCTCACTGGACTACTGCTGTACTGTTGCATTATCCTGAAAGAAATGGTTCAAATTTTGTTCCATTGAGATTGACAGGAAACGAGTTACTTGAGTGTGAGACACTACTTTTGAATCTTGATTCAAAAGTAGATTATAGTTTGCGATACTACATTATTGTTGATATATTTTTTCATTTCTGGAAAATGTTCTAAATTTCAATATAGCAATGTGTTGATATTACAAAGAAAAACGTTTGTAAGTGTTTTTTAAAAGCAAGTACTCCAGTACTTAAACTCAAGTACACATTTGACAGAGCCATTTTGACTTGTAATTGAGTAATATTTGATCAGGAGTGTCTACACTTTGACACAAGTACTGTGGTTGAGTACTTTGTCCACCATTGACTATAATCTTCCACGTTCTCAAAAAAAAGAAAAAAGAACAGTGTAACATGCAATGTGAGTGGCTACATCTCTGTCTGTGTCTGTTACAGGACGAGGTCATTGCCGTGTCAGAGAAAGTGATTCTTCGTTTGGAGGATCTGGTCAAATGGACGGTGTGGGAGCCCCAGGCATGGACCAGGGGCCTGAAGGCTGTGCCCCTGAAGCCCAGCACGGCACATCGAGACCAGGGAAGAAATGGCCAGAGAGACATCCCGTACCTCCGCTACCGAGAGTCAACCCTCAACAGTGGCCTCAACTTCAAAGATGTCTTAAGGGAGAAAGCTGAGCTAGGTAAATACTAGTTTTTTTCCTTATAGAGTTGTTATCACCGTTCTTACAACCATGGAAAAACTTTTGGAATCACAGAATATAAAAACTATATTTTGTAGTCCCTCAAGAACATTTGTACTGAAGATCATGCAGAGCCAAAATGTTCTGGAACAGTCATAGAGATGTATTTAGGGTTTCAGCTGGCCAGGTGGTTTCTTGTCAGGTTTGGCTGACAGTAGACAGAAATATTTGCAAAAGAATAATAATGTTTTTTTTTTCCGATTACCAAACTTCTAAGGGATAAGACAGTCTAGCCAAGGTACGAAATATGCATCATCCTGAAAGGTGAATAACGTGCTAAAAGTGACAGTCGTTTAAACCCACTCATCTTGGTCATAATTAAATTAGCATATTGGCATTTAGCTGATGCTTTTAGCCAGATACTACTCTTATCCTGCAAATTATGATGCATGATGGCAAATTGCCATGTAAACCAAAAGAAAACAACAACAAAAAACACAAAAAGGCAATGAGAAGAAGTATATTTATTTCTGTGTTTCTCCCTGCCTCGCCATATGACATAACACTAACCTTGCTGGAGCACGTTACAAGCTTGAGGCCCCATAGTGACATTTAACAGATGAATCAGTACACATGAGCTCAAATTGAATTAGATACAAATAGACAGTATGTACACAAGGAGTATTGAGACCTGTTCCGCAGGTTTGAGAGAAAAGAACCAAAGACTGCTGTAGAGATTAGTAATCAATCACGTTATTTGACCGAGCTTACAAACGCGTGTCCCACTTTTGTGCAGTCTTGTCTTCTCGTGCGTCTTTTTAAAGGTTGTTTGACACTTTTGTGTTGATTAACTGGATGGTTATTTTTTCCTCCAGTGATTTCACAACACAACAGAATCAGAACAGCCTCATTTCAAGCTGTGTTTTTTTTTGTGTTACTTGTTCAACTAAGTAAAATGAGTTCAACTAGGTAAAACTTAACCGGCTCAAATGTATGTCGTGCACATTCTAGCTGGTTGATGGAGGACTTGACTGTGGAGTGTTGAAAGCAAATTGAATGAATCCATTGTGCTGTACACTCACATACTGAATAACATTCACTCAGGCAGTAGATCCTGTAGTTTAGTTTGCAAATAATAGACGTTGATTATTAAGAGAATAAGAAAGCATAAAAAAGGTGATTCAACGTAGAATCTGTGATTTTAGCATTAGATTGAACCACAGCATCCATATTCTTTGGGGAACATGAGCCAAAAATAGCAGAACTACAAGCTTCACAACGCGTCACAATGTGACACTTTGTGAGCCTGTAAATCGGTTATTTTTGGCGAAGATATTTGGCATAGGTGGAAAAGAAGCGGTCCAAGTACAGTTGCAACTCAGGTCTGTTTTTACTAAGAATAGAGGGTGGTTAATATTTAGACCAGATGTAGTCCTGGACCTAATGAGGCCTTTACAGGCTCACAGAGAATATCATTATGAAAAGATCACATCATAATCTTCCCTTTAAGGTCCTCAGCATGTTGATCTGGGAAATGTACACGGGTATGAAGTTTGGCTTTTTAATTGGTTCATAAAACTTCTAGGGCCTTCCAGCTTCGAGGCACAGAGAGGGGATATTGCAGTAAGTGCACTGAGTGTAGCCTATATGACTACAGTTCCCTTAAAGCTGACCACACGATATCGGCTGTCTTTAGTGCTATCCCAGACAAAGCATGCATGCGGAAGAATCGTTTGTCGTATTAAGTGTCTTCGGTCATTTTGAAAGGGTCAAGTACGGCCATCGTAGGCTACGACCGAGTTCTGACAGTGATAGAATATTTGGGTCCATGTTCATGCAGTGTGACTGTTGCTACAATGATTGTCAACATGACAACACGTAAACATGAAACCAACATTACGGTTTTCATGTGTTTAGAATTTAGCATATTATTAGCCATGAATCGCTGTATGACCGTTACTAACATTTCTCAAACCATCGGAACCCAAAACAGCCACCAACCATAACCCCAAGGACTTAAGTTTCTTAGGACTGAATTAAAACCCTGTTATTTGTCTTAACTTTGTGCGATCAAGCATTTATTGTAGAAAGAGAAGGCTTGTTTTTATTTAGATTGTGGATATGTTATTTTTGGAATAAGTTAACTCTGGAGCCATGTGTGAACAAAGTTGAGTCGGTCCTGCAGTGTATTATCACATGCAGGGAATTTGTCTGTCTCTTGTCATGCCTTCAATTGAAAGTAATTGTTAAGTCCTTGACTTGGTATAATCTACTTTATTCCTGGGAAGCTGCTTTGAAGAACTGAGATTCAGATCAAAAGACTCAAGGCCAGTTAATGTCAGAGCACACGCACGCGCACACACACACACACACACACACACACACACACACACACACACACACACACACACACACACACACACACACACACACACACACACACACACACACACACACACACACACACACACACCAAATATTTCTTAGGTGAACACATAGGTATTAGTAATAGTATTAGAAATAATATTGTACAGAGTAATAAGTAGTCGTAACAATATTATCATTAGATCTTGTGGCATTCTGAGATGACAGTCAATTAGAGGTTGCTAGCTCAAATTCCTGAACTGGGCCTGCAGGGGACAGCTAAAAGACCCAAGCCTGAGATATATTTAGTTCCGCACTGGTGGAACACTCACGTG
The DNA here is from genome assembly GCF_963280865.1 of Gymnoscopelus braueri. Taxonomy (NCBI): domain Eukaryota; kingdom Metazoa; phylum Chordata; class Actinopteri; order Myctophiformes; family Myctophidae; genus Gymnoscopelus; species Gymnoscopelus braueri. The sequence continues at coordinate 16,266,161 of NC_137617.1, read as the reverse complement.
TTGTGAGCTTGTAGATCGGCTATTTTAACGTTCTCATCACTCAAGATGCCCTTGAGCAAAAGGTTCTCAAAGTAGTTTACCCAAAGAATTACTTATTTTCTATCAATTACACACCCCATGAAGTCTTGAATTAATGGAGATTTTTTTTAGTTTTTGTCGCATTCCTAAGCCAATAATTTGATGGTGAAATCCATTTCTATGTTGGCTATTAAAAATCGCAGATCTACAAGCTCACAGCATGCCGTGCTGCGAGTTTTTTTATTTACATAAATCTTCTCCTCTGGGGGTCCCCGGCACAAAACCCTTTCAGATGGGGGTCCGTGTGGCCAAATACATATCAATTTGGGGGTCCTTGACATGAAAACGTTTGAGAACCACTGCCCTTAATCAAAGCACCTTTATCTGCCGTGGAGCTGTGTGGAGAGGGATGTGACGTGTGTGATGGTACCATGCAGGTGTGAATAGATCCAGGTGTACTGTATGTATAATGTATATCCAGGTGTGAATATGCATTGTGATTTCTGTGCAGTTTGTTGATACAAAAGAGCTTTCATTGTAACCTTTGCTGAGTATAGCTCAAAAAACTAAACAACCAACATCTTTATTATTGTACAGTGGTGGTAACAGTAGACCTCTTTTCCCACATGTATAGTATATATTTTCTGCATTGCTTCTGCAAGCAATGCACATCATTCCTGGGATGGAGTAACTGCAGGAGGCAAAATGTTTCTATAATCACTATATTTTTGTGCAATTGTAACTCAAGTGAAATGAATATAATTTTGTGGGTTTGGTGCCTCTAATGCATGCAGAATACTGTCGAGACAGTGAACGTACATGTACTGCAATATAAGCACATTTACATTTCACATTTTGTCTGGTGCTTTTATCCAGTACAGCGTAAGAAAATCAGTCAGTTACAGTACATAAATCTGCAATCAGTTTCACCAAAATTACAAGTATCCAAATAAGGAAGAAATGCAAGTTCTTGTAATTAACTCTGAAAAACAAGAACATGTTTGGAGAGGTTTTTTATATAGTTTATTATTTAGGCTGTAACTATGGAGGGGTTTGGACGTGAGCTTGGCAGGGTTGCTTGGCAGCCTGTGCTGATGTCTCCTCCATTAGATCTTATTCAAATTATGGGCAATTTGGACCATTTATTATTACTAGCTTGGACCAAAGAAGACATGTTATGTACAAGCCGAATAGATCAAAATGTCAATTTCTGCCAAGAAGACTGTCTCCACTGCTTTTATTTTGTATGGCATGTCATCATTTTTATCCTATAAAATGCATTTACTGCTGCCAGTTTCATCTGTTAATACTGGGCCGTGCTTTGGCTATACCAATAATACTCAAGTTCCAGCTTTAATACAAAAAGCCTAAATACGAGAATAATATGATATCAGTGTTGCTGTTGGTTCAATGATCCTAATTTGTACATATTTGAGCTGTTAATTGTATTGTGCACGTGTCAGTGCGTGTGCTATGCATATGCAAGTTCATATTTACTGAATATATGATTGAATGGCGCTCAGATAGCAGCCAACAGCAGCACAGTGTGGGAATGATAATTCAGTGTCGAAATTATGAGGAAGAATGGAGAAAAGAATAATTATCCAGATGAGTACTGACTATAATCACAGCGCTCCTGCAATGATAAGCGTTCCTACACAAAGAGAGAAATCTCTGTCTTAATGAGTAATTTCATTTTGTATTGAGTCACCCAGCACAGTGGGCTGACATCAGTATTTAGTTGTTTCAGTAAAGGAGCGATCCACTTTATTTTGACACACCGTCATTTGAGAAATCTTAAAGTTATAATAAATCCAAACATTTCCCTATATTGTAGCTTGTAGATCTCCTATTTTTGAATAGCCAACATATACATGGATAAAGTGGTTAAAATGATTGTGATGCTGTATTAACTTTATTTTGGTCACCCTTAAGCATCATGAGGCCTAGTCAACCAACAAAAATGTGTAGTAAGTTAACAAAAAGTAAAAACTTACCTAAATTACAAATCTAGCATATATCTATCTCAACTTTTAGGCAACACTGTCACACAACAAAGTATAAAACAGGACATTAATTTCTGGAAACAAACAAAAACATACAGTACCTCCACTGCAGCTGCTACAGTATACTAATGGCTCTTTTCGACAACAAGAACTAAGCGAACAGTGCCGTGCCATGTACTGTTCTTCACAGGTTCTGGGTTTGTTTCCATACACTACGGCTTTGAAAATCTTTATAACAAAAACACATTTTGAAACAAATAGTGAGGATATAAATAGCGAAGAATCTGTCAGCACCACTGCCTTAAACATGTAATGTTGTTGTTAGTAGGAATAAACACAGAAGCACTCGAAAGGAAGTGGACTAAGAAAGTGGGGAGCCAAACCCGAGTTCCTGTTAATATTATTAATATTTTCTTTTTTTTTACCGAATGGGTTCCCAGATTGGGGTTAATGTGGTTTCAATACATCTGCGAAGAACTATTACAGAACTTAAAGGGATCTGTAAAGTTTCAGGTTACGGAAGGTTCTGGGTTACCTTTTGTACTGGAAAATAGACATAATTAGACTGCTGCAGATGAGTAGTGACTCCTATGTTGCGTAGAGAGAGGTTGAGGAGATTTGCATAAGGATTTGTTTCCCCCCTTGAGTGGCCCGCGCAAAAACAAAAATGTTAAATTGCCCTTGGATCCTTGAATGGAGTCCCATGTACAGTATGTATTGGATTCCAGCGCAGAGATGAAGATGAGGACAATCGATAATGGAGGCTTTTGTTGCGGCCAAGCTGTTACATCAGGCCACAGCTGCGAAACACAATCAATAGACTCAGCGGGGGGATAACGTTCATGGTGATTTGCTTATATGGATCAGAGCAGATCACAACTTGTAAGCTTGTTAATATTTCTTGTGTATTGTGTGTGTGCGTGTGCGTGTGCGTGTGTTTGTGTGTAATGTGTGCGGGTGTGTGCGTGCGGCTGTCTGTGTGTGATGAGTTGGACCATCATTATTAGAATGCAGTGCTGGACTGCAACTCTGCAAATTGATGGTGCCATTTTCCTGTGTGTGTGTGTGTGTGTGTGTGTGTGTGTGTGTGTGTGTGTGTGTGTGTGTGTGTGTGTGTGTGTGTGTGTGTGTGTGTGTGTGTGTGTGTGTGTGTGTGTGTGTGTGTGTGTGTGTGTGTGTGTTTATGATGTGGCTAGAGGTTGTTCTTGTGATGTTAATAAGTGTCATTTTAATGACTGTGTTGGTTTGGCCTGTACTGTGGTGGTGGTGGTACAGGTTGTTAGTCAAAGTGCCTCTGTCTGCTTTCTCTTTGTAAGCAAAAATGTATCCTGGCGGAGCGCCAGGAGCCATCTCTCTCTCTCTCTCTCCCTCTCGCTCTCTCTCTCTCTCACTCTCTCCTCCGTGTCTCTCCCTATCTCTCTGTCTGTCTCTCTAGATGTCTCCATCAGTGGTAGAAGAAGTACTCTGAGATTTTTACTTAAGTAAAAGTCCCAATACCGCCATATCAAAATACATGTAAATATCCTGTATTCAGAAAAAGTGCAAAGGTGTTGGCATCAAACAATACTTAAAGTACCAAGATAGAAAATACTTTATTTTTATTTTTAGAATATGTAAAAAATAACTGATCTATTTAAGTATAAGATAGGCCTCAAGTCTTAATTGGTTTATTGTATATTTTATATTAATCTAAATCTGCAAAGTGACTAGTAATCAAGTAATTGTAGTGAAGTAAGACTTAAATATTCGTCTTTGTGATGTGTAGTGGATCAAAAGTACTGAAATTTAAGTATTGAAAAAATGGAAATACTCAAGCGAAGTAAATACACCTCAAAATTGTACTTGAGTAAATGCACTTTCCACCACTGATCTCCAGGTTTTTGGCTCTCACTCTTTCTCTCATTCTCTCCTTCCTTCTCTGTCACTCCCTCACCGTCCGTCTGTCTCTCACTCCTTCACTCTCCACAGTGACGGCTGCCTTTCTGTCCCTCAGTACGGTGCTTTTCCCTCAGTTAAATGTACCTTTGTCAACTCGTAGAAAGAGAGACATCATTCATTGGGCCCGAGTTCTTTCAGCCACAGTGAGACAACTTAGAAAGAAAGAAAGAAGTTCCACGCTGACTGAAACCAAAGCTTTGACTGAAACAGTCGACGTTTAATTACAAAGGTGTTTTTTTCTGGACCGACATGTATTTCACTGAGAGTCTATTAATAATGAACAGACACTGTGATGGATGTTGAACGTCCAACTGGCATATTACTAAACTCATTTGGTGTGTTATATTGAAATGATAAGCCACTACCCCCCCATCCATCCCCCCCAAAAAACAACAACAACAACATTTGGATCAAACAACAAACACCCCACTTGCGCGTGCACGCACGCACGCACGCACACGCACACACACACACGCACACACACACACACACACGTTTCGTTCTGCCAGCCTCAAAATGCTCTTTGTGTTCTTTCTGTCAAACAATAGCGAGAGGAAGAGGCATGCTAAGTCTGATATGGAAATGGTCTTGGTGCTGAATTTGAAAGATCAGAGCACAATTTGTTTGTTCTGTTAATGCTGAGGAAAGTACTTTCTCTCCATAATTGAAGGCGGGCGGGCGGGCGGGGGGGGGGGGGGGGGGGGACAAAAGACAAGACGGGCGCCATGTCGAGCTCGGGAGAAAAAATGAACGTTGCTTTAATGAACTCAGGGAAGGGGTACACACAATGAGAGCATCTTTACAAGAACCAGCTAAGACGATGCATGGGTTTATGGTGTGCGCCCTTGTATACATGTGTAATGCAAACTGTATATTTACCATGTAAATGTCGCGCACACATCTCCGATATCTGCAGTAGGCTAGTGTGTGCATCACGTAACAGCGGTTAGCATGGCGTGTAGCTTGGATTATATGTGTCATTTGGAGCTGACAGGCCCCTTTTGTTACCGTTGGTACATCCAGGTTGGAAAGTCTATTTTTTCAGTGACAAAGGAGCCCTTCCTAATCCACTTGTACTATGCTCCTCTGTCTGCAAGAGCCAAGCCCTGCAAACATAATTAGGTTTCAAGAGCTCCTTATGTACACCTTGAAAAGAGAGAGAGAGGAGGGGGCATGTGTTTATAAGAGAGAGAGGGAGGGAGAGGGAGAGAGAGAGAAATGGGGGGTGGCGAGAGAGAGGAGAAAAGCATAAATGAGAATGAAAGAATGAAAATTTAAGAATGACAGAATGAAAGTGAAAGAAAGAACGATAACGAGACAGAAAAAGAAAAGAGAGGGGGCCTGTGTAGGTTTATCTGCGGATCAATAAGCCAATGATCGACCACCACATCGCAACGTGTTGTGAGCTTGATGATCGACTATTTCCATCGTCATACAAGGAAGTATAAAACAAGGCTTAAGTGCCATTTCCAATTAGGTTCATATACAAAGAAAGAATTGTGCCTATACATTGTGTTGAAAGACTAGACAATTGCACTGAGCTGATAACGTGATAGGCAACAGCTTGTGCAGTCACACACAAGATGAGTTATTTGTTTCCACCTAGATGTACAGTATATGGTGTGTTATGCCGATATCGGTGACGTGAACATTTGACTTTCTGGAAATGTCTTTAATAAACCCACTGCAGGGCTCAATTTATACAAAATACTGTATCTTGTTAGTATAAGCTTCCCTAAACCCAAGGCTTTGAAGTCAGGTCTCCATTCGAGCATACCAAAAAAAATGTCAAAAAATGTATAATAAAGCTCCCAGAGACTCAACGTTTCTTTTGGTTTTCATATTTAAATTATGAAACCCCATCCCTTTGGAATCTTGACCTTGTTGCAATGCAAATTAAAATATGAGCCTGTGATTGGACACTATAACCAGACTCTCTCCGTAACGATTTTCCTGTGAGTCAGCCACGTTATGGGAGACAAGAGTGATTGAATAATAAACAGCATCACAGTAATAGATTGATTATGAAGACATGTGTTTTGACCACCATGTCCTTGTTGCCATCATCTCAAATCACGCACCGGCCGGAAATCAATGTGCCACAGTCTTTTGTGCAAGGAATGGATCGCATTAATATGAAGCCACAGATTGAACAGATGCAGTTATCTTTTAAAAGCCATGCCGTTCTCAATGAGGCTCATGACTTCAGCCGTTTGAACAGGCATAGCAGCGTGTTCTCACCTTGCATGTGATGGTTGATTGGTGTTATTGAAAGCGATCGCTTCACAGCACGCCAGTCTGGAGTGCGTGGGAGGTAATTATATGAGACAAGAGATTTCACTGGCAGCGGGCTCAGTTTTTGCAGCATGCATCTCAGTCCCATTTTTTTTACACGTCGCCCTTGATTGTGCACCGAAAATAGCAGATCTACAAGCGCAGCTTGTGAGCTCTTTGTGTTGTGTCATTCGGCTGTTTGCGCCGAATGACACTGTCGTACGGTATAAATCGTGCTTAACTTGGACTATTGCTCACTCAATGCTGTAAGGCAGTTGTAGGGTCATATTCCTGACTGGAAGAGCACTGTGTGACATAAGGAAGTGGATTTAACCCATTCAATCCGGGGACGCATCTATGTCATTTTAGATGTCTTTAGCTATTCAAAAAGAGCAGATATGTGAGCTTGTAGATCTGCTATTTCTGAAAAATCGTGAAAATCTTTGCAAATCCTTGCAAAATATATGTAAAGATTTTCACGAATTTTCACGACTTTTCAAAAGATGTTGCAGATATACAAGCTCATAGCGTGGCACTCTGTGCCGCGCTATGAGCTTGTATATCTGCTATTTTTTAATAGCCAAAGTATAAAATAACGGTTACAGCTCAAATCTAAAATGACACAGATGCGTTCCCGGATTGAATGGGTTAAGGGTATGAAAAGTAAATATAGAAGTGTGAGATATTGTAGCTTCGTTACTGTGAGAAGAAATGTCCAAAAAAGTATAACTGGATCTCTGGGAACACTGGATACGTGTGAGCCTGTTACCTGGAAGATACAGGAAATAATTGAAGGTATTATAAGCTTTTTTAGTAGGTACATATACAGTATATGAGTTGTGTGTAGGGAAATAAGCTCAACACAGTTTCTATGAAACTTGAAATTTGAATAATCCTTTTAAAACAAAATGTATGAAAAATATTGCGTGGCCACCGGGTATCTGAAGCTCCGGCGATGAATTTCACTGTGTAAAGATAAAGAGATCCAATGAAATGAATCATCATGTAAACAAATCCCGTAGTATTAGCACCCTGATATAAAAAGAGGTGCCATACTGCAATTATGAAAAGGCATAGAACGCCTCTGTGTTTATTTCAGCAGTTCCCGTAGACATTTGACATTTTGTCACCAGTATCTATTTTCATCTCAACGAGCCCGGAGATATGAGTGCAACCTTTTAATCCTACAACATTATTCATAGAGCCACAGAACTGTGAGCATCTGTCGAACAATATTAGGAATGATGTGATGCAAGGGAATTGGCTTATTAAACTTTTTTCTCAATCGCTTTGGATGCATTTCCTGAAACTCTAAAACCTCGTTCCCAAAACCGTAATGTGCAATCCCCGAAACAATCAAAATCATTTCTCATAACAGTGTGTACCCCCCCCCCCCCCCCCCCGGTGCAAAATAAACTATATAACAATCAAAATGATAACCACATGCGCCAAAAGACATGCGTCAGTGAATCGCTACGACAATGTCACCAAATGTAGAGCACCTTCTCCTTATGGTGTGCAAAGTACAGCATGTTTTTCGCTGTCAGGCAGAAACCTCTTATCTCCATATTCTAACTTTTTTCGTAAATTAACGCCCTACTTAATCATACTACAGCGTCACACGAAAATATCAAAAGTTGCAGATCCACAAGCTCGATCTGCTGCTTTTGCTACTTTGGAATTTGAATCCGGAAAAGTAACAGTTTTGGACATATGAGGTTTCCACCCCGACAGAGACGATATGCACCAATACTGGACAGATTGTGCGATAGTATAGAAACGGAAGTCTGATGTAATGTAAGCATCATGTCATTTTATACTTTAGCTTTTCAAAAACAGAGTGCTGCGCTATGAGCTTGTAGATCTGCTATTTTTGAAATGTCCGCAGCCAAATGTAATTTTGGAGGTCCTTGACATGAAAAAGTTTGAGAACCACTGATATATAGAAATATATGGTTTTTTTTTTTAAACTGTTAGGATTTAGTCATTTGTGTCATTGTCATTCTAAAATGACACAGATGCGTTCCCGGATTGAATGAGTTAATATCGCGGCACATAAGAACTGTATTGCAAAAATAAAGAAAAACTCATATGGCTATGAAGCATCAACTGACGGTGAGAAAACGCTAATATTACCACCGCCGAATTAATACAATTTTGCCAGAAACAGACTGTATCAAGTACAACCGATACAGAGCCACCTCCCTGACAATAGCGCCGGGAAAGTTTGCTTATTTTTGCCATATAAGAGAAGATTTTTTACAGCTATAGCAGTGATTCTCAACCATTTTAATTTCAAGGACCCCCAGCATTTGATATGCATTAGGACCACGGTCTCCCATTTGATACCATTTTCATCGCTGGGACCCCAAATCTACACTGTAATATCGTCAGTGTTAATCTTGGTTCCATTTGTACGCTCTCGGAGTTACAGACACACTAGGGTCCATGGGGTTACTAGCAATCAATCATTTGGCTGGGGACCCCCTGGAACCCCCTCAAGGACAACTGGGGGTCCCCGGACCCCACTTTGAGAACCAATGTATTACGTAACCTTTTCATATGGTATGGTTGTTTTACCTTTCTATATTATTTATTTTTTAGCATTTATACATGTTTGTGAGTATTGTGTTCACAAAAGCACCTATGGGATGGAATTGACAGTACAGTATGTGTTCTCCATTACTGAAGGAATGTTATTTACTCCCAACTACCCATCATGCTGGCCTTATCTTTTGTACAAACACAATTTTCATTGTACAAAGTATTTTGCATGCAATGATTTACCCAGTCAACAACTGTGTCAATACGAATGAGACAGGTACATAGCCAATTGAGTTTTCAGTGGAATGTCAAAGTGGAACGAGAATTGCATCCACACTATGACAACTATATTTAGTGTTTTGCATTCTGTGTGGACACAATGGAAGAGAAATAGTGTTTGAGGCACTGTCAAGAGAATGAGGTTAGAGTTTCAGGAAATGCTTCCAAGCGATTAGAGACAAACTGTAAAAACAAGAAACTATTTTGCATTTGATAGCTTGATTCTAAAACGCCACGTAAGAGAGAAAACTCATACAGGTTACACTATTAAAAAGAAGTGATAAAGGGTGATAAAGGGTTATCTCTCCTCATTGGATGAAATTTGAATATTTATTTTCCATTTACTAAAAAGTTGGAAGGATGTGGAGATTCCTCTTACTGAACAAACACTATAGCAATTATTACTATATATAGAGTTTTAAACACATAACTTACACTCTCTTTAAGTTTTGCACAATCTTTTTAGTTTAATTTCTAACTGTATCAAGCTAAGTTATAATTTCATCTTTAGCTCTGCTGTGGTTGAGCATTTCAGATGATTGATGTCAGATATGGGTAAATAATTAAAAGCATATTCCATAAAAGGCTTTTTTATCACTGCAGTCGTGCGTTGCACTTGAACAGTTTACCGTACATGCTGCTGTAGAGCTTAAACTGCTTTCATAACCTGAAACCCATTCAAACCCTGATGTTTTAATTGCTCCAGACTTGTGAATTCCATCTGACGGCAGTCTTATAATAAACATGCATGGTGCTAATCAACCACCCCCCCTGTGCCAGGATAGCGTAGTTATTATTAGAGCCTGACCGATATGTCGGTCTGGCCGATAAATCGGTCTATTTGATTTTTTTGACGACATCGGTAACAGAGATTATGCAGCCGCTGTGTCCTGATTTTAAACCACTTTCAACCTGATGTCCCTATTTTGGGCATGTCATTGTAGGCGAGCGTTTTCAAAGGTTTTCGGACGTGTTCAAAAATAGCAGATCTACGAGTGTGTAGATATTCAACAGGGCTTAAAGGGGAGTTTTGGACTAAGGTTTTCTTACCTTTTCTATGACGTTATGATATCTTAGGATGAATGGTAGAGTAGAAAAATGTCATAACTCCATCCCGGGTCCGGCACAGCTTAAAACGTGCGCCAATAGGCCTTGCGCTAGATCGCGTATTTTAATTTTAATTGTTTTTTTTGTTTTTTTTTAGATCTGACGTTCATAGTGACAGAACACTGTAAAAAAAAACAGAAGTCTCGCTAGACGAGATCGAAATCTCGAGATTTCAATCTCGCATAGTGTTCTGTCACTATGAACGTCAGATCTCACAAAAAAAAATTTTATTAAAATGCGCTATCTAGCACAAGGCCTATTGGTGCACGTTCTAATTAAAAGTTATCATATAGAAACTAATCAAATCTACGTTTTTAAATTGATTAGAACGTTTTGCACTTTTTTTTCACAAAATATCGGTCAGTACTACGGTAATCAGTGGTCTACTAATCTCCAAAATCGGGTTTGGACCCAAACATCTGGCGTCGGTCAGGCTCCAGTTATTATTACACTACCTAATGGCAGCAGCTTACTGAATATCTGCATTACATTAGACAGTAAAAGTTACAGTACACAAGATATATACAGCCGTTAGACAACCTTTGTTATACATGATTAAACTCTGCCTTCTCAAATGATCCCTTTGAGTGAAATTTGGCCCTGGAGTACATATATCTTTTTACCTCAATAAAAGGTCTCTTATTTTAAAATATGCCTCCATTTGAACCCCACCCCGATTCACAGTACAGTAGGTGTTATTGCCGCGAGGAATATTACTCTTTTATAGTAACCTGACACCGGATACACTGCAGTATGTGAGATTGCTGAGTCTTCATTTACACAAAGTGTGAAAAACGACCTCATTGTCCCAAAGCCAGTCATAAAGCCCTCTCCTTTATATCATGCCGCTGCCTGTATTAGGATCATATAATCGCTAAGTGGTTTTGGTTTTCACTGGAGAGGCTGCTATGGATATGTATATATATATTTTTTTATGTTAATCATTTTTACAGTGGAATCTAGTCCACTGCGCACACCACACCTATGTAGGTCAAAAAAGTATGGATTGTACTAGGTTTTTATGGCCACAGAATTAGTATACTAAAATCACTTTTAGACACTTTTCAACCCGGTGTCTATGTTTTGGGCATGTCATCATTGGCAAAATATTAAATTTGATTGATTTTTATATTCATTTTTTTTTTTGATTCTAAAATAGTATTAATCTACAAGCTCACTTTGTGAGAATAGCATTTTTTTTTTAAATAGAAAATAGTTTTGAATAGCGAATATAGTTTATGACTAATTTCGCTATTCGAGATAATTAATAGTCAATACCGGGAAACCGAAGTATATACGGCTTAAATGGTTAATACTGTAATTATTGGCAATGGCAAGTACATACACTACATCGTATTACAGTAGTGTGTCTGGCCTTGCATATTATTCTTTTTTTTATTGTACTTCAGTCATCATCCAACCAATATATCATATTGTCTCCGTCAGAAAGATTGGAAGGACTTGCACAGAGTTGTACAGAGAGAGAGAGAGGGAGACAGACAGCAGTGTGTGATGAGATGGATGGCCATGAAGACAGACAGAACTACTGTACAGCATATCCGGCATATGGCCTGTTAGAGACATTCTGCTGACTACAGCAAGTGACTGCACTGCACGCTCATATGACTCAAGAGTCATTAATTCTGTTACATTCAAACAATGTAGCAATCCACTGATGTTTTTAAAATGGGGAAATTCCGTTAAGCCCTTTTATTTATTCAAATAAATAAAATATATTATTACTATTAGAGCTGGATCTTTTTGGCAGTGCTTCTAAAACTTTGCAAAGTCATCATTTGAAGAGTTTTGTTCCAAGTTAAATTCCCACCAGGTACAAATATATTTATATATATATATATATATATATATATAAGCATACAACTCAGAAAGCTAAAAGTAACTTTCACAGACTGCGTTCACTGCATTGAAGATGTTTTACTGTAAATAAACTTCGGTGATGTACAGTAGGTGCCGGTGGTACACGTTATGTTTATTTTTTGTTAAAGTGTAAATGCGGCATTTTGGAAAACAAGACACTGTCTGATTTAGTTACTGTACCTGGGTCTATGGCGCTCTGCAGTATTAGACTTCACGATACTATATTGCACTATATTGTATTGTATTGTATTCTAGTCGATTCTATTCGGGTCCGTTCTGTTCTGCTCTGCTCTGTGTTCTGTTCTCCCACCATAGTCAAATCAATGACAGATAAAACCACTTAAAGATTCTTTTTTTTCCTTCCCCATCATCCCCCCCTAGACCTAATTTAAGAGCCTTAAAACATTCACTCATATTTAAATGAATGTTTGGCTTAGGAGAGGATTCTTCTGCTCTCCTCTCTCACACACAGATGTCAAGACACACACATACACACTACAATCTCCGTCTCTCTCTCTTGTCACACACGCACACACAAACACACAGTATTTCCTATCTCTCTGTCTGTCTGTCTGTCTTTCTCTCTGTGTGTGTGTGTGTGTGTGTGTGTGTGTGTGTGTGTGTGTGTGTGTGTGTGTGTGTGTGTGTGTGTGTGTGTGTGTGTGTGTGTGTGTGTGTGCGCGCGTGCGCGCGTGTGTGTGTGTCTGTCACTGCTGTGCTTCCTCGGAGAGCCATTCCAGGCTATAGGTTTTCCATGTGGTTTTATAGCCATGCCTGTGTGGTTTAACAGTCATGTTGTTCTGATTACTGGACTCCTCTGTGTGGATGTTAATGGGCCTCATTGTTCCCAGAGACACTCCAACTTCAGACTTCATTTCACCATCCGTGTGTATACCTCCATGTACAGTTTAACTCCAACAGTGTACACATGTAACCAAATGGACCCTTACGGGCCCATTTGGTTACATGTGTACACTGTTGGGAGTTACAAATGGACAGTGGTGGACAAAGTACTCAAACCTAGTAGTTAAGTCAATTTATGGCTCAATTACAAGTGAAAGTTTGTACAGTCAAATTTGCACTAGAAATACTGCTCTGGGCTATCAAGATTATGAAATTTTCCCAAGATTTTGAACAAATATCAATAATAGTGGAAAATAGCAGATCTACAAGCTCACCACGTGTCTCAATTCGATGCTTTGTGAGCTTGTTGATCTGCTATTTTGACTGTATTTTAAAAAGTGGTTAATTCCATAATGTCCCTTTTCCCTTTCTAGAAATGTAGTTGAGTCAGAAGTACAATAATTGCCTTTGAAACATAGTGGAGTCAAAGTCATCCAAGTAGCCAAAAATACAAATACTCAAGTAAAGTATACGCAGATACTCAAATTTACTTGAGTACAGTACTCAAGTAAATGTACTTTGATACTGTCTACCGTTGCAAATGGATAAACTAACAGTGAGGATTGTACTGCGTACGCACGCTGTGGAATTTGACATGCTGGAGCGCATTATAATTGAACGGTACAATAGCCCTATTATGTTCTGCTACATTCTGCTCTGTATCCCCACGCTCATCTGTGCTGATCTTCTGATTCTGCACCCGATTTGCTCTTTCATCTGTTCTGGTCTTTATTGTCTGCCATGTTCTATCCTGTTATTCTAATATATATTCAGTTCAGAGTCAACATTATTGGCAGGAATCCATTAGCCGGGAGAACACCACAATAGGGTTCATATATTATAAATAATGAACACATTCTATTCCATTCTGTATTTATATTCTAGGTTATGCCCATCTGTTATATTGGGTCCATTTGTTCTATTATATATTGTCGCTGTTGAGCAGAAACCTTGTATCTCCATAATGTCAATGTTTTATCCCCCCCGTAAATTAATGCATTACTTCATCGCACAAGAGTGTCGTGCAAAAGGAGCAAAAATACAAGCAATCTACAAGCTCACAATAGCAGATGTGTGAGCTTGTTGATCTGCTACTTTCACTACTATTGAAACATTTTGAAAGTGGTAAATGGTGCATTTACAGTATAATAGTTCCTTTATCCAAAGTGCATTACATTCACCCATTCACACATATTCACACACGCCGAAGGTAGAGGAAGTCATGCAAGGCACCACCAACCTGCTCATCGGGTGCAATTAGGGGTTCAGTGTCTTGCCCAAGGACACATCGGCAGTAACTCTGTGGGAGCCCGGGATGAAACTGGGAACCTTACGTTTCCGCTCTATCTCCTGAGCCACTGCCGCGAAGTGAAGTGAAAGTCTGTTTGTGGATTTTGCAAATATTGAACCAATGAAAAGTATTAACAAGAGCTTGTGACTAAATAATAGCCACACCGGAAACATTGGAACTCAGGTTTTGTTTTTGTTTTGTTTTTGTTTTTTTTAACGGTTTTGGACATACAAGGTTTCCGCCCGACAGCAACGATATACCAGATTCTGTCCCTCCCTGTTCCATTCTATTCTAGTGTCTAGGAGGTTCTGTTTTGTTTTTGTTCTGTTCTGTATCCTAGATAGTGTCAGTGGCAGCCAGTTGTATCAGGCCCACCCCTGTTCTGTCTGTCAGACAGCCCAGGATTATGCAGTATGCAGCGTTGCCAGCTTTTGTGAGAAAAACAAGCAGAAAGGTCTACGAAAACAAGCCCAAAAGAAGCGGCTAGGTCGCATGATCACACACACACACACACAAGGGGGTCCCCAGCAAAAATGGCTTAGTATTGCAGTATATTATATATATATCAGTTGAACCACTGTAACCCTATTTACATCGGCTATTTTCTAATAATCTTGAATAAAATAAAAAAGGGAATATTTATGAAAAGTTTTAAATACACAAATCTTTTATGGGGGTCTCTGGCACAAAATATTGTCTGCGGATAAATACATATTAATGTGGTGGTCCTTGACATGAAAATGTTTGAGAGCAACTGCTTTAAACATTAGACAGCAAGCCCACATAAGCTACTTTAGAAACAAATAAAAAAAAGAAAACACAACTACCAATATTTACAAGCGACATTACAGAAAAACAAGCCCAAAGTCACTTATAATAAGAGGACATGGCAACACTGGCAGTATGTCTCCTTAGCATGACCTCAGACAGGAAATGAATAGTTTTACTGTCTCTCCATTAAGTCAGGCTGAAACAACACACTCAGCTTTATTAATGGGACGGCCAGCTCTCTCAAACATGAAAACAAAGCCAACCCTCCACAAACAGCCACAAATCTAATAAAAAAAGAAATGGTATGACTTGACTTCATTTGACTTGATTCGGTTTGACCTGATTGCATTTAGCTGCGCTTTTGTTCTGTTTCATTTTATTTTTTCTTCACCTTAACATCGTTATTCTTAGCACGCTATTCTTCTGTCCTGGAATATACTGTATTTTCTTTTTTTCTTTCTTTCCTCGCTTTCTTTCTTTTATTTATTTATTTATTTGCTTTACATGTTATATAGATTCTTCTCATTTTCCAAGTGGGTGCCTTCCTTTTAAAAACAGGCCAACTCAATTAAATGTTAACGCAGCTTGCTGCCCCTTTTAGAAGTATGTCACCCCACCCCAGTCCCCCTTCCATAAGTTTTTGCTCGCTCTCTCTCTCTCTAACTCATCTTCTCCCGCTGGGTGGTGGGATGGTTAATTTGAACCCATAGGTCTAGGTGTGGCTCTGAGAGACCCAGATACACTGCGTGTTATTATTTCTAGGTCCTGCCTGCGTCATCCATTCTAAATGACTAAGACCATTGCGGCGGAGTCCCACTTTTCTTTATTTGATTGATGCATTGTGCTGCGGCATTGTTACACTAATGGCTGCAAGGGTGGCCTGCTGGTTTTTAAAAAGATGGTTCCGTAAGCAGATGGGGATCACAGGTTTGGACAACCCCTGATCTATGACCCTATTAGTGAAATGTGTACATTTATAGCCTGTGCCTTAGTGGGGTCTGTGACTAGAGATAATTCCTAATTATGTCATGCGGTGTGACCAATGAAAAAAAATGTCTGTGAGAGTGGTTCTCAAACTTTTTTAATTTCAAGTAATTTAGTTACTTGAAATAGAAGTTATTTCAAATCTCAAAACTTTTAGAGAGAACACTACAGTATACAGTACTATTGCCTAATCCAGTGGTTCTCTAACTTTTTGGGCTCCGGGCACCCCTTTGTTTAATTCACGGCACCCGGAAATTATTTATATTGTTATTTTTCACTCTAGCACATTATTTTCATGGCATACTGTATGTGTTAATCCTTCATTGAATATACAGTATGATTTACAGTACCCCCCACCCCCCCCCCAATTCTCCCACTAATAATAATTAACATTTCCTTCTTTTTTATTTTGCATTTTATTTTTTATCCCCAACAGCGAAGGAGTAGAGCTTTAAGGATAGTCATGGCATGTTAAGTCCAAACCACATTCTTTCCGGTTTCGGTCTAAGGAGCTCTAGGGGGGTCTAGCAGGGATTTTAGACTCTTGTTTTCTCTTGCTGTCCTTCCATGAATAATGCACTTTGTGGTGTTTCTCTCCCCCAATGAATATAGTACTCACTTCAGCACTTCTGAAGAAAATTTATGTAGACAAACATCACACTACTGGACACTGATTGACAGAGAGCAAAAGCTCTAGTGAGTGTGAGTGAAGGCAGCATTTATGACTTGAAGGATTAAAGGAGTTGTTTGTGTCGGGAAGGCCAAACAAGACCAAGTGTTGCTGTAGCTGTGAGATGATAACTTGCAACCCTCTATAAAAACTGCTTGTAAAATGGATGGAAAACGGACTTACAGAAAATGCAATAACTTTAAGATCAAACCACCCGTCGGAAATCACATTAAACCGCTCTTGATCGCATACTGTATCGATATAAATACAGGAACATCTGAATTCTTTCTAACAGGGAACTGTTTCTGTGGCTCGATCCGACTCCGGAGAACCAAATTGGTTGCAGGCCTACGTCTGCTGAGTCACCACATGACAAGAGTAGCAATATGTTTTCATAAGCTTTTGGTCCAAGGGTGAAAGGCTAAATTTCCTATTTGTCTGACAAAAAGTTTTAAGGGCCCCCACTGCACAGGATGTGTTGTTGTAAACTCTGAGGGGCCAGCGTAAAGCTCCCATGTCTAATCATTCCAGATCGCATGACATTTCAAACGGTGAAATACTAGAAAGTAAAGAACTTCAAACCAAAATTCCACAGTGTAATTCTTTTTTTTCCCTCCTTCTTCTTCTTCAAACATATTGAAGCGAGAGACAGACCGAGGGAATCAGGAATGTGAGCAGGAGAGAAAAAAGAAATAATAGATGAAAATCCTCAATAGCGGTAGACTTTTAAAGTGAAAACTACTGTATTGTCTTTGGGGGGAATATCTCATAGCCTATTTTAGTGATAATTTCGCAACACATGAAACTCAGCTAGAAAAACCTAAGATAATTTGTATGGTATTTTGTGGAAATAAGGCCACTTCTTGTTAAACGTCTTTGATTATTAGTTACCTTTTATATACACATGCAGACATGTTAGTCATCAGCAAAGCAGACAGAGAGAGAGAAAACAAATGAATGAATAAGTCTGAACAGGAGTCTGACACACACACGGTCACCACTCACCAGTGAAATTCCTCCTTCTGCAGTTCCGCTACACATAACACTGTGATCGCACTCTCTCTGGTGTTGTCTTGCATTAGCAGAGGTACGGTAGTTTACATCAGTGCTTCTCAACCTTTTCTTGGATCAATGGCAAAAGAGTTGATGGCAGCCCATCCATCTGACCACTTAACAAGCCAGTCGAAAGGCATTTTCAGGGCATGATTATTTTGATGATCAATCAATCAAATCAATGGTGTTCTGGCTTGGATCAATGTAACTAACCTAGTGTACGTTAAGTTCCTGTTTGTCGGTATCACAAAAGAAACTCATGTTTTTTCAAGGAATTAAAGAAAAAATACAATGAAACTTTTTGATGCATTATGTATTTATTTATTTTTATGTCATATTATAATTAAAATCAGTGTTTTGCCAATTATTTGAAGGCCTAGTTGCAATACCGTCGCGGCCCACCATTGGTCCCCGGCCCACAGGTTGAGGACCACAGGTTTAAATGTGCACAAAGAGAGAGAGAGAGGCAGATAGAGAACACATTCAGCAGCACCCCTTTTGTTCCATATAGTGTTTCATAACGTACAGCCTCTCTGCTTTGATCCCCTCGCCCTCTGCATTAGATGAAGGAGATTGTTCAGTTAAGGGATTTGCCTTTACTGTACCTTCCTTCCTTCCTTCCTTCCTTCCTTCCTTCCTTCCTTCCTTCCTTCCTTCCTTCCTTCCTTCCTTCCTTCCTTCCTTCCTTCCTTCCTTCCTTCCTTCCTTCCTTCCTTTCGTCTCAGAGGAAACGTAGCCCAAAGAAATGGTTCCTGTGTTTTGCTTTATGATATGGACAGAGATGGTTTTAATATGCATGTACTAACCACTCGCCATCAGGGCTCACGGCGGGAGCCATGCATGATTTATTCTGTTGAGAATAATTGAAATAAAAGACAGGGGGAGAGACAGAGAGAGACAGTGAGAGAGAGAAATTGGAGAGGGATTATTTTATTTTATGTGGAAAATAATTGAGGTAGAATAGAGAGAGAGGGAGAGAGAACAGGGAGCAAATATATGGAGACGGGCAGACTGATAATTAATAATAACAGCAGTGCTTAGTTGATCTATGTCCTGGCTGTCTGTCTGCTTTCTGCCATTTTGTCACTTCTTAAATGTTAACTAATTGGTTTCACTGACTGAGGCGCTGCTCCTCTCTTCTGTTCACCCAGCCCTTCTCTCCCCATCTCTCTCCCTCACATCTCCTGCACTCCCATTACTCCCATCTCTCCTTCCCTCCCGCCCCATGCCATTCCGTTTCCCTCACTCATGCTTCCCTATATCGTCCCTCTCTATACGTATATACTGTATTTCTCTCTCCCTCCCCTCCCTGTCTCTCCATTCTTCTGTGAATGTAATCATTTCTCCCGTTCGTTTGTCTCGAAATAAGGAGAGCAGCTATTGTGTTTGGAGGACGCTTGTCACAATGTGATTTCCTTTCTCCCTAAGCAGGGAGAAGTTAATCTCCCCGACATGATTTATCTCTGCAGCATTTGTTTGACACCTGGGCTTCCTAACTCAATACATATTTAAATTGCTCATTAAAAAACGATGGGAAAAATAAATGTTTGCGTCCCAGGCAACAGGGTACAAGGGGCGATGCTGTTTTAGCTGATTATTGCTGCACTTGATCCCTTGTCTAAACTTTCCCTGTGCATTATATATATTTAGACTCGATGAATAAATGATGTGTGTGTATGTGGGGCGGTGTGGGGTGCACACACAAATCATGTGTATGTACACACACACACACACACACACACACACACACACACACACACACACACACTCGCACACGCTCTCGCACACGCTCTCGCACACACACACTCGCGGGCTTGTGCATTTTGATCTTAAGTGCATGATGAACACCGACCAAAGTTATTAAAAAGCTTTTATGCGATGCAATTAAAACATAGGAACCAGGACAAGGACGGCATGTTCTTTGCTGGGAGGAAGAGGGTGGCTCGCAGATTGCTGTGATGAATTTCAGCTTCACTGGCGTTGTAATACTGTATACAGCTAACCTAATTTGTAGGCTTATGTCCTAATTTGCATAATTGCATTTCACATAATAGCTCGCAATCTCCCGTTCGGATTTGTTGAAAGGATCCTCCTGGTTATGTGTTTATAACGCTGCGCCGACTGTGATTCAACAGATAACAATTTGATTTTGTCCCCGCCATCGTATGTATTCCCATTAACGTGGAGAGGCAGGGGAGGCGTGCCATGAGAATTTGCTTCCGCTGTTGAAAACAAAATCACTCTAAAACAATCATTGCGTTATAGCTTTCATTTGATTTCAGTTTCATCCGTTTATTCCACAAGTGTTTTATTTTTTTTCAATCTTCATGCTGTTATTTATTCATTGAATACTTTTCTGCACTCACACACATTCAGAACTGAGCCTCCTAGACAAAACCAGTCTACTGAGCAGCTTCACTGCTCGGGGTGCCTTGCTCAAAGGTAGAGAGTCCAGAGATCTGAGCCAGTCGCCCTTATCTAATTGTTGACTGTGATGATTGGCTTGTGATGGTTGTGATGATGATGCTGTGAGTGATTCTCTTCGAGATCAGGCACAGTAAAGTGAAACCTATAAATTACTATGTAAACAAAACCAGCAGATGGATGAGAGGAGATAGGCGGGTGTTATACTGTAATTACACTTGTTGGGGTCTTTATGGAAATTCATACTAAACAATAATTACATGTAGTTAATTAGACTTTTACATGAACCCTAGCATTATATCAGCTATCATCCGTCAAGACTGAGGGTGTTTCAAAATGATAAGGCAAAACTTTGTCTAATTGCTCATTTTATTTTGATTAAATATATTTGAACTCAATTTGTGAGTTGTCCTGACTGAAATAGCTTTTTGTCCAGGTTGGACCTACTGGTGTAACATTCCCAAATTACAAGTGACAAAATGACAACATTACAATTAAAGTTGGATCCTAAAGTAGGATACTAAGTATTGAGCTTGTAGAAAGGCTATTGTGGATGAAGAGTATTGGTGTAGAGGGGGAAAAAAGGAGGGGACCAAGTATAGACCCCTGGGGGACCCCGGTCAACAAAGTATACTGGGATTCAGCGGTTAATGAACGTTCAGTCAAGCTTTTTCATTCAAGCAAACACAGCCTGGGCTGAGCTCAGCTGTTTGCCTGGCCATATCATTTGATCATTCAACACTTTGGTTCACATTTTCAAGTGGTGAATGATGCTGAATGCCTTGGAATTGTCCTTATCTGGCTGAGGTGTGCCTCACTTGCAAACAGGTTGCAAGCCGCAGTGACACGTTATCTCCTTATAGATAGTGGTGTTGAGAAAGAGAAATGTTATAATAATATAATACGATTTTTACCAGTTCATGAGTCACACGCCAGTCTGGTTTTGTAATACCTGTTGAAAAATATTTAGCAGCCATTCCCTGGGATTAGGGCTGGACAATATATCTATATTATATCAATATTGTGATATGAGAGTAGATATTGTCTGGGATTTTGGCTATTGTAAGAGTTCACTTTTCTTGATTTTAAAGGCTGCATTACAGTAAATAGATGTAATTTTCTGAAACAGTATATATGCATTACTGATGTTTTTTTTGTTCAAAAAAAAAATCTCATGGTGTAAATGTTTTATGAAAGCAACAATAGTCATCCGCTACGATATTGATATTGAGGTATTTGGTCAAAAATAGTGAAATTAGATTTTAAAACATATTGACCACTAAAACTTAATGTGAGCTTGTAGATCTGCTATTTTTGAAAAATTGACAGATTTTGAAGGAAAAAAAATAACATGGGACATTCTGCATAATGAGTACTTTTACTTTTGGTACTTTAAGTATATTTTGATGGGCAATACTTTTGTACTTTTACTCAAGAAGATGTTTTTGAAAGCAGGACTTTTACTTGTAACAGAGCATTTCTACTGTACATCTTGGTATTGCTACTTGTATTCCACACTGCAACAATGTCCACCCTATGCCATGTCTCCCAGTCTCAGTGAAAGGTAGATATGTTTGCTGAATATAAACCCTTTGATGCATTTTGTCCAGTTCTCTCTCCTTCTTCTGTTTTGCTCTCTGTCAAGCTCTCTCTCTCTCTCTCTCTCTCTCTCTTCCTCTCTCTCTCTCTCTCTCTCTCTCTCTCTCTCTCTCTCTCTCTCTCTCTCTCTCTCTCTCTCTCTCTCTCTCTCTCTCTCTCTCTCTCTCTCTCTCTCTCTCTCTCTCTCTCTCCTCTCTCTCTCTCTCTCTCTCTCCCTCCCCCCCTCCACCCACACCATCAAAGGGAATGCATTAGTGCAGCGCTTCAAGGACTCCCCTTAACTCTGAGAGTGTACACATTCCATTTGTACACCCTCAGAGTTACAGATCTGTGAGGGTCCATTGGGTTCCTAAATATCAGTCATTTAGCTGGAGACCCTCAGGAACCCCCTCAAGGACCCTCGGTCCTTTTGAGAACCACTACATTAGTGAACGTGAAGTGACCTTCCACAGTAAAATCCTTAGTGGTAATTTAACTATGAGCGTGCTACAAATGGATAAGTAAAACACTGAGGATTTTACGATATAGTTCAATAATTCTGACCTCCATAACCCTAAGAGTGCACAAATGGAACCAAATAGACCCATTTGGTTCTATTTTGTACACTCTCACAGTTACAGCACCTATTTTCAACCTCCCCAAGGAACCCTGAGGGTCCCTGGACCCCACCTTGAGAACCATTGATTGATTGAGTGTTTGATTGATTGATTAATTGAGCATATGCACTAAACAACTGATTACATATTATTGGTCAAAAGGATGACACAAGAAAGCCTGAAGGCTTATTTCCATTGTGGTCTCATTTGGTGTTGTGACAAGGGGAGAAATAAAACACAGTAAAAAAGCAATAAAACACATAGAATTCAGTTAAAAGTAGTGTTAAGAAAGCTCTTTAAGGAGGACTTAAAGCCAGTAATAGTCTCAATCGACTTAGTGACTGCAGGCACTGCATTACTAGTTCATTTTCAACAAAGCATCACTGCCATCATCATCATCCTCATCTTCATCATCCTCCTCATCATCATCAGCCCCTGGCCAGTGCTTCCAGTGCCTGTAGTTGTGTATTGATCGGGGCTGTGTGTGTGTGTGATGCTCTGCCAGAGCAGCACAGTACCAACATGTACGCAGGAAAACATTAACAAAAGGTCTCGCCGCGTTACGCTATAGTGTGCAAAAGCTGCTTCCTGATCGATAGCCATCGATCCGCCCTCTGACCGCCTCGTCTCCACACACACACACACACACACATGAAACGCACACACACACCCACACACACACACACACACACACAAACACTAAGGTGCACACTTATATTAGCCACACTACCTCACACAGGCACACAGGCGTCCTTATTTATATTTCAATTCTGCAAGCACATTTAGATGCCTAGATATTCAAAGCTAGAGCGATGTGTGCAAAGCTGTGCACGGATGTTACTCACATAATATGCTCCCTGATCAAATACAATCTCCAGGCATATTAAGCGCGCGCGCGCACACACACACACACACACACACACACACACACACACACACACACACACATGCACAAACTAAAGCTGTCTCGATCACTCTCTCTTTTCCACACACAAACACTCCCTGATAACAACTGGAGATGTAGGCAGATTATGCCATTGATATATCATGGAGGAAAGAAAAAAAACACACTCACACACACAGGCTGCCTAATAACCGCCATCTATGCAGGCAGAATATATCCACTGATAAATCAGAGGGCCCTGCTTGCTGCAGCTGAGTCGGCTATTTATCTTAATTTTCCTAGAACCAGCCACTATTCTACCCTGCCTGCATATTATGTCTGGAATATGAATACTACTGTATGTGTGGAGACTGTGAAATATATGCCAGTGCCTCTGTGTTGGAAATATAAACCCTTTTCTTCACATTTAAATAACTCTAATAAGCTGTGAGAGCGAGCCTTACAGTAGCTTTTTCCGGTGAGGATGTCAAGGCTATATCTATTTTTCTCTCTCCCCAGCTGTCAGTTGTGTTTCTCATCTCTCTTTTGTGCGCTGCTATCTAGGGAAGAAGCCGTCATAAAAGTCCCACTTTGTTTTAACCGAACGCCTGCTGCGGTATTGGTGCGCTGTTGCCCCACAGACCCGAGAGGAAATGTCTGGAAAATGGAAACTTTTGCTCCCATGTCGAGCATCAGACGATTTGGCTAACCGTTATATTCGAGAGACGTGTTTTGAATTCAACTTTTTTTTGCTGTTTGATCTACTTGGAATGACGCTGAAATGCAGCTGAAGCATTACTAATCAATGGACGCCTTCTGTGGCGGTTCCAATCAGAGTGTTTCACTTCAATCTTTTTTGCTCTAAATCAATCCAACAGTGTTTGATTTGCTGGTTAACTTTTTGTGGGGATTAGCTTCCCCAAATGCCAAGAAAAACATCTGAAAATGTAACTTTCCTACGTCGCAGAAATCCATTAAAACCCAAGAAGACAAGAGGCGCGCAGAGCAATCTTTCCCTTGCACAACCCCACAAATGTTTCCCTTCATTTAATTTCGTTTTGTCAGGGCTGAGAACTGCGGACTCCCATTCTGTGGTGTAAAGTCCCACAGACCGGTGTCAGGGAGAAGCACTGGGAAGATGATTAATGTTACCTGTTTTATTATACTCAACATTTCACCCTCCTATGGGGGGGGGGATGTCTCCTATAGCAACTAAGAAAAGGGAAGAACTTCTCTGGATGGATTTGTACGGCATCTCTGCTTTATTAGTGGACCGTGTCGAGAAACGGGTGAGATGGAGGGAAAGGAGGGATTTACAAAACGTCCTCGGCGAGATGCAAACCCCACCGATGTTGTGAGGAAAAGTTATTTGCGTCTTAAACATACAGTACAGTATGGTTGCGGCCCTCAAGAGGAAAAGTTATATGGGTTTAGCATAGAGCGTTCAAGTTTCTCTCACATTTTCTCAGTGGTGGACAAAGTACTCAACAAAAAATGTATCCAAAAATACAAATACTCAAGTAAAGTACAGATACTCAAAAAATGCACTCAAGTACAGTACTCTAGTAAATGTACTTCATTACTGTCCATCACTGCCCCTTCAACGAGGTAACATTTTATAGGTTTAACCACTTAAACCCCAGCATCGGTATTGTGGGGAAAGCTTTCGCTGAAAATAGCACATCGACAAGCTCACAACGCGTCGCATTGTGAGCTTGTCGATCGGCTATTTTCAGCGAAAGCTTTCCCCACAATAACAGAAAACAGAAAAGACACTAGTATTGAGTCCTGTGGGACTCCGGTTACCCATATGGGGTTTAAGTGGTCAACACCAGAGTGTTGAAGTCTCTCTCACCTTTTCTATCTCCCTGTTACCTGACCACTTATCTCCCTCTTCTCTACCCCCCCCTACCCCCCTTCCCTC
This sequence comes from Gymnoscopelus braueri, assembly GCF_963280865.1. Lineage (NCBI taxonomy): Eukaryota > Metazoa > Chordata > Actinopteri > Myctophiformes > Myctophidae > Gymnoscopelus > Gymnoscopelus braueri. The sequence continues at coordinate 16,241,019 of NC_137617.1, read as the reverse complement.
TCATTGGCTGAAGTGTACCTGCCTCACTGATTTTGCCCTGATTGCTCAGCTTCATTTCATCCGACAGCAAAGCGTGGCCGGGGTGACGACAGGACGGGGAGCGGGTGGAGCTTATTATGCTCTGTTTGTTCCTCCGAGAACTGAAATATTAAGAGAAGAAAGAAATTGAAGCGCCGGCTGATTATGTTTTGATCGAGTGGAAATGCGAGGCGAGGCGTCTCGTTAATACCGGCATGAATGGCTGGCAGAGAGACCTGTACATGACAACGCAATTATTACTCTCAGATAACTAGAATGGATAGTGAGAGAGTGGGGGGGGGCAGAGAGAGAGAGAGAGAGATAAAGGTGGGGGGAGGGGGGAGAGAGGGGAGACAGAGAGAGCGATGAGAGAAAGGGGAAGACAGACAGAGAGAGAGCGAGGGAGAGAGATAGAGAGAGGGGGAGCCTAGGACAGCAGAAAGAGCAAGGGAAGCAGAAAGACATCCAATTGTTGATTGTAATCAGAGAACACAAACAGCTAGCAAAATATTATCACTTTGAAAGACGTCTCACTCCATCTGCGTTTCACTCTCCTAAAACTGCTGCCTGCTGCAGAATGCATGACAAGACACTATTTATATTTCAAAACGAGTCTGTAGTGCGTTTTTTTTTTCCACTTACTTTCAAATTTTTTTACACGTTAGTATATCTTAAACCGTAAACCATCTCACTCAAATCTGTGCCATCTCAAATGGATCTCGATTTGATATATGACAAGAATCCCCTGGCTCCTGTCCCCGGGGGTTTGAAGAAGTGCATCATCAAACCATAGGAACATTTTCAAATAATAAAATCCTGATGCGAGCGATTAAATGGACTCTCCACCACATTTACCACTGTGACATCATGATGACATTTCTGCTGTGATCCAATTGGTTCGCTTTACCGGGTGCAGGTATGAGCGACGGGAAAAGAGAGAGAGAGAAAGCGAGAGTGGGGAAAGTCACCTGGGGACGGGAAAAAAACGTAGCTGAAGAAGTGAGACAAAGAGACAGAGACAGAGAGAGAAGGCGATCAGAGTGATGACTAGTCATTCTTATGTAAATATATGCCCACAGAGAAGCAGTTGGCACTGGGTATGGCTCTGGAACAGTGCAGGTTGACATTGTTAAAACTTCCAACTCCAGTGTGCCTCATCAGATGAGATGACACTGTGTGTGTGTGTGCGTCTGTGCGTGCGTGTGTGTGTGTGTGTGTGTGTGTGTGTGTGTGTGTGTGTGTGTGTGTGTGTGTGTGTGTGTGTGTGTGTGTGTGTGTGTGTGTGTGTGTGTGTGTGTGTGTGTGTACGTGTGCAGCAGCACAGGCACTGCGTTTTGGCTCACACGCGGCTTAAGTCAAACAAATCATTTCTAGCGCAACTTGCACTGGAGTAGACCCTCTCTCATTCCCATACCTCCTTTTTATCTTTCCCCCCATAACCCCCTCCTCTGTCTCTCTCTCCCTCTCTCTCTCTCCTCCGCGAGACAAAAACCCTGCTTGTCAGGGCTATTGGACAGAAATTGCATAATGTGATTTCGGACCGCTCCCTAATGACAATGCTGGCCCCTCCAATTAGAGCTGAAAAGGAGAAGGAATTTGGCTCTTTGGAAAAGGTTAGATTTGATTAACAAAATCACCCGCGGGAACGAGAGCGGACGGCGACGTCTCATCTCACCCTTCACTTATCCTCACCTTCATTCCTCCTCCCGTCCGCTGCTCCGTCCCTTTTATACTCCTCCTTTACACTCCCAGACACTCCATTCTCTTGTTTTGTACCCACCCCCCCCCTCTCTCTCTGTCTCACTCTCCCTTCTTCCCCTATGTCAAATCTCTTCAGGAGGTATTTCTGCACAGCAGCATGCCACTGTGATCAGCAGGGCCTGAAGTGACCCCATTAAGCCATTCAATCCGGGAACGAATCTGTGTCATTTTAGATTTCTTTGGCTATTCAAAAATAGCAGATCTACAAGCTCATAGCTATGAGCTTGTAGATCTGCATTTTTTTTGGTGGTCCTTAATATATTCAAACTAAAGATTTGCACACATTTTCACGATTTTTCAAAAACAACAGCAGATCTACAAGCTCATAGCGCTGCACTCGGTGCCGCACTATGAGCTTGTATATCTGCTATTTTTGAATGGCCAAAGAAAAAAAAAATGACACAGATGCGTTCCCGGTCTTAATGGGTTAAGACGTGAAGCATTTTCAAACTAATCCAGACTGTGCTAATTGTCAGAGAGAGGGAGAGACAGAGAGGGAGACTTAACAGAGAGAGAGAAGAATTTGTGGTTGATGGACAAGAGATGTCAAGGGAGATGTCTTTATTCAAGGACAGAGAATGCCATGGATTTTGTGGGGCTTGTATACTTAAAAATCAATACATCATCTGCATTGTTTCTGGACAAATCCTAGAGATAGCTCAAGCGATGCAACTAATGTATTATTTTTCATTAGGAGATGGTTCCAAAGTGGCTAGAATATCAAGGACACCTTCAACAGGGACACATATCTCAGATTTATTTGGTTACATCATACGCTTTGAAAACCAATGAACCCATTTATAAATGGCCTGGAAATTGACTTGAAGTATTTGCAACATCCAGGCTTCTTCCAGTAATAATACATCAAGTAAAATAGTCGGATGCAGGAAGAGTGGGCACCTCAACATTGTTGGCACCTCAAGTTAAATTGGCTATTATTTTCCAAAATGCACATTACATTTGTCTTGGTCCGTGTGTCCAAGACAAATTTCTTCCAAGGAAGGGGGACAATATAAAATAACCTTGAACCTACATCCTTATCAGGCCTAAATGTACCCTTCAACTTCTTGTTTATGCCCATAATGACTGGCTCACCACAGGTTTTGTAGTAATTTGTAGCAATTGTAGAAATATTTGGCCTTAAATGTTAAACGTTCAAGCATGTTCATGTATAGTTTACAATACTTCAGGCCATTTTTGGGCGGTGAAACCGCCCCTATATGTGAGGTTTGGACAGGGGGTCCCATTGCACCCCCCCAACCCTGCGCTGTGATTGGCCACCATTGTACCCCCCTAACCCTGCACCGTGATTGGCCAATCACAGTCTATTCAGGACTGTGATTGGCTAGTGAAACATGACACATGTGCATAGCCCTATAAATAGAACTATGCACTTAAAAAAAACACATTTATGGTTTTTTTAAAGTTAGGGTTATACAATGGTTGGTCCACAATATTACTTTTCTTCCATCACTTCTTCCATCACTGTGATGACCACTGTGACCACACCGCCCACTTCACACTGGGTGTGATTTTTATTTACTTTTTTACTTTTAGGAAAAATATCCAATGTAACATTGTAATGTTTAGGTGCCTACTTTTCCGGTTACCAAATAGCCAGCCAATATTCCATGGTATATCATCAGTATCTAAGTGTTAGTGCATTTTAGGCAGAATGCAATGGCCACAAGCAGACTCACCCCATGCCTCATGCATGTGCACAAGGCACAAGAAAGTCAAAATGTCAAGTCACTCCATACATAGTGAAAAAAGACAATCTACAATCTCACAATGTGTCACATCGTGGCAGCGTTGTGAGCTTGTAGATCGGCGTGTCTAAAATATCGATGCTATGTTGAAAGTGGTTCAAATATATTTATTAGTGTATAGAATTTGCCTCTGTGTTGGGAAATGAGTGCACACAAAGTATAGTTAATAACAAAATAATTCATAACTTTATTACAGTTCTATTATAATAATAATAAATGTGGTTGTCACAAAATCCCAAGGCACACCTGGACTCGTCTCACGGCACACCAGCGTGCCTCGGCACACCGTTTTGGAACGACTGTCTTCGAGAATTACCTCTGAATGTGTTGGCCAGTTGGGTTATAAGTCAGCATGGAGCCTTCATTTATGAGGGCTGTGGGCATCATGTCTTCTCACTCTGATCACAGGCCATTACTGTAACAACCACAGAGCCCGATTTGAGCGAAGAGATTCTTAGCTGTAGTGCCAGTGGTGTTGCAGGCAAGAAATATAGCAGCAGTGCGGTAGTGGTTTGGTAGCGGATTATGTCGGCCAAAAGTTTGTCTGAAGCCAAATTATCTGCCCTGGCAAACAGAACATGGCGGATGTGTGGTGTGACGTTTGGCGTGGCTACGTTGCCTGTATAGTTATTCTGTGCGTGCGCGTGTGCATGCGTGCGTGGTGGCAATGGGTTTGGGGGAGGTGGGGGCACTCTTTCCCCTTGTCCTTCCATCTCTCTCTCTTTCCTTTTCTCTCGCTCTCTCTCTCACACACAAAGAGTGGAATGACAGATGTGGGCTCTCTGCGTGTCAAGTGCATCGTGTTTTATGTGTCCCTGGCAGGACTCTCATGCACTCTGGCAACCCTGATCTATGGTGTGTGTGTGTGTGTGTGTGTGTGTGTGTGTGTGTGTGTGTGTGTGTGTGTGTGTGTGTGTGTGTGTGTGTGTGTGTGTGTGTGTGTGTGTGTGTGTGTGTGCGCACATGCATGTGAGAGAGAGAGAGAGAGAGAGAGAGAGAGAGAGAGAGAGAGAAAGTGATGAAGAGGGAAAGGGGACAGAAAGTGTGTGTGATGGAGCGATAGCGTGTTTGTCAATTTGAGTGTGTGTGGGAGAGAGAGAGAGAAAGAGAGTTACTAGGCCAGAGCATTTGGGCACAGCAGGTTGTTTGGCACAGCGCTTTGGCATCATCTAACCGTCATTCTGCTTGCTCTGTGCCAGGGCTACTATGATACCACTTGGCCAAGTCACAGGGAACCTGTGTGTGTGTGCGTGTATGTGTGTGCGCGTGTGTGTGTGTGCACACGTGCACGACCTATTCTCTCTTCCCTTTGGCTTCATGGCATGCTGCCTAGTCAATTTCATACAGTACTGTTATGCCCTGATAGGTGCCACATTTATACTGTAACTCTAGCTTCTCTCTCAGGAGGTCAAAATTTAAATCATTTTTAAAAACTATAGCGACCTTGCTAGATTAAACACATTAATCCTGGCATTTACACAAGCTTAAACAAAATTGCAAAAGTAATACCGGTATATCTACAAGCTCGAGCGTTTTGATCAGCCATTTTCACTATCCGTATTCTGATTATTGCAATCAGAATGATTACTTTTCATGACATACTGTAGCAGTCTCATAACGTACCACCTGTACAGTCACTCTATGGTAAATAAAACATTCTCTTGCATTGTACATCCACACCAGGGAGTCCTCATCTGACTCCTCTCCTCTCCTCTCTCTCTCTCTAGGTGAAGACCCCACCCAGAAGAAAGTGCTGGTCCTCTCCTACCCTCAGTATTGCCGGTACCGGTCGGTCCTGGCCCGGTTGGGACAAAGCCCGCCGTCCCTCCTAACAGACCAGGTAGTGTTGGCGCTGGGTGGCATCGCCTCGCTGTCTGAGAACACGCACATCCTCTACTGCCGGGACACCTTCGACCACCCCACGCTGCTGCGCAACGAAAGCGTGTGCGACGAGTTCGGTGAGTGTGACATACTGTACGACGTACACATACTGTAGCTATACCAGACGCTTGGAATTGCCTGCTTTCAGTGCTATTGGTTTAAAGCGGCTGTGACATGTTCCCCAAGAGATGAGGGGAAGAGAAATGAAGGGAGACCTTTGTTAGTCCCACAGGGGAAATTCGGTTTCAGCTTCACCCAGCTGATGGCTGCTCAGATGGTCGTGATGAGCGCTCGGGGGGGGGGGAGCAATTAGGGGTTAAGTTTCTTGCTCAGGGACGGGTGAACCGGTGACCTTTCCCTATGGGAAAATGAACTGGAACTGAAAACAGGTATGCCATATTGTGGAAACACAGTTATGCACACAGCCTATTCTTTTCTTGTTCTTTTTTTGTTGAAATTTCACTGACTAAAGGATAAGCCCCTTGAGATGCAGCATCTCGTTTTCGAGGGGGTCCTATTCAATTCTTACTCATGGCAACACAGGACTACATCTATGCACACAGCCTATTTAATTCTTATTCTGGCAGCACAGGACTACAGTTATGCACAAAGCCTATTCAATTCAGGTCATTGTCATGATGCGGAGCAGAGCAACGTGCAACGAAATTAGCAGTGTCATCAAGGCAGCACAGTACAAAATATGCAATGTATAACAACACGGATAGAATAAAAAACTAGGCATTCACTAGGGGCTAAGTAAATGCACCCAACCTCCTACAAAACAACTTTTGGGGTTTCTCAGGTTTTCAGGCCTAAAACTATGGTAATTGTTCAGGCCGGCCCAGTTAGGGCCGGGACTTAATATTCAAGCCCGTTGAGAACTCTACTTTTGATGCTTTGGTGTGACACTGTATTATGATCAAGTAGGGCATTGATTTACGAAAAAACTCAAAAAGTCAGAATATGGAGATAGATTCTGCCCGACAGCAACGATATGTTAATAGAATAAACTAGCACATCTGCAGTGGTTTGAGGTTTGTCTCCCTACTGAAACCTACCCGTTGACAACGTCAGTAGAGTAATGTGAAGCAGATGGCTGGACACTGGATGTGTCACCATCTTTATTGTAGTCGGGACATTACCTCTCTCCATCTGGAGAGACATATCAACGGACATAAAACTTACGGATTGCAGCTTTCTGAGTATAAGAACGGACCCATGTTTAAATGTACGGAGCATTTAACTGTACACTGGGGTGTAAGTACAGTCCAGTTTATGTAAAGCCTTTACGGTGAAGAATGGTTACTTTCTGTCACAATATTCCATAACTGCATGATATGGCACATGTAATCAGATCAGTCTCTTTTCTGTCTGTGTGTGTGTGTGTGTGTGTGTGTGTGTGTGTGTGTGTGTGTGTGTGTGGGGGTGTGTGTGTGTGTGTGTGTGTGTGCGTGTGCGTGTGCGTGTGTGTGTGTACGTATTGGTGTGCGTGTGCATGGGTACATATTGCTGTCTGGCAAAAACTCTTATCTCCATATTTCAACTTTTAAGTTTTTTTTCACATTGTGACGTGTTTTGAGCTTGTAGATCTGCTATTTTTTGCCATTTTTGAATTTGAACAGTTTTGGACGTATGAGTTTTCCACCCGACAGCAACAATATGTGTGTTTTCACAGGACATACCGTTACACCATATAGTGCAAGAGTTCAAGGGTGTTCACATGCATGCACAATGCACAGTAAAGTCCTCAGTGTTAATCTAACTATCTATCTATTTGTACTCTCTTCCACTAAGACTTTTACTGTGTAGAGATGGTAGACAGTGAGATTCTTGTACCCGCAGCTTCCTGGAACAGTATGGATAACAATACAAATACAATGAATCAGAATAAAGTCTGAATTAAAAAAAACAGCACATTGGCAATGTCAATACAAAATAACAAAATAGCAATAGCATCTGTACAGATCATAAATCTGAAAGAGAGAGAGAGCATAACATCAACAGATTTACAAGAGACCGTAAATCCATCATAACTTAATATTAAAACATGCATCATAATCGGAGCATTGTTCCCAGCATGTTCCTGTGTGTATGTGTACTCGCGTAGCTGTATATAAATTGTGTGTGTGTGTGTGTGAGTGAGTGAGTGTACATGGGTGTACAGTATGACGTGTGTACGGGTTGCCGTCACCCGTGTGTGTGTGTGTGTGTGTGTGCACGCGCACGTGCGTGCACGTGTGTGAGTGTCTTCTTGTGGGCAGCTGGTCTCAGCCACAGTTCCAGATTGCCCTCCCATGCCGATTATTCATCCAAGACAAATACAGGAAGAGCAGTGAGTGTTGTGTGAGTGGAAATGCAGTTCAAATGGTGTAAATGATCTCAGATGGCAGCGGGGTAATATTCACAAACCTGTTTGCACTGCTCTGTTTTGTTTTGGGAATGAGCTGTAACCAAGACTGACAGATGGCTTTGTGGCGTCTCTCTCTCTCTCTCATTCACACACACACACACACACACACACACACACACACACACACACACACACACACACACACACACACACACACACACACACACACACACACACACACACACACACACACACACGTTTGCATTACTACACTTGTGGGGACATCAGCGTTTTAGGAACAACGGTTTTATGAATGTATTGTTAAAACATTTTGCAGTTTTTTTTACCATAACCCTAAAGCTGAAACACTGGATCCACAAGCTTGTAGATCTGCTAATTTTGAGTTTGTTGAGACGCTATTTTCTTATTTATTATTTTTCGGTATAAATCAGGCATTACTCTATCCCTAAACCTAACCTCTAAATGTCTACTCCTAATCCTTACCCCAACCTGAATATTTTCCTAATTGTAAACCTAGCAATAAATAGCAATTGTAAAACTAACAATTTCTCTGCCTTTTTCTCAAATTCGCCCTCACAAGTGTAATACAAGGATCATACACACACACACACACACACACACACACACACACACTGTACTATAGACGTGAGCACACAAACTACAAACTGGGTACATACTGTACATACAGTATTATGTCCACATGGATCTCTAAGATGTGCGCGTGGGCAGACACACACACACACACACACACACACACACACACACACACACACACACACACACACACACACACACACACACACACACACACACACACACACACACACACACACACACACACACCTCCTGATTGTTCCTTTTAACTGCTCTCCTCAGGAGGAATTCAAAGAGAATCTATTTGGCAGCCAGCGAAACACAATCCAAGTGTTCTAGAGGGCAGCAGCGCTGGCTGTTTAAGTTACAGTTAAGGGTGGAATTTATTATGGAGACAGCTAACCCTGAGCCCAGAGCATGAAGTCATTGTTCATGTAAGACTGAGCTACATGCTGGATTTATTACAAAGAGAACAAATTCAATTTCGGGGGGGATATGTTCTGAAATACATCAGGGAGAGATGAGAAAATGTGAGACGAGAGAAGCAGGAATGGAGGGGGGGGGGGGGGGGAGAAAGAGGAATGGAGAAAGGAAAATTCTTGTTTTTCATGCTTGGGATAACGGCTACTTGGCGTAAAATCTGTAGCGTTTTTAGACTAGCTGCTACATTTAGCCCAGAGAATGGTTTTCCATCTTTGGAGACGTGAAGCACTGCTGGAAGAAGTACTCGATATAGAAGTGGCAATACCACAATGTAGGAATACTTACAGTATAGTTACAAGTAAAAGTTCTGCATTCAAAATGGTACTTGAGTAAGAGTACAAAAGTATTGGCATCAAAATATACCTAAAGTACCTGAGTAAAAGTTCTTTCATAATCTATATTTTTTCCGTGTTGTGGATCATGTTGTAGATCGGCTATATTCTAATACCCAAAGTATAAAATAACTGTAATAATCAAAATCTATAATGTAACTAGTAACTAAAGCTGTCAAATATTTGTACAAAGTACAATATGTGCTTCTGAGATAGTATAAAGTAACACAACATGGAAATACTCACTTAAAAGTACCTCAAAATTATAAGTACTGTAAGTACAGTACTTACAGTAAATGTACTTAGTTACTTTCCACCACTGATGTTTCAGTACGGTATTTTACTGCAGTACGGCAACAAAGCAGGGTGTCTTCTGGGGGGACAGTAGAATACAAGAAATGAAATAAAATGGAGGAAATTATTTATGGCATATGGCAAGGAGAGACTGTTGTCATGGAAAGTTATAGCTTACCTCTTAAGCCCTGTATATCAGTGGTTCTCTATCTTTTTCATGACAAGGACCCCCAAAATGATATAATGATGTATACTACTGTATATACTAGACACATTTTGAGATTGTATAGATCTGCTATTTCTGCAATCTTTTTAATGTTAGAAATTTATTTTTGCGTAAGTCTTTGGGAATTTGCCCAAAATAGGGATGCCAAAACTAATCTTGTATGGGGGTCCCTGGCACAAGCTATTTTCAGATAGGACGTCCTTGGCCAAATGCATATTCATTTGGGGGTCCTTGACATGAAAACGTTAGAGAACCACCGACTGACCTACAGTGTACTGTGTGTAATAATACGGGAAACATCTCTGTTCACCCATAAGTCACTCTGGACAAGGGCTAATTCCCTAAAATGTGAAAAGTTATGGAGAAATCATCACTTAAGTGTTTTTTTGGACCATATTGTCTCTCTCATCTGGTTTCAATTCAGGCTCTGTCAGTCTTTCCCAACGCCGGGCTTTGGGACCCACAATGGGAAGGAGGGAAAAAAACGGGTCCCACAAAAAATGCCTAATTAAACTAAGACGACGTTAGTGATATTTCATTTTGAAATGAAAAAACCACCGCCACCACTTGTTGGAATGCACAGAAGCCGCTGTGAAAGCTGTGACCTACACACAAGGCTAGCATGGCCATTCGGTTAAGCATGCTACATATTATTTGGCTGTCTAGAGCAGTGGTTCTCAAACCTTTTCATGTCAAGGACCTCCAAAATTATATGTATTTGGCCGCAGACCCCCATCTCAAAATATGTTCATTTAGACACTTCATCTCAGAAATAACCAGACCATTAATTATCCATTTACCATTTATTAACCATTACCATATTAACCATTTACCATATATGCAATGATATTGCATTCAAGTTTGGCGGTGTGACTCTGATCTTGTGATATTAAAGGGATTGTAGGCGATTCTGAGATAAACAATGAAAAAAACTCCTGCAGTTCGTTTCCCCGACCACCAGGGGGTGTCGCAGGGAGGACTTCCATAGAGTTAAGGAGGCTTCTAAACGGGCCATGCCGAATATGGGTTGCTTTTTTCGGATACAATTCAAGGAACTGCCCACCCCTGCCGGTTCTCTGAATTTTAATTTTTAAATAGGCTCTTTCATGACAAATTGACCACATATATGAAGTTAAACAACTAAATTCTATCCAAACGCTATCTGAAAAGTAAATTATGTGCCTCCAAAACGAAGTTTGAGAGCGTTTTCAAACCGAAAGTAAAAAGTTCACACGGGCACGGACACGCACGGATGCGCACATGCGTGCGTGAATTTACGCACCGGATACCCGGATGTGTAACCTAAATAGTAGGGAAAATACGGATTTCAGAAAGAGGAGTGTTTTTCAATGCAGGAAAACACCCCAGCATCATTATATAGTGGCTGATAGAGGGGGAAAAATGCAAAATATATATATAGAGGTATTTTTCAAATATAGGCTTAATGTTGCCTACTATACCTTTAAAGATTCCGATTCCCTGTGCAAACATGACACAGATCTTCAATCACAAAACCCCCAGAGCAGAGCATGAATACAGTTTTACATAAACATTGAACCTTCAATGGCTAATTAAACTACCACATATCATAGTACAATTCATAGAACCACAGTACAATACACAGAATCATAGTATAATCCATAGAACCACGGTACAATACACAGAATCAACCTATAACAATATGAACTAAATGCCACAGGGAGGAGGCCGGGGAGGTGGAGGGAATTTGAAAACCTACGCTGTACAACCTGCAATGACAGCTAAGCATGTAGAATGAACAGAGAGCAGAAGCTGCTTAAATGACCCGCCAGAGTTGCGCTGTGGGTATGAGGGCGTGAGTGAGTTGGCTTGTAGCGAATGAGAATGACAAGAGGTTGAACGTACTGCCTTAAATGAGTACAACTGTATAAGCTTGTAAGCGAATGGGGGGGTCCGGGGAGAGTGAATGAAGTATATAAACATTCTGCCTTCCGTGTCTACATGAACTATCGTTACACTGAATTTGTTCCAGGGACCACCCCAGAAGCAAAGATTTGAGTTACAAATGTTCGCTTTAAAAAAATATATATAAATTCAAAGATTTGCACAAATTTTCACGTTTTTTCTAAAATAGCAGATCTACAAGCTCATAGCGCGGCACGAGAGCCAGTATATCTGCTATTTTTGAATAGCCAAAGACGTATAAAATGTTAAAGTGGTTCAAATCATTGTGATGCTATATTAACACATTTTGCTGGGGACCCCTGGTACCCCCCCTAAAGACCCCTGGGGGTCCCCAGACCCCAATGTATTAAACGTTAATAGAACACAAACAGGTCAGGTTCCAGTGTTTAGTGTCTTCCGCACGGACACATCTCTGTCAATGCTTATATTTGCTGTTCCGGGGATTGAACCCGTGTGTTTTTTTTACTTATGAAAGGGCCTGTTTAACCACTAACCCACTGCGCTGCGAGTTGTGCTGAAATAATTCATTTTCTCCTTATAGTGGAGAAGACAAATTTTGAAATTTTGAAACGTCCTTGGCCAAATGCATATTCATTTGGGGGTCCTTGACATGAAAATGTGACAAAAGCGATGTTTCACATGAGAAACCAGGTTCAGGTTCCTTGATTTGTACCTGCAGGTTTTAGTTTGCAGTAGTCAAAACAAACATTTTACAAACAACACAGACAATAGACAACTAAGATAACGAGCTCAAGTGCTCAAATAATCTCAAATAACCACCATTACAACTAAGGTAAAATGCAGGTTAAAATAAATAAATACAGATGCTTCTATAGCAGAATATGGACGCTGGGGCAAGTAAAAAATCTCAGTACTTCTTCCACCACTGCTGGTTGCAGGGACACTGGCTGTAACTGTGACTCACCCATCAGCCTACTAGACCAAACCAGGGGAGACAGCGACACGCCTGCGTGTAATGCATGCATACACCAACGCACTCCAACCAACACACACACACACGGGCATATGTATGCATGCGCACGCTCAGCTCGCTCTCTGGGCGAGGGACTAGTGCACAGTGTTGAGTGGGCAGTTTTTTTTTTTCAGGTGCAAAGTGGTGTTGAAGGTGAATTATTCAACGTGTTTCAGGTTGATGTAACCGTATTAATTACTAGATTGCCAACTCCCCTCAAGTGCTGCTGACTCACTTCCTGCACACGATGGGAGCTGTTCCAAGAAGTGAAAAACATAGGATGCGGTATATATATTTTTACAGTGTCACTGTAGAGACGGTGACAGAGTGCCATATAGATATAGACGGATACTGAACACACAGTACCACATCATTCTTAGCACAAAATGGTACATTTTGAACGATGTACCAAAATAAACCAAATAGATAAAAGACAGGCTTCTGTTCTGTTTGGATGGATGGATGGATGGATGGATGGATGGACGGACAATGTAGTAAAGCAGGAATGTGCGTAGGAAGGATACAAGAAAGGCCTAGGGCTGGGCAATAGGACTTCAAAATCACTGTGATGATTATTTCAAACTATTTAGTTTGAAATAATCAAGCTTTGTATGCCGCCATTGTACAACGAAGTGTAACACAGGTGGCTAATCAGACTAATCAAATTAGTCGATTATAAAAACATCCATTTGATTTTTTTCGTGTCGATTCGTTAATATAAGAAATTAAACAAAATTAAAAATACATTATTATGTTATTATTGATATATTTTCGGTTAAGTGCCCAGCCCTGCTAAAGGTTGGAAACCAGAGTGCAGTGCATTGATCCCTTTGAATCGTGCAGCCTCAAAACCTGACACAGCTGTCTGACAATGTTGGCTTTCAGGGAAGCATTTTGAGGCCAGTCAAGGATATGTAAAATTATTATAACCATCAACAAAACCACTTCAATTATCATAACTGGAGTGCTTTGCTAGTGAAATATATGTTGTGGTTAATGTGCAGCTAGCTCAAGTGTGTGACAAGAATTCTGTGCATGTTATTATCGGCGGAGTCCGCAGTGTGTGTGAGTGTGTGTGTGCGTCTGTGTGTGACAGGAATATGGTGTGCACGATTAATTACGATCACCAGTGCATACCAATGAGAGGCATTATCATTATTGATAGCCCTCGGTGTAATGGGAGAGATATGATAAGGACTCTCCCTCTCTCTCTCATCCAAATAGCCTTCAGAGAGGGTTATTCCAAAAGGAGTTATCCACCATTTGAGAAAAAAGAAATGTGACAACTACTTTCAGCAAACCAGGTGCTCCCATGACAGTAAACCATGCTGGAATGTTATTGAATTCCTCAAGGAACTTTGTTTTCAAAATAGTATGAAATTACCAGGTGTAATCACATATTGAGCAAGAATCCTGAGGTAACATGTACTGTACTAAACACTATGTACTATTTAGTATCAATAGCCTTCTATTGTTCTGAGCATGTTAATCTGTTATGAATTACGTCAGACCAAGGCAGCAACAGAGGGATATTCTGCTAGGTACAGTTGGCTACGGCAGTGGTTCTCAGACTTTTTAATTTCAAGGACCCCCATTTTGGTATGTTTTACTCCATGGATCCCCATAACTCGTGTACAAATGGAACCAAACAGGTCCATTTGGTTCCATTTGTACAGTGTCAGAGTTAAAGACTTATAAGGGTCAATTTATTTCTTAACTCTCAACAATTTTGCTGGGGACCCCCTGGAACTCTCTCAAGGACCCCTGGGGGCCCCCGAATCCCACTTTGAGAACCACTGGGCTAAGGGTTGAAGGAAGAAAGGCAGACATACGTAATAGCAGGTGTGAGACAGACAAGACAGTGTTCATCAGAGAGCATCTTTATAAATCTACTTAATACATCTAAGGCCTTATGTGCCATGAGGCGCAAAGTGGATAGGTAACAGGTATGTGTGTACGTGCGTGCGTGTGTGCGTGCGTGCGTGCGTGCGTGCAGTTTTGTAGTAAATTAGGTTGTTCACACTAGGAAAGCAGTGTTTGATTATGACACTGATTATACTCCAATTTAAACCACAAACTGTCAGCACAAGTGGATGATACTGTCAGTGTGAGACTAGCATTAGTACTTAATTTGCAATTTACAACCACTGCTAACGGTAAAATAAGTAATGAATGGCTATGATTGCAAGTACGCCTGTGACAAGTGAATGCAATTGGGAATAGTACAGTGCTAGACGTTGTGAATTGAGGGATGGTTTTAGTTTGAAAAGGCACTGGAGAAATGTCACTGTGTCACTATGCTAAACCAGCAGAAATAATGAAGGGAAACCGTGGTGCCTATCGGGCTTGGCTGGGCATCCATACCAACACAGGTGTTTGTGGGAGGAAAGCGGGCTGCATTAGCGACTCCTACAGGTTAGTCAGGGTGCCTGTTCAGTGGGGTGTGGATTTACTACTGATTATTTTCTTATAGTGATTATTCTGTTGATTACTTTTTCAATGAATACAATTATCCAGAAGCGTGTTTTTTTATATATCTCTGCTGTCCGGCAGAAACCAGCTAACTCCAAAATGTAAATTTTTCAGGAAATGACAAAAACAAAGCAAAAAGTGGAGTTAGGAGGTTTTGTTCATCATTGATAAGAACAGCTGAATGGACCTCAAAGCTCACAATGAGGTTGGAGGTCAAAAGGAGGTGAAGCCTGGAGTCAGCAAAACCAGCTAACTCCACCCCCCTTTTCGTGGAGTTACAGTAGCTGGTTTAGCAGAAAGTTTGAGGATCCAATGGAGTTAGCTGGTTTTTATTGCTTTTTAATACTTTTCATTGGTTCAATATTGTTTTAATCAACACACAGACGTAAAGGGTGTTCAATAGCACTGATTTATGGAAACAAATTCAAAAGCTGGTTTCTGCCGGACAACAACGATATATGTTTTCTTTTACATTTTTGTTATTGTATCAACGAATCGATTAACCACTTAAGTGTTATATTTTACATTTCATCGCACAATGGTGTCACACTAAAAATAGCTAAAAGAGGCTCACAACATGTGGCATTATGACGTGTGTGTCTACGGAGACTGAGAGGAAATAAATAATGAATGACCTGTGTTGCAATGATTCTTTTTGCACTGAGGGGTGGGGGGTGTCGTTTTGGAGGAAGATGAGTCCTGCTGACAGCATGTTGTGATAGAACAAATGAATCATTAGATATTTCTGGGAAAGAGACTAATCTGTACTGGTTCTCACACACAAACACACATGTTGGTATTACTATACTTGTGAGGACATTTTAGGACGGCAATTTTATAAATAAAATGTTTACCTGCTATTTATAACCCTTTACCGTAAACGCATTGCGCTACAATGTGCGGTGAGCTTGTAGATCTGTCTTTTTTTTTTCACGGGCACGCAACTAAGGTACTATACACATATAAACTCCAACCCTAACCTCTAAATGCCTCATCCTAACACACACACACACACACACACACACACACACACACACACACACACACACACACACACACACACACACACACACACACACACACACACACACACACACACACACACACACACACACACACACACACACACACACACATCGTTGTGTTACTGTATTAATTGCTTTAGCCCTAACAAAAAAGGGAGACACAGAATTTAATGGAGTCATCTTTCTTGTGGGCTTTGAAATTAGCACTAACCGCCAGCTAAATCTGGCACATTTTGAGCTGTTGAATGTGATGAATCTACCAGCCAAGGCATGTGCTGTAATGTAGCCATGCGGCGTTCAGTCCGTTTATTGTATTCTGAAAAGGCACTCTCTCAGAGTCTAGAATTACTGTCAAATGGCTAAATTGGACATCCACCATCCAGAAAGCTGATTGAGCTAGTTTCATGTCCTATTTTGTGTACACATACTGTCATATCTATTGCACAATTCTAGGAATGGCAATCGACATACCAACAGAGTTTGCGGTGACATGATGTTTATACTTTAAGCAAAATTTTGTATACTTTCGCCCACTGTATACAGCGAACCTTATACAAACCCTGCTCTTATTTCTCTCACAGTTATTTCCCCTGGTTGGGTAGACATTAATGAAGATAATATATCCCCTTTGGAATGGACTTCAGTGGGATATTCAAACAACAGTGGCCTCCTAAAGCGTATCAAATCAAAGTTTGATCCCCATAAATGGAAAATGTCTTGTCATTTGGCGGGTTGCCGCATGATGAGGAGGCAATATGTTTTCATGAGCCTGGTCCTGGAACTCCACTTAACCCATTAAAACCGGGAACGCATCTGTGTTCCCGCTTGAACAATTATTTTATACTTTGGCTATTAAAAAATAGCAGATATACAAGCTCATAGCGCGGCACCGAGTGCAGCGCTATGAGCTTGTAGAGCTGGTATTTTTGAATAATCGTGGAAATGTAGGGGTCCCTGGAACAATAGATTTTGAGATGGGGGTCCGCGGCCAAATACATCATTTTGGGGGCCCTTGACATGAAAGTTTGAGAACCACTGATTATAGCAAGATACATTTAAAAACTGTTACGATTTAGAAGACATTTGTAGAATCCCCAGAAGCAAAGATTTGAGTTACAAATGTTTGCTTTAAAAAAATATATATATATTCAAATATTTGCAAAGATTTTCACGATTTTTTAAAAATAGCCAAAGAAATCTAAAAATTACATTGTTTCCCGGTCTAAATGGGTTAAGACGGAATTCTTCATCGGGGTCGCTGACTGAAGAGGAATGGGTGGTGTATATGGCTAAACGTTGTGTGCAGATGAAGAGATTACATTTTTCTATTGTCTCTTATGTTAGAAAAGGTTAATTCAAAATTGCTATCTATCCAGCCATTTGGGGGGAAAAAGATCACCTGATGTTCATAGCTCAATGTTAAACAAAGGCATGCAATTATCTGATACTATGCAACTATTGTACTTGATTTATGGGCTCAGGACAGCTAATGTAACTATACTGTAGATTAACATTCAAGTCACTTTCCTGCCTACAATCTTTTTTTTTAATCAGAGTTTCATATCCTCAAATATCGTCTCTGTCGGGGTGGAAACCTCATATGTCCACGTTTCGAGCCGTGTTTCCAGCTTGGAGATCTGCTACTTTTGATGCTTTTGTGTGACCCTGTAGTATGATCAAGTAGGGCATTAATTTACGATAAAATACAAAAAGTTAAAATATGGAGATAAGAGGTTTCTGCCGGACATCAGCGATATACAGTATACTGTATGAGTCAAGCTAAGCCGTTGATAATTTTCTCTCCATTGCGTACAGTGAGCGTATATTTCCAAGTGCTATTCATAGCTCTTGGCTTCAGTTTGGCCCCAGAGGGACACGTTGTGAAATTGTTTCAGTTTGTGCAGAAGAGCCTTCAGTCATGAGCAGCCCGTTTGTGTGAAGCCACGTCTGTTTGCATTTTACTCCCCAAAAAACAAGGAACACTTATTACAAAACTACATTCCATGTGAGCTGCTGGAGCATGTGTGTGTGTGTGTGTGTGTGTGTGTGTGTGTGTGTGTGTGTGTGTGTGTGTGTGTGTGTGTGTGTGTGTGTGTGAGCGCGCTCGAGTGTGTCCATGTGCAAATATGTGAATGCCTATAATTTTGTGTGAATGCACAAAGTGTACATCTTGACGTGTGTGTGTGTGTGTGTGTGTGTGTGTGTGTGTGTGTGTGTGTGTGTGTGTGTGTGTGTGTGTGTGTGTGTGTGTGTGTGTGTGTGTGTGTGTCTCTAGTTAACATAGGTTATTCATGCCGTCCAGATGGCCTGTCTTTAGAATGAAGTTCCAGAAAATGACCTCAGTGAATCAGCCCTTTGATTAGTCCAACTTCCCAAAATACCGTCTCTTGAGTTACATCTGCGCATTTTAATTCCCTGCAAAAAAAGATTAGCTCTCTCCTCCCACCAAGAGCATGGTTGCAATCAGAGGGGCACATTGTTTTGCATTATTTCAAACCTTTAATTTGCCTGTAACCTAACAAAAATCAAAGCCGGTAGACATTAAGACTGTGGTTACAAATGGATAAATTAACGCTGCAGATTTTACTGTGAAATAAAAAGCCGGCGTCTGTGTTTTGCGAAAATAACAAAAAGGCTCATTTCCAAGTGAAATGTGGGCACAGGCTTCCAACGGACTGGTAAGTTATGCATAGAAAGCAGCAGGGGTAGAAAATAATACTGATAGTATGCAGCTAACAGGAGCTGTGGAAAACGCTACTGACGGCCATTAAGACAATTCACTTGACAGTTATGTATTTAGAGAAAATCCACCGCAAAGGCTTTTTTTTTTCATTTTATGGCCAGTCTCACTATTCCAAACATGATTATACTGTAGCTATCCAACATACGGTACTGTACCAAACCTGCCATAGTGGGAATTGTTGTGTAGCCGGGATCTATTCAGAGCATACATAATGCCTTTTAATTATTATACACTTAGAAAACGGATTATATGATCACTTAGTAAAGAAATTCAATGTCATATAATGACTGGTTTATGGTGTGGGCACCGTGTAATTAGCCAGCAATGCACGGAGAGCCCTTGCAATGCTCATGGCTGCATGATATTACATGGGAAAATAGGGCAACTGGCATTCCATTTTGGCACCAATGGGAGTCATTTAGTATAACACTAACATATAACTGTCAGCTCCCTCTCGTAGCAGTCGCATGATATGTATGGGAAAGCTGTACATGGCTTTCAGTTCCCACTGCACCACTATTCATATAAACAAGCATTTCGGCGGACGTTCAAACAGCACTTGTTTAGCCATGTGTAAGTGACAGTTCACTGCCGTTCAACAATTATGTTATTATCAGTCACATGATATGTAAAGGAGGAAATGTGCGACTAATGCCTGTCGTTTTGGGTTCTGTCTCTGCGCTTCCCTCTGAGCTACACAGTCAGAATACCGAGACCGCCCTGCAGCTTCTCATATTGAAGTGCTGTTTTATACATCAGCAGTTTTCATACCTTTTTTTTTATAACAGCCCCAAAACTCATTTTTTTATTAGACTATTGTGCAGGCTAGCAGCACATACCATATGCTGTGTTTTCTTTGTCATTCAGTATTTCATTGAGCCTATCTTGTGCATGTCAAGTTAATGATGACAGAACAGAATGTCTTGTGGAACTTTCAGGCTGTGTTGTTGTGGTTTTTATCTGCCCGTAACCCAGCTTTTTGATACTGACCCATAATATTTGAAACACTGCTGTGTATTATGCTTTTATTCTCCGAGCATCTGTGATTCACAGTCTGGGCTGAGACACTGAAGGTCATGCATGTTTTATCAGCACATATGTCTGCACCATTTGCCATATTAACAATTCAAAGAGCTTTGATCTGTGCTTATCTGGATTTATCTGTGCTCGTTATTTCTTCCTTTCTATTTTCTCCCGTCTTTGATTTAATAAAACAGCAACAATTCTTAACCACTTAAGCCCTATACTTCGTTGGAATCTTCGTATAGTGAATAATAGTGAAAGCAACGATCTACGAGCTCACCACACGTCGTGATGCAAAACTTTTTCACAAAAGTATAGAACGAGTTTGCCTATAATGACATGACGTAAATAGGGACGCCAGGCTGTTTTAAAGGCATGCAGGATACAGCATAGCCTATATATTATATACATACATACATACTGTACAGTAAACATACTTTGTCAACATGCATACTGTATTATCATGACATGTGTTGCCAAAATATATATAGACATTGCTTATGTTGTACACCAGTGGTTCTCAAACTTTTTCATGTCAAGGACCCCCAAATTGACACTTATTAGACGTGGACCCACATTTCAAAAGATATTCCAAAGATCCCCATGAGAGAAGATTTTTACGGCTCTAGCAGTGATTTTCAACCATATTAATTTCAAGGACCCCCAGTTTGACATGCATTAGGCTACGGACTCCCATTTAATGGCATTTCTATCTCTGGGACCCACATTTATATTGTAAAATCAATGTTAGTTAGGGTCCATTTGGTTCCATTTGTACACTCTCTTACAGACCCATACGGGTCAATTTGGTTCCTAACTATCTATCATTTCGCTGGGGACCCCCCTGGAACTCCCTCAAGGACCCCTGGGGGTCCCCGGACCCCACTTTGAGAACCAAAGTTGTACACTGTATTCCTTTGCATGTGAAATTAGAAAAAGCATAGGTCCAGGAGCAACGCTGTCACACAAAGGCAGCAAACTGCAGGTCAAACATAAGACTCGGAAGATTTCAAGATGCTCACATGTGTTTACTAGTCTCACAACGACAATATCATCTGCTGGCGCTGACAGCTTCATGAAACATTGCTTTACAACACGGTGTTCTATTGATATCGTATACCCTGTCTAAGTGTAGTCTATGCTACAGAGAACACAGCAACAATTGATAACTCACACCCTGTCTATAGTCTATATCCTGTCTAAATAGAGTTTGTAATACAGTAGAACAACATAGTAACTATGGATACCTTATACCCTAACAGTGAGTGAGTAGGTGTGTGTACTGTAAGTGTTAGAGGATACGATCATGTGCCTGTGTCTGTGCACACATCTTTGCCTAAGTAGGCTATCTGCATGAGTAGGTGTGAACTCATGCACATGCCTGGCTGCACATCAACATTTGGATGGAGTCTGGACAGAAGCACAGTGCAAACACACATGCACGCACGCACGCACGTACGCACACGTTGTCTAATAACCCACTCAATCCGGGAACGCATCTGTGTCATTTTAGATTTTAGCTATAGCCATTATTTTATACTTTGGCTATTCAAAAATAGCAGATCTACAAGCTCATAGCGTGGCACCCAGTACCACGCTATGAGCTTGTAGATCTGCTATTTTTTTTTAAATCATGAAAATTTGTGCAAATCTTTGAATATATATATTTTTAAAGTGAACATTTGTAACTCAAATCTTTGCTTCTGGGGGGTCCCTGGAACAACATATTTTGAGATGGGGGTCCGCGACCAAATACATATCATTTTGGGGGTCCTTGACATGAAAAAGTTTGAGAGCCCCTGATATTATAGCAACATACGTTTTTTTTCAGAAAACTGTAAGGATTTAGAAGACATTTGTAGATGCGTACGCGGATTGAATGGGTTAACAACTTTCAACCAAGCATCCCTATGGTAATGCCATTATGGGCAAAAATGCGATTCACAGACTTTTTAAAAATATCGAAAATAATCAACAAGCCCACGACGCACCGCATTTCGCCGCGCGACACCGCCACACGGGGAAGTATAAAACAAGGGCTTAAGTGGTTAAGGCGATGGAGGCTAATCGATAACACTTCAGTCAGATCCTGCTCACTTGAACACACAATCACATCCTGCCACACGACCAGAGGGTTTTATAGAGCAGTAACTGCTCTGCTGCAAGTCCTGATGTTTAACTGGGCTTGAATTTCAAGATCGTCCACACCACCCCCCTATTCATCCATCCATCCAGGGACGCAGAGGGGGGGTGGGGGCGGGGGGGTTTTGGACATACTCAGTTCCATTGGGGGAGGGATATCCCCCCCACTTTTGGGATGAAGAAAAAAGAAAAAGAAAAAACCTCTGACATCTACAGTATCTTTTGTACCGAATTAACCAAATTAACGAATTAATGTAACAAAAAAAAACCAAAAAGTTACAAACCCAGTAAAAAAAACGCACATTTTCACGCACACGCACGGAACGCGCGCGTGCATGCGTCCCCTTCGGTTCTAAAATGCCCTCTGCGTCCTTGCATCCATCCATTCATCCATCCATCCATCCAATCCCACAGCCTTCCACTGCTCGGTCTCATCCCTGTTTTTCTTTTTCTTTTTTTGGGGGGGGGAGTTTTCTCTCGCTATCTCTATCTTATTTGCATGCTCACTCACTCCTTTCATCTTTCACATTCTCTGTCTCCCATTCTCTCTCTCTCCCCCCTCCTCCTTCACTTTCCCTCTCTCTCTCGTCCCTCGGTCTTCCCATGTGTAAAAAAAACTCCATTAGTGAGGGAAGGCAGTGGTAGAATGTCAGAGCAGGACAATAGCTGTTTGACAGTGTGATCTGATTAGCTCCGGTATGCTACCTTTCAAAGTGGCTCCTGTTTCCTGTAGTCATTACCTGTGGGCCTACAAAGCCAGGACCCCTCTTAATAGCTGCCCCTCCAGAGGCCTGTGTAAATCTATCTTCTCCCCAGTGGCTAATTTGGGAGGGAATCTTTGGAAGGGGATTTGTGAACTGCGGTAGGCAACGTTAAGCCACACAAGGGTGGAATTGTTTTGAGGGCTTTGAAATAGTTTAGAATGCTGTTTAATTATCTTTACTTGCTGTGTGTTTGGCATAAAATAACATAACATGGCATGACATCCCATAATATACCATGCTATTACAATGCGTCAAGACACCAGAATATGACGTGACAGTCAGAGTAGAACACATTCATGTAAAGAATAAAAAATGCGATGCGATGCCACTAGCTCCGGGTGCCTGACGCAGTGCCCTGCCAGCCTCATCCTTCTCTCTTTGACTTTGTCCGTGACCGGTGGCAGGTCCCCGTAGAGGACCACGTTTTGGATGTGGTCCGTCCATGTGACACCTAGTGCCCTTTCCTGTTGTGCTGTGAGGGTCCATGTCTCGACCCCAGCAGTACAGACTCCACTGTAGCTACCAACAGCCGCCTCTTGAGGTCTTCTCCCATGTGCCCGCCGGACCTCCGGACCTTCAGGTCCTGTTCCGTTGAAGCAGTCCAGGCCCCGAGATATTTGAAGTCCTCGAACTGCCTCGAGCACCGTCCCGTCCGCAGTGGCAACGGTTTTGTCCTCTGTGTTAACTGTCAGTACTTTTGTTTTCTTGGTATTTAGCTTGAGGCCGATCTCCCTGCACTCCATTTCTACTACAGAAGTATATATGCCCTCCCTACTTCATCATACAAGTGTCACACAAAAGTAGTGAAAATACAATGACGTGACGTGTTGTCAGCTTGTAGGTCGTCTATTTTCACTATTGTAGGTCGTCTATTTTCACTATTTTATAATGTTTGTTTTTTTAAATGATAAAAAATGAATGGTTTTGGACATACAGGGTTTCCACCGGACAGCTGCGATTTCTAAGCCCAATTGGTTAAAATACAAGCAAAAGAAAACATTTCCAACACGCTTGCAGCTTTTTTTGCATGGCTTCTTCACTGCAGGAGGAGGAGGAGGAGGAGGGAGTCATGGTGGAACAGAGGCGCTCAGCGCTGCCCCAGGTGGCCTGAGTATTTTTGGGCACTGCAGCAGCAGCAGCACTGCTGTTCCATATTCATTTATGAAGTGAATATTATATTTAGTCTGACAGTCTCCTGGAGAGTCAGAGGAGGATGGAATGAGGGAGGGAGGGAGGGAGGGAGGGGGTGCAGTAGGAAGGAGAGAGAGAGAGGAAGAGATACAGAGAGAGAGAGAGAGAGATTTGAGAGAGAGATTTTGTTGTCGGATATAGTGATTCCCTTACCTGTGGGTCCCACTGGTAGGCCGTGGGGATATTGCAAGTGGGCCCCCAATTCATTGGTATAAACATTAAGATTGTATTGATAACAAAACATGAATATAAAACAATTATAATGTAAATAAAAATGTCATGGTATTCTTTAAAACCATGCAAACGTAAACACGAGATGAATAGGAAAACCATGCTTAAACTAAGTATGCACATTTCACCTGTGCAAACGCCACAGGGACGCATTGAACACACACTTGGGAACCCGCTGGGCTTCGGCTCGCGGTGATGAAATAAGCTTGCTTCATTCACTCAGCGCTCAGCATCTGGTTCCTATGATGTCAACACAGCTGTGCAGAATGTCGAGGGCCAGTTACAATGCTACAGTTAATAAAAAAA
Source organism: Gymnoscopelus braueri (assembly GCF_963280865.1). NCBI lineage: Eukaryota > Metazoa > Chordata > Actinopteri > Myctophiformes > Myctophidae > Gymnoscopelus > Gymnoscopelus braueri. The sequence continues at coordinate 16,216,476 of NC_137617.1, read as the reverse complement.
GAGACCTCCTTTCATGTTAATCAGAGAGATTGTGCCGTTTTCAACGAGACTGGCTAATGCATTCATTCGCTGTTCTGGATGGAGGAGTTTTTTGTTTTTTTATATATCTCGCGGAGAGAGGTGACCCTAATCATGTCAGCATACCTTTAAATGATTGTGTGTATAATTGCTAATTCTCTCGCTCCCTTATGTATGTGTGTGTGCGTGTGAGCGTGCGCGTGCATACTGTACGCCTGTCGTCGCTGTCGGGCGGAAACCTCGCACTGTATGTCCAAATCCGTTCCTTAATTAAATTTGTTTTAATACTGAAAATAGCAGATCTACAAGCTCACAAAGCATCGCAACGTGACGCCTTGTGAGCTTGTAGATCAGATATTTTCAATTTTTTTTGTGTGACACCCTTGTAGGATGATGTAGGGCATTCATCTCATCTACCAAAAACATCATAAAAAGTTGAATTATGGAGATACGAGGTTTTTGCGAGAAAATGATTTTGTAATTGCTAATTCCATCGCTCCCTTATAGTGTGTGTGTGTGTGTGTGTGTGTGTGTGTGTGTGTGTGTGTGTGTGTGTGTGTGTGTGTGCGTGTGCATATACTGAATGCTTGTAGGCTATGTGTGATCAAGAAGTGACATTTTGAGTCAGCTGGAGTGGTGCTGCTGCTAATGGTATTTTTAGTAGTGCTGCTCTCCTCTGTGATTTGAATTAATTAGGCTTCTCTCTCTGGCTAACTAAATGAAAGTCATGCTTGGCAGGAAATACTCCAGAGGATCAAGGTGTGACCGCGCGTGTGCGTGTGTGTGTGTGTGTGAGAGAGAGAGAGAGACTGAGCGAGAGAGAGAGAGAGAGAGAGAGAGAGAGAGAAACTGTTTATCATTGTCTAAAGTGTCTAAATGTAGCCTACATTCTGTAATATCCTGTTGCACTAACTACATCGGGTGATTCTCAAACTTTTTCATTTCAAGGACCCCTATGCATTATAGGCTATTTACTAGGCCATGGACCCCCATAACTCTGAGTGTAAAAATGGAACCAAAGGTTCCATTTGTCCAATTTGTTTTCGAGAGTTACCAATGATTTAGATGGTTTAGATGATTTAGACCCCCTTGGACCCCCCCCCCCTCCCCGAAGGAGGGTTATGGCTATTCAAAAATAGCAGATCTACAAGCTTGTAGATCTGCTATTTTTGAAAAATCTTGAACATTTGTGTAAATCTTTGAATATATATATTTTTAAGCAAACAACTTTGCTTCTGGGGGGTCCCTGGAACAAAATATTTGACAAACGTGTCACTGAGAGCGATTTTTCAAAAATAGCAGATCTACAAGCTCATAGCGCTGCACCGAGTGCCGCGCTATGAGCTTGTATATCTGCTATTTTTGAATAGCCAAAGAAATCTAAAATGACAGAGATGCTTTCCCGGATTCAACACGTATAAGCCTGCTTTTTTTTGACAGTCTCTCTCACACAGTTGTGTGTGCACATGAGAGACCATATTATCCATGTTGGTGGGGTGGACTCACACACAATAAATATGTATATCTGCCAGAGAAGCATAGAAGTTCTAGTCTGGAAAAGTGTCAATTACCAAGATTTTGACCATTATTTGAATATTTTTGGGGGTTATCACACCAACATAACGGTTGGTGTGAAGTTTCTTTTTAAACGGGGGTCTATATCACGTTGAAATTAAATTCTAGCAATGCACTAAAGGACGCTATGCATTGATTTTTAATGTGTTAAGCAAAGTGCAGAGAGAGAGAGAGAGAGAGAGATACGGAGATAGCGAGTTGAGAGTTACTTGTATCCCCATATGACTACTTACAGCTATGTATACATAATTCATAAGAAAAAATTTGCAACCTTTCTTTTCAGAAGCTTTCTGAGGGCTTGCTCGTGTTTTTCATTTCAACCTTGTTTTCTTAATTCCCTTCCGTGCGCTAGTAATAAAACATTTCCGCCTTATGGTTTTGAGCCCGAAATAAAATGTCACTTAAAGGTTTAACACATTGGGTGCCAGAGGTTTATTAAAATATTATACGTTGAGTGCCAGCATTTCTTCCATCCACTTGCGTTATACATTTCGTGCTGTGAGAAGCCCCGACGCGGAAATGCATGTAAACAAAGCGTGCGTGCGAGACGGCGGAGGGTCCCGACTAACGCCTGGAACAATAATATTTCCAACGCGACCCTCCATTGCAGCGTGATCGCCGATCGAAAACGGCTCGTTTCCACCACATTAAAAAGAAATGGAGATATTAAGCTTTTAATCAAGGAGATAACATTGAAAACGCCGACCGGAAGGATTTTTGACATGGAGCCACATCCAGCTTCTTCTTCTCAAAAACTGCTTGGGTGATGTCAAAGTTTCGTTTTAGCGCCCCACGTGGCCCACATGTATAAAAATAGAATTGGGTCAAAAACGGTCCGGACCGTTTTCGGCACTTCTCGTTTGGACCCTCAAAAACGGTCCGGACCGTTTTTGGCATTCAATGTGTTAATACACAATTTAATTATGAGACTTCTCTTCTCTTGGTTCAGGGCCGCATACGGAGCTGTGCTGCTTGGCCTAGTTTTTTGTGTCCGCGTGCACGCGCGTGTGTGTGTGTGTGTGTGTGTGTACTGTACACGCAACCAGCTATGTCTACACGCACACACATAAGTACATACATACGTACACAGACATGACATAAAAAATCCAACTCATACATATTCTGTCTATTAAACTAAATCACAAAATGTGCCCACACACATAAACTCTTTATATATAAACCTACAGTATATTAAAAGTGTCTTGTGGGTGGATGGTAGACATCACAAACGTATCTAGTATACTGTATATCTAAATTCCGAGTGCCAGTTTAACTTAGAGTTTAACTGTAGTTTAACTGCTAGTGTAGTGTGTAACTGGTGTTGACTCTTGGAGTTAAATGAAAAACAGAGGATGTGAGTGTGTGACACAGACACATGGCATGATGCACACTAGCATCTGCACACAGAGGCACACATCCACTCACACTGTGTCACCGCTTTCCCACTATAACTCAATGAGGAATGTAACAGACACTCAGAGTCCGTTCACAGACCGCCCATAATGAAATACATGGTGACAGCAGTGGTGGAAAAAGTACTCAAATGTTTTACTTAAGTAAAAGTATCCATACGCCAATGTAGAAGTACTCTGTTACAAGTAAAAGTCCGGAATTAAAAATGTACTTGAGTAAAAGTACAAAAGTATTGGTATTACTTGAGTAAAAGTACAAAAGTATTGGTATCAAAATGTACTTAAAGTACCAAAAGTAAAAGTACTCAAATGTTTGAAAATAGCAGATCTACAAGCTTGTAGATCGGCTATTTTCAAATAGCCTAGGTATAACATAGGGCTAAAGTGGTTAATGTATGTTTTATAATGTAATAATTTATATCTGCAAAGTAACTAGGAAGTCAAGTTTTCAAATAATCGCAGTGGAGTAAAAGTATAATATTTGCGTCTGAAATGTAGTGGAGTAGAAGTAAAAGTGCTGTAAATTGGAAATACTCCAGTAAAGTAAACATACCTCATAATTGTACCTCAGTACAGTACTTGAGTAAATGTACTTACTGTGACAGTGACAGTCAGCACTGTGTGTGTGTGTGTGTGTGTGTGTGTGTGTGTGTGTGTGTGTGTGTGTGTGTGTGTGTGTGTGTGTGTGTGTGTGTGTGCCATAGACTATAAAAAGAAACAAAGTTACGTCCCCAGACTCTACAGACCGTCAATGATTTCAAATCCGCCACCATTCCATATCGCGTCATCTCCTATGCGCACGAAAATGAATGCTATTGGTTGGGACCTTGGTGTGTGCGTGCACACGTGCACGTGTGTATCATAATGTGATTTCCACTAAAACGGCGATGGAACCTTCAGAAGGTAACATGATATCGCTGCTTTGACTTTCCCATGCTCTCTGAATGGTGACTCTTGCTTATCTAATCTCTATGAGTGGCAGATGCCTGTCATAAAGACACAGAAAGTACTGTACTGTTTTATTAGACCAGTGGTTCTCACAGTGGGGTCCGGGGACTCCCAGGGGTCCTTGGGGGGGTTCCAGGGGGTCCCCAGCTACATTGTATATACAATAGAGAGAGAGGGATGGAGGGAGAGAGAGGGTGGGAAGGAAAGATAAGGACAGAGAAAGAGAGAGTGAGATGGTGCAATTTTTGCAGTGCATAATATTTGCGCTCAACGTGACCTCAAGTTTGTGTGTGTGTGTGTGTGTGTGTGTGTGTGTGTGTGTGTGTGTGTGTGTGTGTGTGTGTGTGTGTGTGTGTGTGTGTGTGTGTGTGTGTGTGTGTGTGTGTGTGTGTGTGCACGTGCTTGCTTGCGTGCGCGTGTGTCTGTGTATTCCATATAATAACAACACAGATTTGTAATGCATTGGTTTTAAACCCAACATGGCTCCTGAATGCAACAAAGAGACGGAAACGTGCTCTCCATGATTGTTTACACAAACTTGTTTGCTCATGTCTCGTTGACGGGAAACAAAGGGCCGTCTTTGCCCGGCTCAGAACCAGTAAGTGAAAAAGTGGCACATATTTGCAGAGGCAATCTCCATCCTTTCCAAGAAGGCTTATCATGAAATGACATGGAGCCGATGGTGTGCCTTTCCTTCACTTGTCTATGAATTATAAATGTTACACAGTTTGCATATTTTCCCAGCCGACTTTGTGTTTGCGAGCGTGTGCGTGTGTGTGTGTGTGTGTGTGTGTGTGTGTGGGTGTGTGTGTGTGTGTGTGCGTGCGTGTGCGTGTGTGTGTGTGTTTCCCTAGCACACAGACCGTCCGTTCCATTATGTAATGTGTTTAAATGCCATGCTGAGTGGACTAGTTACAGTAAAAGTGCCCAGGGCCTGTATTCCTATCAAGGTCCTTAAGGGGATCATAACCATGCAGGACATATATACATGCAGGACATACGGTACAGTTAGCAGAGGAGTGATGCAGTGGTGGACGGTAACTAAGTACTTTCACTCCACTACAAGACAAATATTGTACTTTTGACTACGCTACATTTCTAGGAAGGGGGGAAAAAATCACATTATGAATTAACCATAGCTCACAATGTGTCGCATCGTGACGCATTGTGAGCTAAAAGCTTGTACTTTTGAATACTTGCTGATTGCGTAGTGAGTAGTTGAGTAATATTTGACCAGGAGTATATACTTTGACTCAGGTACTGGGGTTGATTACTTTGTCCACCACTGGAGTGATGATTTCTAAATAGGACGAAAGAACCGCAAAGGACAAAGTATGTAATGAACTGAAATGTTTTGGTTTATGATTGTTGTTTGGCAGAGGCCCAGAGGATACGGAATAAATAACATTAATTTAAAATACAAGCGCAAAACAAGGCTGCGGTCGTGCCAGGCCAAATTTCGTGGCAAAGTGCCCATGACGTTTGGAGAGATCTTGTGTGCAAGTGCTTTTGTTCTAATGGGAGGAAAGACCAAAGGGTCACCAAAAATCAGTAGGAGTCATTCTCCGGGTAGCTGTTTTAAAGATATCTGTGTTGGACGGATGTACAGGCCGACCTACTGTACCAGTGGTGGAAAGTAACTTAGTACATTTACTCAAGTAATGCACTTAAGTACAATTTTGAGGTACTTTAACTTTACTTGAGTATTTCCATTTTTCAATACTTTATACTTCTACTCCACTACATCTCAGAGGCAAATGTTGCACTTTTTACTCCACTGCAATTATTTTACAGCTTTAGTTACTTATTATTACAAAACATACATCAACCAATTAAGCCCTATTTTATAGTTTGACTATTCGAAAATAGGCAATCTACAAGCTCACAGCTGGCTTGTATTTCTGCTATTTTGGTAGCACTTTACAATAATGACCTGTTATAAAGCATTTATAAACGTTTATAAGCAGTTTGTAGACTATTAACAAATCATTAACAACCTGTTTGTTGACATTCGTAAATGATTACTAAAACCTTTATAACTGCAGTTACAAATCATTTATAAGGTATTAGTAAGTAGTGAACTATTCATGAATAAGCCATTTATATACATTTGTAAATGATTATTAAATGATTTGTAACTGACGTTATATAATATATACAAGCTATTTGTGGATAAAGAACTAATCATAGACAAACTGTTTATATACATTGGTTAATGATTATGAAATCATTTATAATAACATTGTAGAACATTTAAGAATCATTTAAACATTATTTAAAACACATTAAAACATTATTTATACTTGATCTAGTTCATCATTAAATAATGCAATTTAATGTGTAGGAAATCATTTGGAAATGATTCATATAGTGGTATAAATGTAGTTTTTTAGGGAGTTTTTTTTTCATGTTTAGCAAATGATGCGTAAGACATTCGTAAAGAGTATGTAAACCATTTGCAGACGTTATCATGGGCCTGAGCCTAGTTGCTTCTTTTGGGCTTGTTTTCATAGACCTGGCCGCTTGTTTCTTTTGCAAAATCTGGCAACACACTGATTACCTGCATTCCACCTGCAGTAGCCTACTAGGGAGGAAGTGAACAGTGATGCAGTTGCAGACTGGACAGAAATATGTCTAATTCATGTTTTATGTGTTTTAACTGTCTTGTTGCAGGTGATCGAGGTAACATAAAATGGCTAATCTTACACACATGAAGTAGCATTATGACCAGGGGGTATTTTGATGGTGGCCGTTTGTATCCACAATGTTTGTTTTGATGTGTAGGCTAGTGCTTAGCAGTTTAGCTTAGCAGCTAAAGCTAACTTGCACTGGGAGGTGGTGACTGCAGAGGCTCTAAGCTGCTACTCTGTGATTCTGTTGTGATGAATTTCTTTGTTTAAATGTCAGTGTGTTTGCTGTGTCCAAGAGTTGCTACATGTTATATCTTAATACATTGTTTTATACTTTTATACTCTATAACGTTACTTCTGCCACTTTTTGATGTCACATGTTTTACTAATCATTGTTAAACATGAAATAATAATGCATAGTCTTCACTTTACAACAAGGCCCATGATAACGTTTGCAAATGGTCTACATACTCTTTACGAATGTCTTACGAATCATTTATTAAACATGAAAGATAATTCTAGTAATTGTTTGGTGTCTGCATTCATGAAAGCCAGGTAGTTTGCAACAGGTAAGGACAAAGTCACATTAACAGACAGTTGTAAATGATGAACTGTCTTCACTTTACTATAGGGCACATAATAACATGTAATAAGGATTTATAGATATGTTAGGAATGTTTTACAAAGCATATGTTAAACATGAACAAACACATTAACAGACAGTTGTAAATTATGAACTGTCTTCACTTTACTATAGGGCACATAATAACATGTACTAAGGATTTATAGATATTTTAGGAATGTTTTCCAAAGCATATGTTAAACATGAACAAACACATTAACAGACAGTTGTAAATGATGAACTGTCTTCACTTTACTATAGGGCACATAATAACATGTACTAAGGATTTCTAGATATTTTAGGAATGTTTTAAAAAGCATATGTTAAACATGAACAAACACATTTCCCTAATTACCGACAAGGAAAATTGATCATGTGGAAATAATGATCTGCAGATAATTTTTTAATGTTTAATTTGTACATTTAGAAAATATGTAATAATTGCATAGAAATGGTTTGTTGTTCATGCCTTGGGCTAGAACAAAGATTTAACACATGATTTATGAAGTCTTAATACATGTTTAAAGAGATGTCCTATAACCACGAAAAAACTCAATTTATATCACTTTATAAATCATTTACAAATGATTTCCTAAAGTTTAAATGACATTATTTAATGATGAACAAACTTGAGTATAAATAATGTTTTAATGTGTTTTAGATAAATGATTCTTAAATATTCTACAACGTTATTATAAATTATTTGATAATCATTAACCAATGTATATAAATAGTTTGTCTATGATTAGTTCTTTATCTACAAATAACTTGTAGATATTATATAACATCAGTTACAAATGATTTAATAATCATTTACATATGTATTATACATGGCTTATTCATGAATATTTGTACTACTTACTAATGCCTTATAAACGATTTGTAACCGTAGTTATAAAGGTTTTAGTAATCATTTACAAATGTCAACAAACAGGTTGTTAATGACTTGTTAATAGTCTACAAACTGCTTATAAACGTTTATAAATGCTTTATAATGGGTCATTACAAATGATTTAATAATAATTTACAGATGTATATAAATGGCTTATTAATGAATAGCTTACTACTTACTAATACCTTATAAATGATTTGTAACCATAGTTATAAAGGTTTTAGTAATCATTTATGAATGTCAACAAACAGGTTGTTAATGATTTGTTAATAGTCTACAAACTGTTTATAAACGTTTATAAATGCTTTATAACGGGTCATTATTGTAAAGTGCTACCGCTATTTTCAAAGGAGAAAAAAAGTTGTGAAATAATTGAAAAAAGTGTTTTTACTTTTGTAGTGAAAGTATATTTTGATGCATATATTTTAAATACAGGCGTTTTACTTGTGTAGCAGAGTATTCCACATAGTGACATTGCTTTACTTAAGTAAAAAAACTGAGTACTTTTCCCACCAGTGCGACCTACAGTACATTGGCATGGTTAGCGCCCCGCTGCTGGCAGGGCTAAAAAGAGCTAATCCCAGCGACTGCTGGTGTCCATCAACAAGCCAAACTGTATATTGTTGCCGTCGGGCAGAAACCTCTTATCTCTTTTTCTTTTTTTCCCCCCGTAAATTAACGCCCTACTTGATCATACTACAGCGTCACACAAAAACATCAAAAGTAGCAGATCCACAAGCTCGAAGGCGCGGCGCAAAGCGACACGTTTTGAGCTTGTAGATCTGCTGCTTTTGCTTTTGAGGTTTGCACCCGACAGAGTCGATATCCTCACTGTCCAGTGGAAACCTTGTTCTGTTACTTTTCAGGAACTGATCCGATAGTGTTATTTAGTCACAAGCTCTTGTTAAAATAAATAACAAAAATAGATGTAGATTGGCTATTTTTGCTACTTTTGTTTGCCACTGTAGTAGTATGACGAAGCAGGGCATTCATTTAGAACAAAAAAACCTATATGGACATACAAGGTTTCTGCCTGACAGCGACCATATCCTGTCACAGTCAACAGTTGCTCACTTCATGTAAGCTGCTGTGCATAACAGTGACTAAAACCCTCATCTGCAATTCCTCAACATGCCGTCCTCACTGACGGCACACTGACCGAGCTACTGTACACACACAGTTAATGGTTTTAAGCAGGGGTCTTCAACCTTTTTCAGGCCAAGGACCCCTTAGCTGAGAGAGAGATGAAGCAGGGACCCCCACTACATATTGTATAAAATTGTGTTGCAGATTAAACTTTATATATTTCATAGATAGCTGGATTCATGTTAATGTGTATTTTCAGATAGTTAACCTTTAAACCCTCAATATTTAGTCAACTTGACCGTTGGCTCTGTACTTGGTCTGCTCTTTTCCCCTCGACACCGACTCTCCGAAAATAGCAGATCTACAAGCTCACAACGCCTCGCAGCGCGAGGCGTTGTGAGCTTGTAGATCTGCTATTTTTGGCTAATGTTCCCCTGTAGTAATAATAATAATAATAATAATAATAAACTTTATTTGTATAGCACCTTTCATGACATGAAATGCAGCTCAAAGTGCTTTACAGAGCAAGAATACAATTACAGTTAGAACCAATTTAACAATAAAGCAAACAAAAATAAAATAAAATAAAATAAAAGCAAAGGCATAAAACAACATTAAAATAGGCAATACAGTGAGGAATTAAAAATCAACCTGTAGTAACTCTGAGGACCCCCCAGGGGCCCTGGTTTTAAGAGTGTGAATTCAATTCATTCTTTTGCTGTCTTTTAGGAGAAACACAATTTTGTTTTCTGATGCTTGCAGTGTCAAATTAACACTGTGTATGAGGATCCAAATTATATTGTGACACAAAACACGTTTCAAATTGTTGAGCAGGATAATCGTTGTTGTTTTTTAACCTTGCCAATGTACAGTATTCTATTCAAAGCTGCTTTTGAAATCAATTTATTCAGGAATAATGGGGGGGGGGGGTAATTCTCCTTCAATGACCTACTTTAGTTCTTTGTAAGAGTGAGTGTTCTACATGGAGAAGTTATGCGCAGATTTTTTAAATGGGACCACACATGCTGTGTGTTGTTTAAGGGTGCAACAGTTCAAAGTGATTATGAAAGATAATCGATAATAAAATACAATAATTGATTAATAATCAACCCCTATTTTGGGCATGTCATTTTAGGCAAAACGTTTCCCCTAAAAAAAACTATAATAGTGAAAATAGCAGATCTACAAGCTCACAATGCATCACGAAGCAACGCTTTATGACTTTGTACATTTGCCATTTTCTCTTTCGTCTTTGCACACGTCTTTAAAATAGGGCTTAAATAATTGATCAATGCATTTCTATATATTTTCTAAACGGCCCTATTGATTATTCCATTAATTATTGAAAATGTAATCAATAGAATAATCGCTAAGAAAATAATGGATGTAGTTGCAGCCCCTAGTGTTATTTGTTGTCTGCAGCATAAGCCTCCATGTAAAACAAAGTGCTTTAATAAAGTCAAGCTAATATTGTGCCTGTGAAGGAGTGCAATTCTGTCATTAGCACCCAGTTGAACCATCTTTTGTTTTGGTTTGGATGTTATGCAATAACCATCGAGGGAACCATGAAGTGACAGGCAGGGTTATTGAATGAGGCCAATGAAGCTTTGAGCATCAGAACTGGAGCTGACTGGATGAAATATTGATGGGCAGAGAAACACCAGGGGAGCCTGGGTGGACAAACTTATAGAACACACTGACTTAGATTTATCAACTAAATAACAAGATGAGAATCATACAGTACAAGCCTGTTATGGATTGTCCTCTGAAATACTGCTTTTCACCAAGAACAATTGTGTATTATGTCCAGTTATTATTTCTTACTTTTCCCACACACAATCCTTACTTAACTCTTTCAGTGCCACAATACGTCAAATACGTCATGAGGCCTGACGCCCCGTGTGCCACAATACGTCAAATGCGGCATTTTTTTTGACAAAAACATGTTCAGAACCCAAGATATGATGATTTGAAGATTTGCATTCACTTCTTGTTTAACTTTTTACTGAAAAAGGCTGTATCTCGGCTCCTAAGCACTTTTTATTTTACAATTAATTTTGGTTGTGGCACTCAGAACCAAAATTCCATAAATAAGCATGGCACTGAAAGAGTTAGTTAATAGCCTACCATATTCCATCTTTTTAAGTACTATGTATCTGCTTCATCCGCTAGGTGCCAGCGGTTTTTACCTTGTTTTGACGATCTTTGGAGAGCCGCAGAAGCCACAATGTGCACGCGGATGTAAACAAAAAGTGTCATAAGAGAGAGTGGTGTTGCGTTGTGAGAATGTAGATCTTCTTTTTTAGCTATTTTGGGGAAATTCTTCAAAAGGTTTTTTGCCTATGCCGAAAATAGGGACACCAGGTTGAAAATAGTTAAGTCTGTCTGTGTGTTTTATAAATGTTTAACCAATGACAAGTCTTAACAAGAGCATTATGACTAAATAATAACTACATTGGATCCATTGGAAGACAGGTTTAGTTTTTTTTACATTTCCTGAAAGGTCAACGCATTCTCACAAATAGTTATTGCCGGTCTGTCATTTTCACTCCCAAATGCGTCACTATAGGACTACAAAATCAAAAATACACGTATTGGAGCTTCAAGTACTATTCGAATGAAGTCATTAGCGAGCCACCTCGGTGGTTTAGCTGGTAGCAGCACTTGGCTACTAACCGCAATGTCTCGAGATCAAATCCCACCATGGCAAGTTTTTTCTCTCTCGACTTTTTTTTCTCTCCGCTCAGTTTTTGTGAGGTTAGGGTTAGGTTTAGGTTTATTTTTGTGAGGTTAGGGTTAAGGTTAGGTTTAGGCATAGTTTTGTCAACATGCGACGTCGCCATGGCGTCCCGTCATGTTAAAACTTGACGTGTCAGGGCTACTACTGACAAAATGTGACGCCTTGGGAGTGAGAGCGGGTTGGAAAGGTTTTGGACATAGGTTTCCACCCAACAGCAAAAATTGTTTAATGTGGGGTTAGAATGGTGCTTGTCGTCTCTGTCGGGTGGAAACCTCATATGTCCAATACTGATACTTTTCATGATTCAAATTCAAAAATTGCAAAAATGTTGATACTTTTGTGGAATGCTGTATGATCGAATAGGGCATTAATTTATGAAAAAACACAAAAAGTTAAAATATAGAGATAACAGGTTTCTGCCCAACAGCGACATTGTACTCTATCTATAGAATTGGTTTATTGTAATGTCTATCCTGATGTAAGTTGGATGAAAATATCATTTAACTGTCTGTTGTGAAATTGGCCCAGTCTCAGCCTGTACTGTACTGTTGTTCCTATCTCAGTTCCCTTTTGTGAGCAGAGACCTGTTATTTGGTCTATTACACAGCCATATCACGACTAAAACCTAATCATCATCTGGTTATTTTCCTAATAATTTGTGCAGATTGGAGCAGGATGGGGATTGCGCTGCATATTTAACGGTGTTAAACAGCTTTTTTTTTCATGGTAATAATTATTTTTTGAATTTTAATTGAAAAAGTGTTACAGATCCTACATCTGCTGCCTCTGCTGAACTTTGGTTGGTCATCCCCCAAGGCAATGAAACTTACAAGACTGTACACCCATTCTATAAATATTAAATACATCTTTCCACTTCCATATTTACACAGGTGATAGCAAAACTAGCACCCCATTCGCTCTCTCTCTCTCTCTCTCTCTCTCCCTGTGGGTGTGGGTGTGCGTGCGTGCGTGGGCATTTGTGTGTGTGTGTGTGTGTGTGTGTGTGTGTGTGTGTGTGTGTGTGTGTGTGTGTGTGTGTGTGCACGTACTGTACGTGCGTGCGTGTGTGTCTTGATGTGTGATCCTAGCCACGGCTGATCATGCCGAGCTTTGCGCTTGGGGGACTTGTGCTGTTGCATCAGCAATTCTTATGCTAATGCGCACACACATACACACACGCACACACACACACACACACACACACACACACACACACACACACACAATGGATATCTTGGGTAATTTATGGAGATGAATTTAGCAATGCGTGGAATGCTTACATTTTGTTCAGAGGGAATACATCCTTACATTTAACATCAAACGGTATTCACTACCCGTCATGGAATGAGAAGACATCTGAAGTCATATTAAATATTCATATGACTTTTATCCTGTGTTAGCAGTGTCACTGCTTGTTGCATGAATTCTGTTCTGTTTCTTACATCGTCACTGTCGGGTGGAAACCTTGTATGTCCAAAATCGTTACTTTTCAGGAAATGTAAAGAAAAAAAAAGAACCTGTTTTCCAGTGGGTCTAATGTAGTTATTATTTAGTCACAGGCTCTTGTTAATACTTTTCATTGGGGCACTTTTCATCAATATTCATGAAACCCACAGACACACTTAACCACTTTTACTTTCCCTTAAAAAAAACAAAATCCAAAAATAGCACATAAGTTCACAACGCGTCAGTGTTTTTGCACATTTTGTGTGACACTGTAGTTACTACAGTGTAGTATGATGAAGTAGGGCAATAATTTACGAAAAAACATAAAAAGTTTATTTTGTTATCAATTGTTTTTATTCATCATATCACAACAGCAACACAATTATGCCAGTATACATAGATGCATCATGAATTAAAAAAACAAAACACAGACATACAAGGTTTCTGCCCGACAGCAACAACACATTAGTGCATTGCTCAACGTGCCTCCCTCTCTTGTTGACGTGATGCAATCAGTGGTGTTATGGTATTTATAGGAAATAGACATCTGATAAATGAAACCTCATGTCACTGCTAATTATGCACGTGTACGGTGTATTCGCCTCCAAATTACACAAGACAATATTGTTCCTAATCAATTATAACCACATGTCAAACATATTAAACTCAGATACATAACAAATGTCAAATCTGTTCCTATGCTAATATAACAATATACACAGACATTCTCAGGCAACAAAGATAAGACCTTTTAGAATATTTTTTCCTCTTCTGAGAAAAAAAAACACTTTTCTTTACACTTCTCGCAATACACTATCACCGATAATTTCCTTCCTAACTGTGTGTATCATCATCCTAACTGTGGTGATACATTAGAGATATGTTTCAGTGTTTAGCTGGGTATGATTCCAGTTAGCTGGCAGCAAAGTGAGAAACAAGCTTCTAGTCTAACGATCATGTTTCTACCTAATGTAGTTAATGTGATTAAAAACACTGCCGCTCCTGTAACTCACTCAGCCGTTTAAACCAGGGGGTCTTCAACAGGGGGTCCGTGACCCCTAGGGGGTCCTCAGAGTGACTACAGAGGGGGTCCGCCAAAGAGTCGGTGTAGAGGGGGAAAAAGAGCAGACCAAGTACAGAGCAAACGGTCAAGTTGACTAAATATTGAGGGTTTAAAAGGTTAACGGTCTGAAAATCCCTTATGCCTAATTCTTTGGGGTATTTTTTACTATTTTGAAAAACATTTTAAAATAGTTAGAATTGCCGATCTACATAGACACGTTGTGAGCTCGTTGATCGACTATTTTAAAATGTATTTCAAAATAGTACAAAAAATGCATTAAAAGTTTAGGCATAAGGGATAAGGTGGAGCGCAACATACAGATCTCTTCGCCAAGAATAGCCGATCTAATCTGCTATTTTTGGCTAATGTTCCCCCCAGAGTATGGATGCTGGGGTTTAAGTGGTTAAAACCGTTGACATTTTCACCCAAAGCTTTCATGTGTGTAACCTTGGCTGTTTGACCACTGAAGCCTGACTTATACACTCACAATGCCTCACTATGCGACGCCTGGTGAGCTTTTCAATATTATTGATTTTTTTTTGTAAGTAGTTTTTAAAGTACTCCTGTACCGGCCTGGCTCCAGATCATAGATCCGTCCACTCACGTGGACTTGCTTCTCTAGCTTCAGTCAGATAATCAGGCTACTCCAGTACTTTAACTCAAGTACACATTTGACAGAGTAACTTCCCCTGGTAGTGGAGTAATTTGACCGGGAGTATCTGTACTTTGACTCTCAAGCACTGGGTTGAGTACTTTGTCCACCACTGTGTGTATTCGAGTAGATTCTCCTCCCCAAGTATATGTATTGTATGACGTCACCGCTTATTGATTAATAGAAGGTCATTTTGTGCCACTAGAGGGCGTGTGTCCTTTAAACAGCAGCAGTGATAACGTCACCTACTGTATAAGAGTATTAAAAACATAAACATGGAGAGAAGAACATGAGGACAGAAACAGCAGCTTTGCAAGAGAATTAAGCAAAGTAACGGGCCGTTCACACTGCTTACTATAACTATAAAGATAACTATAACTACTGTATATCGTTCACCATTGTATTTATTTTATAGTTGGTCTGCCATCCACTTGACTTAGAACGTTTTTTTAAACTATATTTTTTATAGTTATAGTTATAGTGCTCAGTGTGAATGGCCCTTTAGAGAGAAAGGGATGAGAGAGAGAGAGAGAGGGAGGGAGAGAGAGAGAGACTAGAGGGTGGGGGGGGTATAGTCGATAAATAATTAAAGTGTCTGTTCTCCCTGTTTGCCTGCAGTAACTCATGGGTCTTATCTTTGAAATAACAGCAGTGCTGCTACAGTACTTCCTAGCAAGGTAAATAACAAGAGGTAAAAGGTTTCTGCTCTGTTCTCTGTCCGCACCACACTAAAGCAAGAGACCAGGGACTTATACATCAGTGCTTCTCAAACTTTTTCATGTCAAAGACCCCCAAATTGTGTATGTAAATGTTTTGCCACGGACCCTCATCTGAAAATATTTTGTGCCAGGGACCCTCATACAAGATGTGTGTAGTTCAAATATTTCAAAAGTATTCAAATGTTTCTATTTTTTTTTAATAGCCGATGTACATCGAGTTAAAGTGGTTAAACTGATTTTTATGCTATATTAACACATTTTGTTGGGGACCCCCCCTGGAAACCCCTCATGGAGTCTGGGGGTTATCCAGGGTCACAGCTCTGTTGGGAGAAAATGAGACCATACCGTATTTAAAAAAAAAGACTAGGTAGCCTACATGTTATTTGGTCATTATAATGTTATAGGTTTACCTCTAGGCTGTCAGAATAGAGTTGTTGTACATATTGTGCAGAGTATGCAGGACTCTATTTATTTTTTGACCTACCAAGCACTCGTTATCCAAAAGAAAATAGCTGCACTAACGCTGTCCTGTGAACACGATATAAAGACAATATTTATGGGCGGGAGAGCTGGGCTAGGTGGTGGAAAGTAAAACTAAGTACATTTACTCAAGTAATGTACTGTATTTGTAGTATTTTTTGATACTTTATACTTCTACTCCACTACATCTCAAGAGTAGTGTAGGTCTGCGAATAATTTTGAAAGATTTAAGTACTTTTACTGTACTTGCTGTAAATATATTTTGAAGCCAATACTTTTGTATACAGGATACTTTTACTTGTAGCAGAGGTATTGCTACTTTTACTTAAGGAAAAAAATAATATGAATTGGAGTACTTCTTCCACCTCTGGAGTTGGGTAATATGATAGTGTGTATAAAGCAGTGAATCTGGTATGTATTTGATCCAGAGTGTGTGTGAGGTGCTGCAGTACAATAAGCAGGTACAGTAGCAGCTATAAATAAGACATCCACAGTGCAGGGCTCCAGGGGACACCGCCTGCAGGGACACACACACGCGCACACACACACTCACACACACACACACACACACACACACACACACACACAGCAGTGCTTAAGACTGACAGAGCATCTGCTAGCCTGGACACTCACACACACACACACACACACACACACACATGCACACATACACGCACGCGCGCACACACACACACACACACACACACACACACACACACACACACACACACACACACACACACACACACACACACACACACTGCTGTAACATAACAAAGGCTGTGACATAACTCTGATGACTCAGCAAAAACAGTGAAGGACTGTAGAACAGATCTGAGCATGCGTGTGTGTGTGTGTGTGTGTGTGTGTGTGTGTGTGTGTGTGTGTGTGTGTGTGTGTGTGTATGTGTGTGTGTGTGTGTGTGTGTGTGTGTGTACGCACAAGTGCACTTGCAAGGCTGTGTGTGTCTATTAGTGAGTAGAATCCATTGATGCTGTCATTTGTATGCTGTGTGTCAGCTATCACACAATGCACACAAAAAACCTGTGCGCGTGCACACACACACAGAAAGAGAGAGAGAGAGAGAGAGAAAGAGAGAGAGAGAGAGAGAAAGGCGGATCTATAGAGGAAGTGTGGTTGACCTCTATCAGAGACTATAGCTGAATGTTAACAACTCCATTACACTGTGCCACTGCTGTTAACATTACTTCATACAGATAAAGCCCAGAGGTGAAATGAAAAGGAATAACAAACACAATGCTAAAATGCAGAAAGGAGAAAAATAAACAAAAACACAAATGCATGCAGGTGAGATAAACAAATTAATAAATAACACCAAGGGGTTTATAATAATAACATTTTACAAAGCAAACAAGATGACAAACAAAGGTTGTAATTGAACTGCACGACAGAAACTAAACGGTGAGAAAATAGAACAGGCAAATGAGGGGTTTTACAGCCAACAAAGTACGTAAACAACTTTCACGGTCACTGCGCAGACTAAATGGACAAATCGCATTTTTGCGATATTGCACTTTTCATTACAGCGCCTTTAACATTGAACGTCAACCTCGTCTGTTTCTCTGTTCTTCATGTAAATTGTGATCTGACGGAGTGTGAAACAACATTAACCCATTAAGACCTGAAGCCGATTCTACAAATGTCTTCTAAATCCCAACAGTTTTCTAAGAAACGTATGTTGCTATATCAGTGGTTCTCAAACTTTTTCATCATTGTCAAGGACCCCCAAAAGGATATGTATTTGGCCACGAACCCCCCATCTCAAAATATTTTGTTCCAGGGACCCCCCAGAAGCAAAGATTTGAGTAAAAAATAATCGCTTTATAAGAATATTTACATTCACAGATTTGCACACATTTTCAAAAATTTTTCAAAAATAGCAGATCTACAAGCTCGTAGCGCGGCACTCAGTGCCACGCTATGAGCTTGTATATCTGCTATTTTTTAATAGCCATTTTTTTGCTCAAATCTAAAAATTACACAGATGCGTTCCAGGTCTTCATGGGTTAATGCAGCAGGGGACTGGATGTGAGCTCAGATCAACAGATAGTATTAGTTGTTACATACAGTATTGAGTGAAGGCAGAACAAATACGGCATGATGAATGAGGCCCAATAAGTATTTAATGAATGACAGCCAAGGCAAGTCAAGAGACCGAACGCTGCAGGGGCTGAATGGATTGACTCTTAACTTAACTGAATGTTAGCGTTATTAAAAACACAAGCCGCGCGGTCGCTTTAAACCATGAAATACTATACATGATGGAGTGCATTTCTCACATTCTGCACTTTTAAGGACTCCCGTGTGTGTGCGTGCGTGTGTGTGTGTGTGTGTGTGTGTGTGTGTGTGTGTGTGTGTGTGTGTGTGTGTGTGTGTGTGTGTGTGTGTGTGTGTGTGTGTGTGTGTGTGTACATGAATGTGTTTAGAGTCTGCATTTGCCAGCTTCCATATAACTGTACTTTGTGTACAGTTGCATTTCCATCTGTCTGCATATCCAGACATCTTTGTGAAAGCCTGTGCATTTCATTTGTTTTATTGCATGTCTTCCCCCTGGAGTTTCCAATTACCCATACCCAATCCTGGCAGCAGTTAGCTCTCTGCTAGGCTTCAAACCACACACCAGAACCACATACACACAATAAAGGAGCATATGGGGGAAAAAAGACTAAAGAGGGGGGTGAGGGCTGGGTTTTGGAGGGGTCCAAGATGCAAGCGACTTCAAGCTCCATCTGACACAACAACAGAACCACTGGACTGCATACTGAAGTAGAGATGGGGCTATATGAAAATTACAGTTCAAGATTATTGTGGCGAAAATGATTGCGATTATCGATAATTATCACGACAATCAAAATATGCTTAAAACTCTTAAAATGCAACTTTTGTAACCACGCAATCGTGTTCTTTAAAGCTTGTAGATCTTTATGGTTAATGAACCTTCAGGTACATTACAAGGTGCAGCCAAAGAAAGATTTCCATGCAGTTTTTTTTCTGCTGCCTTTCTTTCTATTCATCCATCATCTCCCTTTTCTCCTCTTCCTCTCTCTCTCTCTCTCTCTCTCTCTCTCTCTCTCTAATTTCACCGTGCTGTTTCATTTGGTACAGAATGCTGACAGATTGGCATCACGTGCTGTGTCACCTCTATGTCTTTCTCTCTCTCTCCCCCTCTCTTTCTCTTGCTCTTGCCATCGCATCAACTCTGCTGTACAGGGAATTTAAGAAGATCACTTTGAAAGCTACTTTTTCACTTGACTTTTACTGCTACAGTACGACTATGTGAGCTTCATGTGAAATCGGAGCATGAAAAAACATGATCACAATGTATGTTAGTCTTTTCTGAGTAAAACGTCAATCAATGGAACTACAGTACTGAGCAAACACAGCCAGAGTTTTAACTTGTTTTATATGTACAGTATGTGAGCTGAAGACAACACCTGCAAAGGCTACTTAATCATGTTGTCGGGACAACACTGTCGTTAAATAGTTAATAGACTCGGAAATAAACAAATTATCAAGATGTAACGGCTTAAAAGTCTGTTGTTTAAAAGTGTCTATTATGTTCATATACAGTAGGACAGTTCAAGACTTACTATTAACCCATTCAATCCGGGAACGCATCTGTGTGTCATTTTAGATTTCTTTGGCTATTCAAAATGTTCTTAAAATCTTGAAAATGTGTGCAAATCTTTGAATATATATATTTTTTAAAGCGAACATTTGCGACTCAAATCTTTGCTCCTGGGGCTCCCTGGAACAACACATTTTGAGATGGGGGTTGGCGGACAAATGCATATCATTTTGGGTGGTCTTTGACAAGTTTGAGAACCACTGATACAGAAACCTTGTCAGAAACCTGTTAGGATTTAGAAGAAATCCTGGAACAAAACATTTTGAGATGGGGCACCGCGGCCAAATACAAATCTAAATTTGTTTTCTAAATCCTAACAGTATGTTGCTATATCAGTGGTGCTCCAACGTTTCCATGTCAAGGACCACCCAAAACGATATGTATTTGGCCACGGAGCCCCATCTCAAAATATGTCGTTCCAGGGAACCCCCCCAGAAGCACAGATCAGAGTTAAAAATGTTCGCTTTAAAATATATGTATTCAAAGATTTGCACAATGTTTTAAAAAAAATGCAGATTGCCGCTCATAGCGCGGCATGAGCTTGTAGATCTGCAATTTTTTAATAGCCAAAGAAATCTTCAAATGACACAGATGCGTTCCCGGTCTTAATGGATTATAGTAGAGTAATTTATACAGGACAAGAGGGGAAGGGACTAGGGAGTGGTTAAAGAGGAGAGCTATTGACAGAGGAGAGCTAGCCAACAGACAGACATGTCATATCTAGTTGATACTGAGTAACATTTCCACCCCTGTGGTAAAAATTTTGTTTTCCTAGCGCTGTGATGTCACAACCTGTTTGCTCCTGTTGATACATAGTGGCAGACAGACAGACAGACAGATAAGACGGGCAGACAGAGCAGACAGACGAGCAGATAGAGTATAACCACTTCAATTCATAAATGCAATTGTCAAGGATACTTTATGGTCTGAAAAAAAAAATCTGAGATCAAACTGTCAGTGAATCAGTAGAAAGAATTAACATGAACATTCCACAAAGTCTTCTAAGCTCTTATCAGGTATTAACTCCCAGTGTCTTGTCACCCGCAGGGCGCCCCCGATGAGCCACTGGTGTTTTTTTTAGGATGAGTCACTACAAAGCTAATCACTTAATCCTTAACCACTTCCAACCTGGCATCCCTGTTTCAGGCTTTTTGTGGTTGTGTTTTTTTTCTTAAATTAACGCCCTACTTGATCACACTACAGCGTCACACAAAAGTAGCAGATCCACAAGCTCCAAACACGTTTTGAATTTGAATCCTGAACGGTAACAGTTTTGGACATAGTGAGGTTTACACCCGACAGAGACGATATGTACAGTATCATGTATGAAAGATTACGATGCCAGTAAACCACTGGATTCACCCATGGACAGTGCTGTTAAATAAATAATAATTCAGAGTGAGAGTGAGTGTGTGTGTGTGCGAGAGAGAGAGAGTGAGAGCGAGGTCGGAAAGGATTATTGTAGGTATCTATGAGCTCAAATAATAATAAATAAATACAGTGGTTCTTCTGACCCCGGACGATGGCGATACAGAAAACACCTGACACTGTGATATGAGCAGAGTGGCAGAGAAAGTGTAACTGGTGGACGACTAGGACATGTCTCTGTCTCTGACTGACTGACTGTGGTGGAAAGTAACTAAGTACATTTATAGTTATTTGTACTTTACTTGAGTAATTCCAATTTTCAATATTTTTACTTCTACTCCACTACATCTCAGATCCAAATATTGTACTTTTACTCCACTACATTTATTTGAAAACTTTAGTTACTAGATAGTTTGTTTTTTTGTTTTTTTGATTGATTTTGATTATTATTACAAAACACAACTTCAGCCCTATATACATTTCAGCCATTTGAAAATAGCCGATCTACAAGCTCACAATGCGTCGCAGTGCGACACATTGTGAGCTTGTAGATCCGCTATTTTCAAAAGATGTTTATACATTTTATACATTTGAAAACTTGTGAAACTAGACATTCTTCATAATGAGTACTTTCTACTTCTGGTGCTTAAAGTACATTTTGGTACCAATACTTTTGTACTTTTACTCAAGTAAATTTTTAATTCCAGACTTTTACTTTAACTTGTAACAGAGTATTTCTACATAGCAGTATTGATACTTTTACTTAAGTATTGAGTATTTTTTCCACCACTGCTGACTGACTGACTGACTTACTGGCTGGCTGACTGATGTGTGGTCTCAGCAGGGGACAGATGGATTTTTGATGGCTGTTTGTTGCAGGAGGAAAGCAGGACTCTATAATGAAGCTTTGTTTTCAAGCCTGATGCTTTATTTGTTATCAGGGGAGTCCTGGTAGCTCAATGTGCCATATGGAGTGTTCACGAGTGCATGTTCTTCTGTCGACTACACTGACAAGGTCCTCAGTGTTCGTTTAACCCCCGAGAGTGTACAAAATGGAATCAAATGGACCCATAGGGTCCATTTGGTTTCATTTGGGGAGTGAAATTAACACTGATCATTTTACTGTGTACCTGAAAAACTGACGCCTGTCAATAATATTTTCCAATGTTTTGCCGAGATATTACAGTTGTTTCGTTTTCGTTTTGTTTAGTTTTAGTCTGTTTTATTGCACATAAGAAAAAAAACACATAAAAGTTCAAGAGAAAAATGCAGTGTAAAGGTTTTTTGAAGGGCCTTCAAACCTGTGTAACTTTCCTCTTCTACCCCGGATTGGAACCCAGTTTCCTGTGCAAGTGCAACATTTTTACCATTAAGCTAATAGAGCCTGCCTGCTTGCTCAGGGGATTAATTGAATCTTGACCATCAGGTTGAAATTCGTCTCAGATCCTGTGTCTAGGTGAGACATGACCTTTGAAACGATCTAAATGTCTCAATAGAAGAGCAGGGAGAGTTTTATTGTATTAACATACTCTACCATACAGATTAGACAAATTTTCATTTTATTCATTAGAAAAAATTACATAGAGCCGCTCAGTCAACATAAATACAGCAAATAAAGTTATACAAACAAATGCATGGAACAGCAATGAAATGACTTGAAATTGTCTTTGGCAAAAATAATGATGAACTGCCTTGGAGTGTGGTAGACTGGCTGCAGTTTCCTCTGCATACTGGCAACCGTAGAGCCATAGGACGCAAGTAATGACCCTCCTGTGAACCATAGAGCCATAAGACATAAGTAACGACACTCCTACTGTACTATCCACGGAGTCATAGGAAGCAAGTAATGTCCCTCCTACAGTACAGTACGAACCATAGAGCCATAAGACGAAAGTAATGTCACTCCTACAGTACGAACCATAGAGTCATAAGACGCAAGTAATGTCACTCCTACAAAGCGGAACAATAATCTGTCGATTATTAAATTAGACCAAGTGACTCACTGCAATTTTCTATCATTTATTGCATCGCTCATGGGGGTCTAATGGCCTTAAATCAGAACAATAGCCCCCTGAAGACCCAAATGCTATTCTGAAAAAGTGGGTTATTCCTATAGCACTTTGTCGCATGACTTGGATAAATCACGCGTCTCTCTTTCCTTTGTCCTCTATAGCCCCCAACCTGAAGGGACGTCCCCGGAAAAAGAAGCCATCCCTGTCTCAGCGACGAGACTCCCAGAGTCAAGGTCAGGGGTCAGAGTTGAAGGGTCAGTGTCAGGGCTCCCCGGCTGCCAAGGAGGCTGGCACCACAGAGGGCAGGAGCAGCGCCAAGGTACAGTACGGTACTATTATCTACCGATCTATTGACTTTGTTGTGTCACATACTCTTAATTAATCCAATAACTGGAATCTGTGATGTCAGCCGTCTGTATAGAGAAAAGAAAAAACTGCTTATGTTCAACATTTTCTGGTCTCTCTCTCTGTTACTCTCTCTCTCTCTCTCTCTCTCTGTTCTCTCTTCCTCTCTCTCTCTGTCCTCCCCTGAACTCCCCTCCCTGTCCTGGCATCTCTCCTGTGTGCCACCGTCCTTCAGGTAAAAGCAGGTGACAGGACGGCCATATCCAAGCCCAAAGGCAGCGGCAGCAGCAGCAACGGCAACATCTGCAGCAAGAGGACGTCGCTCAGCTCGGCGGAGGAGAAAAGGGAGGGAGGGGTCGAAGGAGGAGGTGCGGAGGAGTGCAGGGCGGAGGAGCAGGCCTTCCTGGTGTCCCTCTATAAATATATGAAGGAGCGCAAGACGCCCATCGAGAGGATCCCATACCTGGGCTTCAAACAGAGTACGTTGCTCCCAGTGGTGGAAATTAACCAAGTCAATTTACTCAAGCACCGTACTTAAGTTATTATCGTTGCTGTCGGGCGGAAACCTCCCATCTCCATATTTTAACTTTTTGTGTTTTTTGATAAATTAACGCCCTGCTTGATCATACTACAGCGCAGAGTCCTACACGGGTCCAATTTTGAGAACCCGCGCCCGCCCCGCCCGTCAATACTCAGATCCGTAGACCGACCCGTCACCCGTGATTATTTCAAAATACGAACTAGACCCGCCCCGCCCGTCAAATAAACGACCCGTTGTCCGCCCGTTTACCTGTGTAAAATGTAAATCCTAAAGTGTGTTGAAAAAGATAGCAGCCTTCAACAACAGCGCTACATTCAGTGGTCAGGTTTGTACAGGAATCAAGTGAAGACGGAGGAGCGAGCTTAAGCCACGCGTGCGAACGCGCATCTACGCAGCACACATGTGTCGTTGTTTACGTCATCAGATGGTTTTAATTTGAAGGTTTAACAGGATGTTCAATGTGTTTTTGTGAGTTAAGATAACTGACCAGCATGCTCCATGCAGTTGTGCTGTGTTAAGTTACACAAGTGACGTTGTTTGGGCGGAAACAGTGCTCTCTGATTTTCACAATAAAATGATACCCGCCCGCGATTAGTTCAGTACCGCCCGTCCCCGTACCCGTGATCATATCAAAGTAAAATTTTCACCCGTTTTCACCCATCAAACGCGGGTACCCGTCAGGTATCCGCGGGTACCCGGCCCGTTGCAGGACTCTGCTACAGCGTCACACAAAAGCATCAAAAGTAGCAGATCCTCGAGCTTGTGGATCTGCTACTTTTGATATTTTTTCATTTGAATCCTGAAAATTATGTTTTGGACATACTGTATGAGGTTTCTACCCGACAGAGATGATTTAAGTACAGTAGGCTACTGCAGTTATTTGACAGATTTAGTTGCTCGTTACTTTTAAGATTTAGATTAGTATTACAAAACATACATTAACCACTTTGACATCATTTTATACTTTGACTATTCGAAAATAGCCACAGCACGTCGCATCATCCCGAGGTGTTGTAGAGCTTGTAGATCACCTATTTTCAAAAACACACCTTTACTTTGGTACTGTAAGTATATTTTGACGCCAATACTTTTGTACTTTTACTTAAGTCACATTTTTACATCGTGGTAATGCTATTTTTACTTTCACATCCTAAGTAAAAGGATGTGAGTACTCCTTCCACCAATGGATACTCCATCACATACTGAGCAGTACAGTTTTATTACACTTAATTAGAATCAATCAATGGCTCAATCAATGAACATCAAGTAGTGTCTAAGTACCCATTAGATGATTAGACTCTCCAACAGTAGAACAGTCCCATCTCTTTTCACTGCACTGAGCGCTATCAATTCAGCAAGTCAAGGTTCAATAACCCCTGTTGTGGTGTCCTTCAGCATCTCTACCACCGCAGCACTGCTTGTGGATGTTAAATGCTATTCAGATAGTGCTGCAACTATCCAGTATTTTCATAGCGATTATCGGATAATCGAGAAGTGCTTTTTTTGGTATATTTTTTGCCTATAACGACATGACCAAAATAGGGATCAATTATTAATCTTATTATTTAATGAACGTATTGATTATTGGTGATTTTTCATAATCAATTAAATCAATTGGTTTGATTAACTGTTGCAACCCTATATTCAGAGAAGAAGGTACATTTGTTCCCCCAAAACGTATTGGGGAAACCATATGCATAGTGCCTACCTACAGTACATACATTATTAGAGCATAGTCTATCTCTCAGCTAACAGGCTACAGATACTTGCAAGTACATTATAAACGTATGATATGACACTATATGATAGTGCAGCGATACAGGACTCTCTCCTCTTCTCCTCGAGAAGACAGGCTACACTACAGTATCACTTTGTGTCGGTACTTTCCGAGTACAAATTGCTGATATACAGTATGTCTCTCTATCCTACAGTAAACCTCTGGACCATGTTTCAGGGTGCTCAGAAACTGGGAGGATATGAACTGGTGAGTTTCACATGGTGTGCGTGTGTGCATTTGTGTGCATGTGTGTACTTTTTGTTCTGCAAAAGTGATAGAGTGAACAATTGTTGGTGTGTGTGTGTGCGCCCACGTTCTTGTGTGTGTATTGTACAGTATGCTTGCGTGTTGATTGATACATACATACATACACCACGTGCATTTGCGTAAGTGCATTTGCATGTGTGTACGTGCATTTTAAACCCTTAATGGACTTGAGGCCGATACGTTCTCATTCTAAACAACCTGGCTTGAATGACTTAAATTGGAAATACTGCGTGTTCTCTCCTCTTTAAACTGATTACTGCTCTTCCCTGTGGGGTACGAGGGATCAATTTGCAGAGCGAACACCACATACCCTCCCTCCCCCCTCTCCTCCCGGATGAATCGCATTACTTTGATTTATTCCAAATTCAGACCAACACTTTTGTTTGCGTCGCGGCCGTGATGCACGTCGAGGGACAGCAGCGCACACCATCCTTCACGAGGCTTTTCATAAAACATTATCTTCATGTTTATGTATTTGAATGTAAATTTCACTCTGCCGGACGGGGCTGAATTGGAAATAAGTGTGACCCTAATGCCGACACTGTTATTCATCTAGAGCTCGACTCCGGTCGGTACATAAATTTGGGTTGCTAATGCGGTGTTGGCGTTTGCCGCCGTTCTGGGAACGTAACGAGGGAACAGCTTTGGCTGGTCAATGGAAATGGACACATTATTATGTCTTTTCACTTCTTTTTCCCCGTCTCGCTCTCTGTCGTTGTCATTTTGTTATGGTTACATTTGACTGCTTTTATAGCGTTGCTGTCGGGCAGAAACGTCTTATCTCCATATCTTGTTTTATTATTATTCCTCTACCCTTAATTGTATCTCTTTTTCTGCATCTGTCCTGCGTTTCATAACTGCCATGACAACAGAATTTCCCAGCATGCGATCAATGAAGGTGTATTTATTTATCTATTTGTGTACACCCTAGAGTTAAGCCCTATTTTATACGTTATACTCTTCTATCGATCCCTAGATCACCGCAAGGAGACAGTGGAAGAATGTCTATGATGAGCTGGGAGGAAATCCAGGCAGCACCAGCGCAGCCACATGCACACGCAGACACTATGAAAGGTATACTGTATGCTCAAGTATGTGTGTGTGTGTGCGTGCCAGTGTGTGTGTGTGTGTGTGTGTGTGTGTGTGTGTGTGTGTGTGTGTGTGTGTGTGTGTGTGCCAGTGTGCGTGCCAGTGTGTGTGTGTGTGTGTGTGTGTGTGTGTGTGTGTGTGTGTGTGTGTGTGTGTGTGTGTGTGTGTGTGTGTGTGTGTGTGTGTGTGTGTTTGCTGTGTGTATTTGTTGTGTGTGTTTGTGTTTGTTGTGGGTCATGGATCACTGGTTACATCCAAAGACCCTCAAGCAGAAAAAAAACATATATTCCTCTCATTGTTTGGCAAACAGTGCAATGTGACCTTTTAGAAATCACACATTTGTGTGGTGTGTGTGTGTGTGTGTGTGTGTGTGTGTGTGTGTGTGTGTGTGTGTGTGTGTGTGTGTGTGTGTGTGTGTGTGTGTGTGTGTGTGTGTGTGTGTGCACGTGCGCACGTGTGCTCGGCTGTTTTTAATATCTTGAAGTCTTCAATCTTTGCGCATGTTATCCTCCATCAATACAAAATTATATGCTATCTGTGCAATGGATGGAATAGTGTTTTACCAGAGAACTGTGGATATCATGCACTTAGGTCCTGTTTGTGTGTGTGCGTGTGCGTGTGCGTGTGCATGAGTGTGTGCACACATGCCCAGACATCGTAAAATGTCTAATTCATTATACGAGTTTTCCAGGCAAATGGTGCAATTCATTGTGCCTAGTTGCATAGTGTTGATTAGACGGTAGTTCAGTACTGCGCTGCTCTTAAGACGATGAATATTGTACACTGCGACATGGCATTAAAACAACTGTAATCTCCATCCCTCTCAATTGATAGTTACACAGCGCCACATGGTCTAAATCATGGGTCTTCAACAGGAGGTCTGGGACCCCCAGGGGGTCCTCAGAGTTACTACAGGGGGTCCGCCAAATATTTGCGTGATGGGGAACATCGGGCGAAAATAGCAGATCCACAAGCTCACAACGCCGTTGTGAGCTTGTGGATCGCTATTTTCAGAGAGTTGGTGTAGAGGGAAAAGGAAAAAGCCAACGGTCAAGTTGACTAAATATTGAGGGTTTAATATGTTAACTGTCTGAAAATACACGTTAACTCCACATATTCATAGAAAAGATAATGCATGTCAAACAAGTCTATGAACCTATCTATGAAATGTATGAACAATTTTCATCTGCAACACAATTTTATTCAATATGTAGTGGGGGGTCACTGCTGCATCTCTCTCTCAGCTAGGGGGTCCTTGGTCTGAAAAACGTTGAATACCCCTGGTCTAAATACTGTTTCAGAGGCCTCTCCATCCTGTTGCCAACATAATACTATGATATTAACCACTTTCAAGCTGTCGTCCATATTTTGGGATGCCAGATTTTGAGACCAAACACTTTCTAACAAAAATTGCAAATCTACAAACTGTGAGCTTGTGGCTGTGAGACGTGGCTGTTTTGTTTTTTTAAATAAGTGACTTAAGTGGTTAATGCTAAAAGTATTGTTTTGTTTATTTACAGTAGATTGCATAAAAACCCTATGAATCATGCAGTACTGTACATTCACGTCAGTTAAAAACAATGTAGGATAAAAACACAATAAATTCCGGCACTTATTTCCATTGTGGTCCTCGCGACCGCAAATAAATGTGGTGCCTCGGTTTTATGAAAGCGCTTTTCTAGTTCTTCATTTCCCCTGCCTCTCCTTACTTAACCAAACCCTTGAAAATCCCTTAAAGGGTATATTCCAGCGCCTTAAAAAGTTAAACTTGACCTTTATAATGTTCTGTTAAGGTTTAGTCAATCCCTTAGGGGAAACCGAGCCTCTGAAATCCCTTAAAAATAGACTTGGCTACTTAAATACCCCACAGTCCAACAACTTGCAGCATGTTTTCTATTTGGAAGCGATGCCTCTGGTTGTTGTTGGAGATTTCATTCTGAAACAGTTCATAAAAGCAGAACTGGTAACCATCGCAGTTATGAAAGAGCACTTACACAAAGCCACTTTGAATCAGTATGATTAGCAGCAGATGCTTACGTAACCACAGTAAAAAGCTGGAGTGTTACTTTAGCTCTGAAAGTGCAAAATCTGACTCTTATGAGCTGGTTTTGTACCGAGTCAAATTAACATGGCAGATTTTTTGCTGAGTAGAGCATTTCATTTAGTGGAAAAGATCTTATCGTCTCTGTGGGATGGAAAACCTCATATGTACTTTAAGTAAAAGTAGCAATACCACAATGTAGAAATAGATTGTTTCATGTAAAATTCCGGTATTCTTTTTTTCACAAGTTCACAATACAACACATCACGAAGCGTTGTCAGCTTGTAGATCCACGAGAATAGCCGAAGTATAAAATAGCACATAAACGGTTAATATAAAATGTATTTTTTTGTATTAATAATATAAATATGCTATTAACTAAAGCTGTCAAATAATCTTACTGGAATAGAAAGTACAATATTTGCCTCTAAGATGTAGTGGAGTAGAAGTAATCAACGTATCAAGGAATGGTAAGGAATATTATCAAGTAAAGTAAAAGTACCTACAGATTTAAGTACAGTTCTTGTAATTGTAAATGTACTTAAAATAGCAGATGTACAAGCTCACAGCGTGGCACGAAGTGACACGCTGTGAGCTTGTAGATCTGCTGTTTTTGAATAGCCAATATATAAACGGATAAAGTGGTTAAAATGATTGTGATGTTATATTAAATACCCCCCCCCCCCCCAAGCTCAGACATTATTTCAAAACTGTTGGCTGGATGTTTTCAAAGAAATGTGCATGAATAAAGGAGAGCAGCGGCATATCAAATAGATTGGATAATCTAAATCAGATGATGTGTAATTATAATCACAGAACAAATAAAAAAGCACCGTTCAGGAGGAAATAATATTCTTTCTGATGATTTACAGCTTGCCCAGTATGAAGACGTTAAGAAGTCTCTGCTCTCAGTGGTTGTGTAGCACTTATTAAAGCGATAACTGTCGTTGGTAGCCTCATTGAAATGTTTAATTAAACTAGAGCAGCTAATTTAAATTGAGTAATGACCTTGCTGCCGTCCTACACCTGTCGCTTACACAGAGAACTGCATTGCTCTTGTAATTATAAAGGGTCACAAAGATCAATATTTGACTTTGGTTAGCTTGTTAGCGTAGCTTATTTAACATCACTGCGTCTACCGAATCTGAATTATTTCACTGGCTTCAGAATTGAAATGAAGGGGGAATGACACACACACACACAGAGACA
This sequence comes from Gymnoscopelus braueri, assembly GCF_963280865.1. Classification (NCBI taxonomy): domain Eukaryota; kingdom Metazoa; phylum Chordata; class Actinopteri; order Myctophiformes; family Myctophidae; genus Gymnoscopelus; species Gymnoscopelus braueri. Next base: position 16,185,895 of record NC_137617.1, on the reverse strand, counting down.
CACACACACACACACACACACACACACACACACACACACACACACACACACACACACACACACACACACACACACACACACACACACACACACACAGAGACACACAGAGACACACACACTCATAAAAACTAACATGTGTAACCTTGAAAGAGGCAGTGCCACTTTCCTCTCTTCCTCAATCTCTCACAGCAGCACCTCCCCATCTCTCTCCCATCGCTCTCTCATCTCTGTCTCATCCCTGTCTCTCTGTCTTTCTCCTCCTCCACTCCCCTGGCCCTTCCTTCTGCTATACCACTGGTTCTCAAACATGTTCATGGACCCCTGAAATTGGTCCCCTCCTTTTTACCCTCTGCACGAAATCTCGTCGCCTAAAACAGCCAATGTACAAGCTCATTATGCAGTGCGTATAACATAACTATTTTGGCCAGGTCAATATAAGCGTCAATTTAAAAAATAATTGTCGAAAATAGCAGATTTACAAGCGCCCAACACGTCACATAGATCATCTACTTCCTATTCCTATTCGTTGTACGACAAAGTATTTAGAGCTTAAGTGGTTAATGGCGTTAGACACACACAGACTGAAACGTTAGATATAAATATTCAGTGTTCAAATATTAATATTCAGATTTCTCTGCTCCCTCCAAGAAGAACCCATATGTTAGTGCCTGTGTGAGGCACCTTGATGCATAATGATCTTCCCCCGTCTGACAGAGCATTGAGGATAGAAAAGGCACAAGGCTTAATTTGACACGTGTCAATACTTCTATGGTATAATTTAAAGGACATTATTAAAAAATCCCTGTATTTCAGGTGATTCTGCAACGCTTACCTCACTTTTTAAATTGCTCCTTCCCTGCAGCATAGCCTAATCTAATAAAGTAACATGTAAGCTAACCTTCCGGTGTTCTTCTCACTTGGACTGCAGATTGGCATACCGGTAGTCATTCCAGTGGTAATGTGAACATTTCATGGCCCATGAGGTTTGCAAACCTGCACTCTAGTGTATAATTTCTAAATCTAGGCAGCAATGATGAAATTAACACCTTTTCCTGAATGATCCAGCAATGTCTTGCTGTTTTTTTCTTGTAGATAGTCTACAGCTTTGATAGTCTGATATCAAAATGACCTTGTATACCTTTCCGGTGGGAAAAAAAGTTAATAAATATAGAAATAAAGAAGAAGAAATAACCCTATTTTACCCTATCTTATGTGATGAAGAAAATAGCCAATCTACAAGCACCGGCTACACTGTGGGAGTCAACCCAAGGCACAGGAGGGGAATGAGGCGCACCACCTACAGCATTGGTTCTCAAAGTGGGGTCCTTGCAAAATGTGTTAATATAGCATCACAATAATTTAACCACTTTAACCTTTAATACTTTGGCTATTCAAAAATAGCAGATATACAAGCTCATAGCATGGCACCAAGTGCCGCGCTATGAGCTTGTAGATCTGCTATTTTTGAAACTTTTTTAAAGCGAACATTTGTAACTCAAATCTTTGCTTCTGGGGGTCCCTGGAACAAAATATTTTGAGATGGGGGTACACGGCCAAATACATATCATTTTAGGGGTCCTTGACATGAAAAGGTTTGAGAACCAGTGACCTACTGTACAGACACACTGCGATGCAACAGCAGAACTAACAACACTGCAGAGCTCAAGACCCTGATGCTAGACAGGAGATTTACTATTTTTACTATTTTCAAAAATGTTTAAAAGTTTTAGAAAACTTGGGGAAATGTTTGCCTATATTAAAGGCAAACATTTTTGCCCTATAATAATTATAGGCCTTACAATGACATGCCCAAAATAGGGACATCAGGTTGAAAGTGGTTTTAGTCATGAATAAAATAGGTCCAGGAAATCGCTGGGAGAAACATACAGCAATAGTAGTAAACAGTACAAAATGGATAACTGTCACTGCCTGCTCTGTAACCCACTAGCTACTTTACAGGGAATCGACAGTTGCGAAAACACTGTCAAAATATAAGAATCCCTTTCGCGCTGATGCTTTGCATGTGCAAGCGGCTCTTATAAATTATGAAACTGTTGCTGTGGACAGTGGAAGGAGCGGTGCTTTGAGAAAGCCTTCACGAGGGAGATGACATCATGGAGCCTAAACGCAAGCACAGCATTGAACGGCAGTCGGCAGGACACTGATGCTTTGATGATGCTGCTGCATGCATCCACCGGCACTAACGTGCACTGCAAGCTGCTGTGACATACTGTACAGTTAACCCGTTCAGTCCGGGTCTCTTGTCATTTTAGATTTCTTTTGGCTATTCAAAAATAGTAGATATACTATAAGCTTGTAGATCTGCTATTTTTGGAAAAAAAATCTTTGAATATATATATTTATTTATATCAGCTCTTTGCTTCTGGGGGTCCCTGGAACAACATTTTACAAATGTTCCCTTTAAAATATATATATTGAAAGATTTGCACAAATTTTCACCATTTTTCAAAAATAGCCAAAAGAAATCTAAAATGACAGCGATGCGTTCCCGGTTTGAATGGGTTAAGTGGTGGAGGAAGTATTCCCATTTTATTTTTTATTAATGCCAGAAACAATGGCTTCTATTTCAGACTCAACTTTCCAGGAAGAGACAGGCTGTAGTTTCTAATTAGCTTGGAATCTCCAACCGATGATGTCATCGGTAGGCGGGTTTCTGAACTGTCCCACAGCCCTCCTCTGAGACACAGCTTGAGTGACAGAAATGGTGCCATTTTATAATGAGCATTAGTGAGGACCAATTATACGAAGATAGGTTGAAAATGGGTAAAGCAGTGCTCCTTTAAGTACAGTACTTGAGTACATGTACTTAGTTACTTTCCACCACTGTCGGACGATATGCATGACTTGAACACAGCTTTTTTGTAACGTATTGTATAACATACTTAAATGATCTGTCTGTGTGTGTGCGTGTGCGTGTGTGTGTGTGTGTGTGTGTGTGTGTGTGTGTGTGTGCGCGTGCGCGTGCGCGCGCGCGTCAGCTTCTCACTCCTCTTGAGGGCTTAATAATAAGTGTTTATCCCTGATGGCCCTCAGCAGTATACTGTAGGCTGCCGGGAACAGTGGAAAAGTACCTGGCTGACGCAGCCTGCATTTAACCGATATTAAAAACTAACAACCCAACACAACCTGACAATGTTAAACTGTTAAATGTCAGGCCCTTAACATTTCATCTTTATGATTTCCTGCTCGACAGCTACACAGAGTAAAATCCTCACTGTTAATTCATCCATTTGTGTACACTCTCAGAGTTAGAAATAGTTAAATTAACACTCTAAGGGTTTGGGTTTCACTGTGTTGCAATAATACTGCAACAGGCTTTCACGTACCATTAAAGGTGCATTTGTACTCTTTCAGAGCTTAATTAACTCTCAGGATTTAGCTGTGTGCTGTACTGTAACTAAGCCAAATCTTTTTTTTAAACCTTGCCTTTCACAAAGCCATGTTTTCATGTTTTTTGAGCCAACATATATCGTACACTTTCCACTTCCCAGAATTCACTCAGTGTACAGCACTGGTTCTCAAACTTTTTTTCATGTCAAGGACCCCCAAATTAATATTTATTTGGCCACGGACCCCGATCCGAAAATATTTTGTGCCAGAGACCCCCATACAAGATTTGTGTTTGTGTTTCAAAACAATATTCAAATGAAAATAGTCAAAGTAAATGGTTAACCCATTAAGAACTGAAGCCGATTCTACAAATGTCTTCTAAATCCCAACAGTATTCTGAAAAACATATGTTTCTATATCAGTGGTGCTCAAACTTTTTCATGTCAAGGACCCCCACAATGATATGTATTTGGCCGCGGACCCCCATCTCAAAATATTTTGTTCCAGTGACCCCCCAGAAGCAAAGATTTGAGTTTAAAATGTTCGCTTTTAAGAATATATATATTCAAAGATTTGCACACATTTTCATGATTTTTCAAAAATAGCAGATCTACAAGCTCATAGCGCGGCAATCGGTGCCGCGCTATGAGCTTGTATATCTGCTATTTTTGAATAGCCAGTATTTTTAGAATAGCTTTGAGAACCACTGATTTACAGTATGTAGATTAATTCACCGTTTGGTGAGTATATAAGACAATCTGGGTTGAAAATCCACTATAATCAGTTGGATAATAACACTGATGAGCGCAGAGATAGCAGCGCGCCTCTTAATTTCCCCTGTGGCTTCTATTTTTACCCAAAAGCATGGCTTTGGAGTGATTATCGGACTACATGTTAACACAGAGTATCTTCCTGTTGTTGCCTTTCAAGCTAATTTGATATCACCGCTAATCCCTAGCTGTTATCCTATTGAAATCTCCTCTGGTTAAATGACACACAAGAGAACGAGGCAGGGACAGAGAGATTATGTGACAACGGCAGCAACGTTACAAAATCATATTAAAACAGTGGCATCGGGGCCCACTTGAAAAGCTCGAAAGCGGCCCACCCATCTGACCACTTAACACTATATCTGGGGTGACCAATCAGGGAAGATAGCGAAGCTACAAGCTTGCTATTGTCAGCGAAGATATTTGGTGTAGAGGGAAAAAAGGAGGGGGCCTGGTATAGACCCCTCATACAATGTGTATACTAGATTTAAGACAAGTGGTTAGAGCTTCAGAACAGCCAATGTTTCATTGATGTCGGGCAGAAACCTCATATCTCCTAATTCAACTGACGCTTCATCAGTGTCGCACCAAAGTAGTGAAAATAGCAGATCTACAAGCTCACTCACAACGCATCTCAATGTGACACGTTGTGAGCTTTGTCGATCTGCTATGTTCACTATTTTAAAATGTTTTTCAAATAATAATAAGAAAGGAACGGTTTTGGACATACAAGATTTCCACCCGACAGCAGCTATTAGTTGTCCTGCTGAAGTGAAGTGTCCCTGAGCCAGACAGACAGCTACAGTACAGTGAGTCAACCCATATGCTAATTCATTCACAGAAGGACAATGTCTGCTGGAAGTGATCCATTTGTACATGAGACACACACGCACATGCACGCACGCACGCGCACACACACCACCCATGAGCGCACTGACGCACACAGACACAGAAGTACAGGATCTTTGTTTCTGTCAGTTGTATGAAGCAATTTTTGTGTCAATTGTGGTTATGCTGGTGAGCATGTGCGTGTGCGTGTGCGTGTGTGTGTGTGAACCCTTTCTTTGTTTGAAGAAACAACTACTATAAGTCTTTAGTGTTTCTCTTTTCTTTATCTGGCAACAAGCTGATAATTACATTCAGTCACTAATGGCGTAAAGGTCTTTACACACTGGGAGTGTGACCAATAATCTATCCAAAAATATGCCAGCGAATATTTGGCATCCCACTATTCATAGTAGTTGAAGCCTCATTCATACAGGGTGATGCTTTTATTTGCAGTGAAAATTTGTTTTTGGGGGAAAAAAATAACTTTGCTTTATCGCCACGTACTGTAATATTCACATTCTGTGTGAATAATATATTCATGACCCAAAGAACACTTCAAAAATATATAATTTTCAGGCAAATTAATCACACAACGAAATAACCTTAATTGAAGGTTATTTCGTGTTTGTGGTTTTATACTCTGGGAGCGTGCGTGCGTGCATGCCTGTCTGTGTATGTACTGTACGTGCGCGAGTGTGCGCGCCCGTATGTTGGTTATTATTCAGGTGACAGTGTAGGCGTTCAATGATGACACCAAAAACTAATTGGATTTTTGATTGATCTAATTGTTTTATTACTGCACATTTGCATATACATTATATAAAGAGAGAGAGAGAAGCAAACAAAGGTCCTAGAGCTAACCATCATGGCTTCTGTGTTGCGCTGCATATTTCATAACGAGCGAGCTGTCATTGTTTTGTTTTGATGTTTTACAGAGAGTCCATGCAGCTCAAGTCAATAATTCCCTCTGCTCCTATGGACTGTCACGCTGCGTAGTGGAGAGCAGTAATGTTCTTTTCTTGGCTCGTCTTAAAAAGTGAAATAGATTTTTCTTTTGGTGAGATGAATACACCAATAGGCTCTATGCACAGCAGCCATATTGTGAAGAAATTCACTGGTGTTGCCAATGATACTAATGAAGGCTCTGCTGTTCCATTCTGGTCAAACAGAGTCAGGGTGCTGATGTTATGCATGTTGGCTCACTGGAAACACTGCTAAAATTGGGGTTCAGGGACCCTCATGGTTCCTTGAGGGGGTTCCAAATGGCCTCTTACGGGTGTGTAACTCTGAGAGTGTACAAATGGATTACGGGTCCATTTGGTTCCATTTGTACACTCTCAGAGGTATGGTTGTCGTGGAAATTAAAAAGTCTGAGAACCACTACACTGTGCTACTCTAAAGGCGGTTACACACCGGCGAATATGCGAATATACGCAAAATTCGGACTCGTTCCGAATAATTAAGACGTTTTTTCGCTCCGCGAAACTGATGTGGACGCTTGCATTGACTTTATAAGTTTTTTTTTTTTTTATTATTTATTCGCATGAAGAATTCGCCCCGGTGTGTAAGGACCTTAAAGGGGTAGTTCACCCCCCAAATAACTTTTTTTCTATTGATTACTCACCCCATGGAGCCTTGAATTCATGGATATTGTTTTTTTTTGTCGCATTCTTTCCTTTATTATTTGATTATAATAAATTTAGCCCCATTGATTCCGGTAGGAGACACAAATGCATTTGTGTCTCCTACCGGAATCAATGGGGACACATTTATTATAATCAAATTATTGGCTTAGGAATGTGACAAAAACAAAAAAATATCTATGAATTCAAGGCTCCAGATGGTCAGTAATCAATAGAAAAAAATTTATTTTGGGGGTGAACTACCCCTTTAAATGGAACAGAGCCTTCATTAGTGTCATTGGTAACACCTGTGAAGGAAGTGATAATATGGCTGCTGTGCATACAGAAGAAGTCCTTATATTTATTTTTACTTTGTGAACTTGTAGATCAGTTATTTAGGAAGGGGTCGTGTCCGATAAAATATCCAAATATTGAATCGAGCAACTTAAAAACAGCCTGGGCTGCAGCACACACAAGCTAGAGTACACGTTAAAATGATCCCATGAAGTGTTTTAAAAGTGAAATTAATACCCCATTAACAATAACAAGACACATTTTTATGTTGCTAAAAATACTTGACTGCAGGTAATGTTATGAGCAGCGACATTCAAAGAGTCCTAAGATGTTTTCAGTGAGTCATCCTCCACAGCCCCACAGAGACGCTCTGACCTGGTTAAATATTTACTAAGGTCAAGATTCACCTTGATCCGCTGTCTCTCTATATCACTGTTAACTACAGCAGAGACAGGAAGGCTCGCATTCCTTCAAGGGCAACAAGCACCACTCGCTTATCCTGAGAGCCAATATGAATTACACCGTGCCTCACACTAACGTCTGTAAAAATGCACTGTTTTTACACAGTGCAGGGTGAATTTACACTGCATTTTACTGTGTATTGACAGTGGTTCCTCAAACCTTTTCATGTCACAGACCCTCAAATTAATAATGTATTTGGGGGGGGGGGGGGGGGGGGGGGCGCCCGCTGGCCTAGCGCTCCGGGCGCATACCAGTTTTTGAAAATAGCAGATCTGCAAGCTCACAACCCGTCACGATGTGATGCGTTGTGAGCTTCCAGATCTGCTATTTTCAAATAGCCGATGTACTGTTTATACGTTTAAAGTGGTTAAACTAATTTTGATGCTATATTACCTCATTTTACTGGGGAGCCATTAGAACTCCCTCAATGACCCCTGGGGGTCCCCCAGACCTCACTTTGAGAACCACTGGTGTATGGCATGGGGCACAAAGGGTTACAAAACATATACATTATTTCCTCTGAACGTATGCGTGCTGTACTTGACAGTATGTTAAATGTGTGTGTGGGGTTGGAACTCCTGGTGAAAACTCCTTCCCTCGTTCAAGGTCGTACAGCACTGCTGCCTGGGACGATAAGCAACATTACTGTAGCTTTGGCAGGGTGCCAATAATTATGCCCAATAGTACTTTTGTCAGTATAAGCTTTTGTTCCTTGATGCCCCCGCGGTCATATACTGTAGATTGATTTAGTGCCGTTTGTCAATCGTCATCTGCTAAAAAATCTATATTTTCCATCTACAGTGCCTCAAACTACATTGTATATATATAGTAGACCATATTGTGTTTGTTTACCCGCTCACGGGCAACAGATACAGCCTATATACAGTACCTCGTAGTACATAATTTCTCTGAGCCATTAGGGATGCCTTCTCATGTTGTTATTATACTGTAAATCCAATAGAGCAGTCTCAGCTATCGCTACGGGTTTGCCAGTTTTCCCTTCCATCTCCTGCCAAAGAGCATAATGGGAGAAGTCTTGTGGGAGGCAGCAAAGCAAGCCAGTTTTAAAAAGTGAAATTGACAACAGGCAAAATATAGATATGAAGGCTTGATGTTACCATATAAAACTTGGAACAATTTGTAACCTAGAAAGTGTACAGTACAAATGTAATCAAACGGACCCTTACGGATCAATACGCTTGCATTCAGTTTTAAATGAAGTGCGTACTGACTACTGAGAGTGTAAATATTCTAGTTAGTTCAGCTAACTAGCAGAATGGTTTCTGCCAGTGTTACCTGTTTAGTCAGTATTATAGTTTAGTCGGTATCAACTCAGTGGCCTTGTGGTTAGAGTATCCGCCCTGAGATTGGGAGGCCGGTGGTCAAATCCCTGGCAGAGTCATACCAAAGGCTATAAAAATGGGACCCAATGCCTCCCTGCTTGGCACTCAGCATCAAGGGTTGGATGGGGGTAAGTCCCTGCGACATACTAGCGTCATGTCCAGGACCGTTGGCAGTGGTGGACAGTAACGAGTACATTTACTTGAGCACTGTATACTTGAGTATTTGTATTTTTTGGATAGTTATCACATTTACTCCATGCATGTCAAAGACAAATATTTTACTTTTGACTCCACTACAGTTCTATGAAAGGAATGTTTTTGGGATGTCTAAATGTAATACAGCAATGCATTGATATTAAAAAGAAAATTTACTTTTCAATACTTGAGCATTTCTAAATCAAGTATACTCCAGTACTTTAACTCAAGTCCAAATTTGACTGAACAACTTTAACTTGTAGTGGAGTGATATTTGACCAGGAGTATCTCTATACTTTGACTTCTAAGTACCGCTGTTGAATACTTTGTCCACCTGTGGTCAGTAGTTATTATTGGTTTGTTGCTACTGGGGCTGGACAGCAGAGGGACTGTGTGTAGACTGCTTGGACTGTGTTAGCATTGGGTTGCCAAGGAAGACAGACGCATTGGAGAGGAAAGGAAGGGCAGAAGGAAGAATAAGAGAGAGAGGGCATTGATAATTGAATTGGAGTGGAGAGGAAGGCAAGAAAGCCAAGAACAAGAGAAAAGACATAAAGGGGGAGAAAGAAAAGTATGCAGGAAGGACGGAAGGAGGGAGAGAGAGAGAGAGAGAGAAAAGTGTGTTGAAACATAAGTAATCGTTCCAAGGCACTTGGCGTGGACAGAGCTCACACAGCCCTTAATTCAACGACTTTAAAATAATTACGGAAGAATTCAGCCTTCATTTACAGCCAATTAGAAACGAGAAAATCCCTCCTTCCATAAAAAAAAAAAGGGGAAAAAATAAACCGTTTGCAGAAAGAAGAGAGAAATATTTTTGGAACGTGGTCTGAGTTCCAGGACACAGAGCGCTCTCTCACACACATTATTATTGTTCAACAAGTTTAGTCATTTAACTTGGCGACTCCAAGTTAATGGGTTTTCACCCGCGGAGAGAATGAGGTAATATATGGTCTCAAGAGCTCTCTCTCTCTCTCCCTCTCTCTCTCTCTCTCTCTCTGAGCACATAAGTATTTGCATAATGTGTACATCTGAGAGTGAAAGTGCGTGTGCGTGTGTGTGCTATTGTGTGGTGTGGTGTCCAAATGACCTTGTCATTAGGACAAGAGTTTAAGAGCTACCATACCCTCGGTGACCACTCAACCACCTAGTAACCTCTCCTTTCTCACCCTCGCCAATACACTCCTCTTATTACTTATTTCGGTGCGCTACAGTGCCTTCTGTCTATTTTAAGACAGACGGTTAAGATTTCAGAACATTTTGAGGAGAAACAGCAGCTGCTTGTGTGTCAAAATGATCTAAGCACCAAGTATTTACAGTCTCTGATTATCATGACATAATAACCAGCATGTGATGGATAATCCAAGAATAATACATTCTGCAAAAATGTTGCTTCCTTAACCACTTATACACTATACTTATTTGACTGGAGTCCCCTAGGGCTCTTCTCTTTACTAGGCCCCCTTTTCTACACTAAAAATCTTCAGTGAAATATCTACAAGCTCACAACATGTTGTGTTGCAGCACGTTGTGAGCTTGTTGATTGCCTATTTTCGCCGAGACTTCACTGCAGAATAGGAATACTAAGGTTCAAAACGTTAAATAATTATTATTATTATTATTATTATTATTATTATTATTATTATTATTATTACCACTGCAAATGCTACTCCATTCTCAACAATGTCTGAAACAATTTGAAACAACAATTTGAAAGGGCAGAACCTAATATAAGCCATAGCTTTTACTGTATTGCACTGTGTTTTCGTTTAACACCAGCATTTTGGTCAAACAACTTCTCTCTTGTTTTGGTTACTTTTTGATACCTTGCTCACATAACACTAAGATTTTATTTTGTGCACCATGCCAGTAAAGCTTGTTTAATCTGAATTGGAATGATATGAATGAATATGAGTCAACCAAGGCCTATTTACTGTATGTGGGATTAAAAACCAACATCCTATGAATAGACTCGTCAAAGGATAGACTTGCAATCTTGACAACAGCCTGCTTTCCAAAAAAAGATGATTCATTATTTATAATTTATGAATATTGAATACATTGCACTCGCTCAAGACAGTGGGTTCTTAAACTATGGATTGGGACCCAAAATGGGCCATAGGTAGATGTTAAGTTGGTCTGAGACCAGGAATACAGCTTCATCAGTCTTGATTCCTCAGACAGAAGAACTAAGACGTATTTGTGTACAAGGCCGATAATGTGTTAAACCTCCACCCTAAGTCAAAATGATGGCGAAATCATTCTGCACCTGTGTTCCTGTGAATGAATATTGTACGTCATCTGGCCTACAGCCAGTTTTCTTAAAACAAAATACTAAGCTGTACGGTTTAGGTTATAGCAAAGCAGGTAGGGATTCAGTCAGCGTCTTGCACAGGGACACACATTTGAGCAGAAACATGGCTGGTGCTGGACACTGTAGTTGTTGCAGGAATCAGACCTGTGAGACCTGTGTCCATTACAGATGACAGAAAACTAAATGTATCACCCTGCTGCCCATTCTGCTGTTACAGTTATGGTCCTGCTGTAATACCGCCTGAACTGCTTGTTTCCTGGCCTGGACTGTTGACTACTAGAAGCTAGTCCCCTAGTGGCAGATATTCAGAACAACAGTTTTATTAGGTAAATCTGGACAATCCAGCTACAGTAAACTGTAGTATGCAGAATGACATCATTGAGTGTGCAACAGTTTGATCAAACTAATCGATTTAATTGATTATAAAACAATCGTTGATCGTTGATAACTTACAAAAAAAATAATTTTGGGCTTGTGATTATAGGCGAAAAGTTTACAAAAACAAATTAAAACATTAATAACTGCAATTTTTCACACGGTTGTGCGACAAAGTATAAACACAGGACTTCTCCAGCAAACTATTAGAAAAGTTTCTCCATTGTAACCACTGGACCATTCTACTGTATACTGCCTGTATACTGTGATTAATGTACACAATCCATACCTTTTGTTTTTCCATGTGTGAATAGCAAACAGCTAACTGTATGTTTGTGTTTGTGTAAGAGCAGCATGCAGTTAACATCATGGCCTTATCTCTGAGCCCTTTGAAGCACCGATAGCACGTTATTTGTACGCCTTACCAATAGGCTTCTGTCATACCGCACTCATTATGTCATATGCATCTTTAGGTCATATGCAGTATGTCATATATGCCTATGTATGTGTCATAAATTATGCAGTACTGTCATGGGATATGAATCATGCATATGACACATATATACTGTGGGTGTATATGACATATGAGTACTGCATATGACACATTATGTCTTATTCAGTATTGTGTTTTTTTGGATGCCTATCATATCCCACGGGGGAACTTCAGTTTTCAGCTTCACCCAGCCATTCATCTATGGCCGTCCCAGTATTCATTGTATATGACAATATTCATATCTCTGCTGTCCGGCAGGAACCAGCTAACTCCAAATTGTTCATTTTTCAGGAAATAAAAAAAGTGGAGTTAGGAGGTTTTGTTCATCATTGATAAGAACAGCTGAATGGACCTCTAAGCTCACAATGAGATTGGAGGTCCAAAGGGGGTGGAGCCTGGAGTCAGCAAAACCAGCTAAAAAATTGAGGATCCAATGGAGTTAGCTGGTTTTGTCAGAAGCACTTTTTAATGCTTTTCATTTGTTCAATATTTTTTTTACCAACACAGACGTAAAGGGTGTTCAATAGCCCTGATTTATGGGAAAAAATGCAAAAGCGTAAAAATGGAGTTAGCTGGTTCCTGCCGGACAGCAACGATATGTCATATACAGTACGTATGTATTTGTCAGTACTTATGCATATGCTATACTCAAAGCATATGCATAACTGGTGTCCTTGAGGGTGTTCCAGTGGGTCCATAGCTAAATTATTGATATTTAAGAATGAACCCCTTACTGGTCTGTAACTCTGAGAATGTACTAATGGAATCAAATGGACCCTTATAGTTCTGTAACAACTAGGGGTCCCTGAAATGGAAAAAGTTGTAGAACCGCTGTCATGCCGTGCTATTAAAACCTGGGACATGCTGATGGCTCCACCAGGTATTAATGCATGGACCACCTACAGTGTCCCGTGTCATTCCTCCTCTCTGTCCTTGTGTCCCTGTCACCCTATACGCTCTTATCACAATAACAGCAGGATATCCGTTAACAAAACAAAAGAAAAAGAGAGAAAACCTGAATCCCAAGGTGTCATTTGTTTTCCTTGCATCAGCACTTTAGCTCTGCTAGCAGTAGTGGTGTCTTTGTCCAGCAACGTTATGTGATCGTACTGGCTCACTTTACCACTGGCTAGAAGAAGTACACTGATTTCTTTACTTTAACTCTTTCAGTGCCAAGAGTATTTTCCTAAAGTACTCCCCCAGTGCCAGCAATTTGCGTTTTTTTTTTTTTTTTAATTTTGTAATTTTTCATTCAAATAAATGATCTGATTGGGTTTTTAAACCCATAATACAGTTCTACCAGTATAGAGCAACAAATCGACACATTGCTGACCTCGCTGGCTCACTCGCCCCCTCCCAAACAGGCTCACGTCATATCCGGTCATAACCGGATGTTGACATTTTCGACAATCGTTGATCGGGCTAAATTACGATGCGATACACGACTACGATGACTGATCGTCACCCAGACCAAAGAGAGTAGACGTGGACCTCTCCGTTCGCTTTTTATACCGTGTGAAAAACCGTGACTTTCCCTATTCTGGCCGAAAATGACCGCGGGAAAAAAATTTGAACCGGAAACGGAATCTGCGTCATGAAACCGGAACCCAATGAGTCTGAAGGAGTCAGGAAGCGAAAGTGATCATGAAAAATAAACAGAATAGCGCGACCACAGTCAAAAGTAAAAACTCGGGATTTCTCGTGCTGGCACGGAGGGTACTCGGGAAAAACTCGGGATATCTCGGGGCGTGGCACTGAGAGAGTTAAGTAGCAATACCAATATAAAAAATACTCTGTTTCAAAGTTAAAGTCCTGTGTAATCTTACTTGAGGAAAAGTACAAAAGAATAAAAATTACATACACAAAGTATAACTATGTGGTTAATGTATGTTTTGTAATAATATTCCAAACCTGCAAAGTAACTAGTAAAAATTTTGCTTTAAAATAATTGTAGTGGAATAAAAAGTAGAATGATTGCCTCTGTATCAAGTGTAAAAAAAATAAAACATACTCAAGTAAAATCAAAGTAACTCAAAGTTGTATTTAATTACAGTACCTGACTACATGTACTGTACTTAGTTACTTTCCACCACTGCACTTTCCCAGCACACAAACACTATCTTAAGCCTGGTTTATACTGTGTCATACGTACAACGGTGTTGCTCGACAAAAACAGCCCTTCTACAAGCTCACCATGTGTCATTGTGAGCTTGTACATCTGCTTGTAGTAGACTGTAAATTAAGCATTACAGTACAGTACCGTTACAGTTTACTCTCTCTTCAAAAGCCAAAGAAAACAGTCAATATGTACTGTATACTGTATAAATTCTTCATCCATTAGAATAGCTCCCCCCCCCTCCCCCCCAGGAAACTCACAATTGAAAATCTAGGTCAAAGTTTGATTACAATAGCTTGAGTTTTTATCTTTCGTTGCTGTCGGGCAGAAACCTTGTATCTCCAAATTTCTGCTTTTTATGTTTTTTCTTTTTGGTGTCGCAAAAAGGAGTGAAAACAGCAGATCTACAAGCTCACAGCGTGTCGCGATGCGACACCTTGTGAGCTTGTAGATCGGCTATTTTCACTATTTAATTTATTTCATTTTTTATTTAATAATAAAAAAGGAACCGTTTGGGGACATACATGGTTTCCAGCCAACAGCAATGATTTTATCTTTGCTGTGGTAGAGGAGAGAAAGCGCCGGGGTGTTGTTGTTAGCAGTTGGTATTAGGGGCCACCTCACAATGCATGTTTTACCACGGTTCTCCGTTTACTACTCACTATGGGATATCAGCGCCCTCAGGCGATGAGACAGAGCAACACACACGCTCCCGGCGCCAATACTGATTGGCTAAGGGTATGTCACGAGTCCGGAAGGACCCGGGAGTATAAAGCTCCCCCGTGACGTAGGCTCTTCCTCTTTTCTCCACTCTGCAAGCGAATGCGCAGATATTCACACACAAAAAGCAAGAAAATTTCAACCTAACCCACCGCGGGAATACGGAGTATCTCCCCACGGGAAAACCTTGCTATAAGTTCTCTCCCGGAACTTATTTTATTATTTTATTTGTCTATCCTCTCAGTTTCTTCCTTTGTCTGGCATTTGAAAACGCCGGTTAGCGTTTTTCATTCATTTAGCGACTAGGCTACTAGTAGCAGCTAGGCTAAGGTGCTACTAGCCAAAGTTTAGGCCGCTGTGTTCCAGACCAGGATGGAACCACCGAGGACCTGCGGACGACCGAGGTGCGACCTCCTCGTCGCCGCAGACGACCCCCACAGTGTCTGCATTTACTGCTGTGGGGTCGCCCATGCCGTTGACGCCAAGGTACGCCAGGGCGAGAGGGACGAGTGCCCAGCGTGCTCGTCCTTCACCAGCCAGCAGCTCGACGCCCGGCTTGCCAGGGTAGAGACCCTGGTCGGCTGGGCCAGGAGCGATCCAGGCATGGCGTCCGTCACCACCAGCACAGGGACCCCAGGAGTGCCGCCCGAGAGGACACTCATGGGACCCCCACCGGTGCCGACGCCGAAGGAAAAGCGGCCAGCGGCGGAGACGCCGCCTTCCGTCGCTGCCGCTGTACACATGTCGCCGCCGCAGCTAACCAGCAGCGCCTCCACCTCCCCCCACCGACGCTACGACTGGGCTGCCTCGTTGGCCGATAGCGAGGAGGAGCTGGCCTTCGAGGAGCTGGAGGACGAGTTGGACCTCGCGTCATACCAGGAGGTCCAGGAGGTGTCCATGGCGAGCGCCGAGGGGGATGGCGGAAACCCCGACACCGTCGAAGTGGTCGTCGAAGAGGTCACCGAACCAGTAACAGCGGTATTCAAACGGGCTATCGCCAGGTGCGGGTTGGTGCAGCCCGTAGAGAGCCGCAACGCCACCGCTCTCGCAGCAGGCTTCCAGGGCTTGGAGGCTCCACCAACACGGGTGGTGGAGTCCAAGAAGCTCCCTGAAGCGATGGGGTTCCAGACGGCCTTGGTGAGCTCCTGGGGGGATCACCAAGACCCACAAAAGCTAGCTTTCCCCATCGACCTGATCTCCGCCAGGGAACTGGGGCTGATCGAAGTCCCTCCGATGGACCCTGTGTTGGCGGAAGGACTGGAGGACATGCAACCAGGTACGGTGGTGCTTGGGGGCGCCACACCGTCCTTTTATAACGAGGAAATGAGGAAATCCTCCGCGGCGTTGAAGAAGACCTACGCCGCGGCTGGACAGGTCGCAAAGACCCTCAACGCCGTTACCATCCTCCAGGGCTCCTCTGCCGTGCGACTAGCGGAGCTGAAGACGAAATGGGGCGATGACGCTAAGGAGCTGCATCGCCTTAACCAGCTCACCATTTCCTGCACCCAGCACGCCATCAACTGGACCGGCCGGGTGTTGGACGACTGCGCGACCATAGAGAGGGTGCGGTGGCTCGACCTCGCCACCTTCACAAGAGACGCGCAGAAAATAGACGCGAAGAAGAAGCTGCTGGCCCTTCCACTCAAAGCAAGTAATCTCTTCTGCGGTGCAGAGAAGTACTTAAAGGACTCCACGGAGTCGGCGAGGGCCCGGAAAGAGGCAGCGGCGGGTCTTTTGGCCCCGAAGCCTCCCCACCCAGGCAGACCCCGCCAGGAGAGGTCTGCCATACGGGGGAGACTCTCCTCATCTCGCCAACCCAGCGCCAGCGGCAGCTCCCGCAACTCCTCGGCCCGTCCATCCAGAATGGAAGGGCCCATGTCGCTGGGAGCCGGCGACGTCCGTCGCAAAGACCCCCGTTCCCCCCCTCCTTCTTCCCCCCGACCCACACGACGCGGCGGGAGAGGACGTGGTCGCGGGCAGCATGTTTGACATTTGCCCCCCGGTGTTACCGGTTGTTCGGCTGCCCCCCCCACATCCACACGGACGGAGTGGGGGGGGAGTAGCCCCCCTGGTCACCTCGGGAAAGAGACGTTGCCTTTTCATGGCCCCGACGGACTTGAAAAACAAAAGACAAAAAGTGACAATGTTACAGAGCCAGGCCTCTGCCGTATTGTGTTGTCAGAATGTTGTTTGCCAGGGTGTTTGTGTGCAAAATGTGGTTCCAATAAATGTTCTGAAATTTACAAAACCTCTCATCATTTCACCCGTCTCAGAGCGGCGATGCGGAGGGACCCCCCTTGGGGGGGCCCCTCCATATCAATGCCCTCCACCCATAAGCCCACAGCGCTTGGACAGTCCCTTTGGAGACTGTCCAAGCGCTGCTGGGATGAATTTTGTGCATGCTATGAGCAAGACAAAGGTATTAAACCCATTGCTAATTCCAAACGCCAATGTACAAGGGTCACGCCAAAATTTCCATTTCTACCATCCATCCAGCAGAGGGCGCCAGAGGCCCACTGTGGGAAGGAAGGTTTGCAAAATGGCGGCGCGGGTCGAGGGTCACCCCAATATTTACAGTCTGCCGTGCACCGAGTCACGCCAACCTCTGGAGGGCGACAGAGTGCCTCTTTCAGTAGAGGTGGCTCCGTCGCTTCCTTTAGTCAGGCCAAGGGCCCTAGACAAGATGGCGGCGGACCTTGTAGACAACGTGAGAATAGTGCGGAACACTTCCGCACTAGGTCACGTGATCTCTACACGCAGAACGTCAGGATCGACGCGACCTCCTTTGTCTCTAGCGAGCTCCACAGCTGTAGCTCCGCTGAACAGAGTTTTAGCGTCTCCGGTTCCCATGGTAACGGTTTCACGACCAGTGGAACTAGCGACGGCAGCATCCAGCGACAATCCTCTCGCTCAATGCTTGGATCAATGGAAACTTTGCAAGCCGTGCCCTTGGGTGCTGCGCACCGTTCGCAAGGGTTACAGACTGCAGTTTGCCAGGAAGCCGCCCATGACAGACAAGGTATTGTACACCCGAGCGTCGGGCCAAGCGGCCAAGACCTTGAGAGAGGAAGTAGCCTCCCTTCTGGACAAGGGCGCGATAGAGAAATTATCTCCGGATCAGAACCGTCTGGGGTTCTATTCGGAATATTTTCTGGTGAAAAAGAAAGGGGGGGGCGTAAGACCCATATTGAATCTGAAGGGACTCAACAGGTTCCTGCGGGTTTTTCATTTTCAAATGCTAACGACCGTGAAGTTATTACGCACGGTGCGTCAGGGCGACTGGTGGACGAGCATCGATTTGAAAGATGCTTACTTCCACATTCCAATTTACCCCCCGCACAGGAAGTTCCTGCGCTTCGGCTTCGAAGGGGAAGTGTACGAGTACATGGTTCTCCCTTTTGGTATGTCGTTGAGCCCACGGGTGTTTGTGAAGTGTACCAACGCGGCCATTGCTCCACTACGGAGCCGGGGAATCCGTCTGTCAACCTACATCGACGACTGGTTGATAGCCGCAGGCTCGGAGGAGGAGGTGGCGCGGCACACGGCCATGGCCATCTCCCATCTGACGTCACTGGGTTTCACAATCAACGTCAAGAAGAGCGTTTTGGTTCCGTCCCAGCGGGCCACCTTCTTGGGGATCTCGCTGGACTCGAACACGCTCAGGGCACGTCTATCCAAGGAGAGGATAGACAGCGTTTTAGCTTGTGTGAGATCTTTCCGCCCGGGGCGGGAAGTTACTTACAAACAATGCATGCAAGCAGTAGGTCTCATGGCCTCAGCCATTCACTTAATCCGCTTGGGCAGGCTCTACATGAGACCCGCTCAGAGGTGGCTGAGGGCCCTTCGGATCCCACCCACCTCAGGTCGTCGGCTTGTGATGGTGTCTCCATGGTGTGTGGAGGCACTCAGACCATGGTCACAAGCAGCCTTTCTGTCCCAGGGGGTCAGTATAGGAGCTGTGATTTCGTGGAAGGTCATCACCACGGACGCCAGTTTGGCTGGGTGGGGTGCCGTCCACGAGGGCAGGTGGACCAGGGGAATGTGGGATCCGACACTGCAGTCGGCTCACATCAACTACCTGGAACTGCTGGCGGTTTTCCTCGCTCTGAAACATTTCGAGGCACAGATCTTGGGTTGTCATGTCGCGGTCAGAACGGACAATACGACAACCATGTGTTTTATCAACAAGCAGGGAGGCTTGACCTCCCTGGTGTTGGATGGTCTAGCACGCGAGATGACGCTTTGGTGCGAGTCACGGCTCGCGTCCATACGGGCGTCTCATGTACCGGGCCTCCTGAACCACGGAGCGGACTTGCTGTCCAGGGGCGGTCTCCGGTACGGGGAATGGTCACTCCACCCGATAGTGGCGAAGGATATCTGGCACAGATTCGGTCGCCCCCAGGTCGATTTGTTTGCCTCCGAAGAGAACGCGAAGTGTTTTCGGTTCTTCTCAGTGAAGAAGGGGGACCGTTCCATGGGCGTGGACGCCTTGGCACACAGTTGGCCGAGCGAACTGCTTTATGCCTTCCCGCCAATGGAGTTGATCCTCCCCACCTTGGAGAGGGTCAGGCTCCAGGGGTTGTCGGTGTTGCTGGTGGCTCCAGCATGGGGCACGTGGAGGTCGGAGATAGCTCCGCTCCTTTACGATGCGCCTCTGGCCCTCCCTCCCAGGGCAGACCTGGTGAGGCAGGGAGGGAACGAGCTGTTCCACGAGCGCCCTCAGGACCTAGACCTATGGGTTTGGCCCGTGAGAGGGCGAATTTGACTTCATGTGGCCTCCCCCCTGACGTGGTGGCTACCATCCAGGGTGCGAGGGCTATGTCCACAAGGGAAGCTTACGAGGTCAGATGGAATATGTTCGCATCTTGGTGTCTGGAGCAGTCACCAGTGGTGGTGGCTGTCCAGGCCCCGGTGGGCAGCATTCTTACCTTTCTACAGGGAAGGCTAAGTCAAGGTTTATCCTTCTCGACAGTGAAAGTGTATTTGGCTGCCATTTCGGCTTGCCACCTAGGTTTCGACGATGGCAAGACGGTGGGTCAGCATAACTTCGTGCGCCGGTTTATGAACGGCGCCAGAAGAGCTAGACCAGTCAACAGGCCACTGTTCCCAGTCTGGGATTTGACGGTGGTGCTGGATGCACTGTGCCGTCACCCGTTCGAGCCTTTTGAGTCTATGGATCTGAAGGTCATTAGTCTCAAAACGGTCCTTTTGGTGGCCCTGTCTACGGCTAAACGGGTCAGTGACTTGCATGCGCTCTCGGTGAGCCCGGAGTGCATGAGTTTTCTGAACAACGACAGGAGGGTTTTGCTTAAACCAAACCTGGCGTTCGTTACAAAGACCGGGGTGGTGGCCCCGGATCCGGTTGAATTGGTCGCTTTTCATCCACCTCCCTTCGCTTCGGCGGAGGACAGGCGGTTACATTGCCTCTGCCCGGTGAGAGCTTTGAAGCTCTATTGCCAGAGGACGGCGGCCAATCGCTCATCGACACAACTCTTTGTCTCTTTTGGCGTGGGGGTTCAGAGGAAGGCGGTCACCAAAGCGACGCTTTCTAGATGGATCCGAGATGCCATTAAGCTGGCTTATGTGAGCAGTGGTGTCCCAGTCCCGGGGGGTCTGAGGGCCCACTCTACTAGAGGCATGGCTACGTCCTGGGCTCTCTACAAGGGAGCTTCGATCCAGGAGATTTGTGCGGCTGCAAATTGGTCGTCACCATCGACTTTTGCGGCCTTTTACAGTCTGGACGTGGCGGCGTCATCAGTGGCGCACGCTGTCCTGGGTGTGGCTGCTGCCTCCAGGTCAGTGGAGGATAGGGAGTAGGCTTGGGGCTTTCTCCTTATCTTCAACTTCCTCTTTAGGTTTCCTTGGGACCAGCAGGGCTGTGTCTTGGGGAATGAGGGCCCTGCTCCTCAGTTTTATGAGGCGGACTGTGTCTGCCTGTTAGAGAATAAGGCAGACTCTAGAGTCTGTCAGGGCCTACTCTTATTATCTATCCCGCACCCCAGCCCGGTGGGCTGGGGGGGCGCCCAGGGGTCATGAGGTCGTGGACCTATGGCCTGGGGTTCTTAGGTCACGTCCTGGGGGACGTGACCTGGGGCTGAGGGGCGTGCGGGGTTGTCGGGGTTGTGTGGCTCATTACCTCAAGGGGGGTTTATGAATCCCATAGTGAGTAGTAAACGGAGAACCGTGGTAAAACTAGAGGTTACGAATGTAACCCCGGTTTTAGTAGGTTCGGAGTTTACTACTCACCAGACACCCCTTTCTGTGCGCATTTGGCATGCAGAGAGGAGAATGTTAAGAGGAAGAGCCTACGTCACGGGGGAGCTTTATACTCCCGGGTCCTTCCGGACTCGTGACATACCCTTAGCCAATCAGTATTGGCGCCGGGAGCGTGTGTGTTGCTCTGTCTCATCGCCTGAGGGCGCTGATATCCCATAGTGAGTAGTAAACTCCGAACCTACTAAAACCGGGGTTACATTCGTAACCTCTAGTTTCCTTAGCCATCGTCAAATGAGTAAATATTACTCCTCAGCTTATCAGCTTGTGCTTATGTGAACACAGGGCCTTTTTCAATGGGATTTCAGCGACGTAAGTAAACAAAACGTGGCGCGCACGCTCGCATACACACACACACACACACACACTCGTTTGTATTTCTATACTTGTGAGGACATCAGCCATTTTGGATGGTTACGTTATGAATGGCAGATCAGGCTACCAGGAAAATTGGCCCTCATAATGTCTACAGTATTTTGTCCAATTTTACTATACTTGTGGGGACATAATAGTCCTCACAAGTACAGTAACACAAGCACACGCACGCACACACACACACACACACACACACACACACACACACACACACACACACACACACACACACACACACACACACACACACACACACACACACACACACACACACACACACACACACACACACACACACACAGCTGAAATAGCTAAGCTAAATAACAGAAACCTCTACAAATAAGCTCCCACTTCCATGCTCCTGCCACAGCCCTCTCTGATACAGGCCCTCCATTTTTGAACACCTGACCTCAGCTAAGCCAGTGGCATTGTGGTTAGATTCTGTTGGAAATCTTGTGTGTCCAAAGCTGTTACTTTTCAGGAAATGGGGAAAAAAAAGAACCTGTGTTGCAGTGGATCCAATATAGTTATTAAGACTGCCACTTTCAACCTGGTGTTAACGTGACACACATTTGTCATATGGCAAAGTATTAAATAGGGCATTCATTAATATATATAGACTGTATATTTAAAAGAATGTAATATGGAGATACAAGGTTTCTGCCAGACAATTTGCTTCTTGTGACAATGCTGCATTTCTTTGTTTTTCCTTACGGTACCTTTTTTTTCACACATATTTCACAGTGGTTACATTCATTCTGGGTTCAAAAGGGCGAGGCTAGGTGAAGCCAACACAAACTGTGCACACTTTGTGGTCATTTCCCCCCTGAAATCAGTCAATTACATGTCAGAATTCATGGTTGGGTTGAAAACAGTTAAACGTCCAAATGTTGACTTGTCTAAAGTGCTGACGTGAGGGGCGGGGCCATGACGGACATGACCACTTCAGCTGCCTTGTGTGCGCGTGCCTGCGCGCGTGGGTGCATGTACGCATGCATGAGTGCCAGCATGGTGTGGAACTCTCATCAGTCTCAACTGCGTGCATGCGTGTGCGTGGCATGCGTGTGTGTTGGTTCAGCTGTGCAGGGTGGTTTTCAGGACAGCCGGTTGAAGTCTCTTATTAAAGAGGATCCATTTACCTCAGGAATGCACTGTTGAGCTGGCACAGCGCACTGAGACGGAGAACACTAACACACTGGACTGTGCTGCTGCACAGGGAAGGTGTGTGTGTGTGTGTGGGGGGGGGGGGTTGGGTGGACTGAGGAAGAGATGAGGACAGGGGAGGTGAAGGGGCAGGTGGAAGAGATGAGACACAACAAACTCCAAACTCTCATCTGAAAATATTCTGTGCCAGGGTCGGGAATTATTTCAAATTATTCACATTAACTGATTTTGATGCTATATTAAACAATTCTTGCTGGGGACCACTGGCTAAATCTTGCTATTTTTGAATTTGAATCCTGAAAAGTAACAGTTTTGAACATATGAGGTTTCCACCCAAAAGAGACGATATGTGGAAAAAAGACCCCTCATGAGAGACCCTCTCGTCAACGGCTGGCCTCCTGCAGAGCCATGCCGTAAAAAAGGGGGGGACCAAGTATAGACCCCTGGGGGACCCCATCAACTGATATATACAGGGGCTTAAGTGGTTTTAAAGAGAGAGAGAAACGTAAACAGTTGGAAGGGACGTGTTTACTGTAGGTCTGATCAGACCAGCTGGGTCATAAGACTCATTTATACTTCGTAGAATGACCTATTTCCTACGGCAAAAGTGTAAAAAGCCTTCCCGCAAAACGACAAAGTATAGATGAGTGTATGTATGTCTGTCTGTCTGTCTGTCTGTCTGTCTGCAGCAGTAGACAGCATTGTGACACTATATTAACTAATTTAGCTGGGGACCCCCTGGTACCCCCCCAAGGACCCCTGGGGGTCCCCGGACCCCACTTTGAGAACCAATATGGTCTACAGACTGCAGACTCTCCCCATCTACCACCACAGTCTGAATACTCACGTCTTCTTCAGAATCCATGTTATCCCCTAGCACAACTTTGTATCAGTACTTGTTGCCTATTTTCATAGACGCTAGTTATGCTATGCAGACGTATGTTGTTGACTTTAGATAGATGTAGATGATGTACTGTGTACGATGTATCCTGTTTGCTTATGTTCCACAGATGCCAAGTTTATTATTTAGATGCTACTATAGCCTAGATTTCTTTGCACTCCATTTACTTGACTACTCCCGGTTGTTTGTTGACTACTGGGCTCATGCCACTTACTGTGATCTTGCACTTTGTTAAGTCTCTCTGGATAAGAGCATCTGCTGAATGCTGAAAACTGTAATTATAAAACTGTCTGTCTGCCTGCCTACCTAACAGCACCTATACCAGTCTTTATGTGAGCCTGTTAATGGCCTGCCGGTCTTGCCCATACAGAGCTGTCTGCCTTTCTTGCCAGGCTATCTATCCGCCCATCCTCAGCTGCTCTCCTCAGCCGTAATAACAACAAAACACAAATTAAAACTTCTCATAACCTCCTGAACTCTTAAAAGCATTTTTGTCTTCTGAGAGATAATGCACCACAGGGCTAATTTGTTTTAAGAGGAACAATGTTTTGCACGCTAATATCTCCTGTGCGCTCTGTGTGTGTGTGTGTGTGTGTGTGTGTGTGTGTGTGTGTGTGTGTGTGTGTGTGTGTGTGTGTGTGTGTGTGTGTGTGTGTGTGTGTGTGGCGTCTTTATTTCATTAAAATGAAAAGGGGCAGTTGGGCTGTTTTGTCCATACATGGAGATGTTGAGAGAGAAACAGGAGAGGACTGAACGGACTGAAGGAGAGAGAGAATGTAGGGGGCAGCTGAGAGAGAGAGAGAGTGTCATCATCTGTGGTGGAGTATATACTAAAGTAAATACTCAAATCAAAGTATTCCACAGTACAAATTATGAAGTACATTTTCTTTCTAATATCAATGCATTGCTGTATTGACATTTTTAACATTAAGCGGTTCATTCAGTTTGGGTCCCAAGAGTCCCTACCTAGAAATGTAGAGGAGTCAAAATTACAATATTTCTATTCTATTCGAATGCAGAGTGAAAGTCATTTGCTTGCAAAAAAAACTACAATGTAGTTACTGTCCAGCGCTGGTTCTCATCATTCCCATGTTTCTGACTATTATGTGTTAATAGTTTTAATGCAGCTCACAAGCATCTGAGAAATACACACCCACTACAATCACAGCATCAGCAAACTACAACACACTGAACTCTACGATCTGCCACATCTGACGCCAATTATACAACATCCTGAGCTCTCTGTGTGTGTGTGTGTGTGTGTGTGTGTGTGTGTGTGTGTGTGTGTGTGTGTGTGTGTGTGTGTGTGTGTGTGTGTGTGTGTGCATGTTTCTACTATTGGCTATTTTTAAATGGAAATTTGACAGATGAATTTCATCGTTATATTATGTGCAGTTTACACACACACACACACACACACACACACACACACACACACACACACACACACACACACACACACACACACACACACACACACACACACACACACACACACACACACACACACACACACACACACACACACACACACACACACACATCTGGGGATTAGGAAAAAAAATAAGTGAGAGTAAAGGAGAGGGGTTGAAAAGAGGAATTGGGGGATGACAGAATGAGAAAATGCAAGAGAGAGAAAGTGAACAAGCGTGGGGAGAGAGAGAGGGGGGTATAGTGTTTGGTTTTAGCAGCTTTTCAAATGTTTAAATTGTGAGGATAATGGGGTCCTGAGATGAATGTCCCCACTGGGCCACCGTCCAACACTGTAGCTGAGCAATAGCCAAAACCCCAGCTAACTACACAGAGAGAGAGGGAGAGAGAGAGAGAGATGGTAGAGAAACAGGGGGGAGGGGAGAGAGGGGAGGGGGATTGATACGGAGAGGAGAAATATGTGGGAGATGTCTGGAGGAGGAGAGGAAGCGAGAGAGAAGGGAGAGGGAGGTTATACAGACTCATAAAAATACTCCCACATTATTAATGCACAGTAGTACTGCAGAAAATACCAATATCCCTATGAAACTGAAGTCCTTGCATCTACTGTATGTATGTATGTATGTATGTATGTATGTATGTATGTATGTATGTATGTATGTATGTATATATTACATGAATGATTAATAAGATTCATCAGCTTTGATAATGAGCAAACATCGCTGTAGGAAAATGTATGGTTAGTGTTGAACTCCCAGTCTGGAGGAGAGCCATAAAGAATAAGATGGTTGTGTGTGTGTGTGTGTGTGTGTGTGTGTGTGTGTGTGTGTGTGTGTGTGTGTGTGTGTGTGTGTGTGTGTGTGTGCACGTGTGTATGCGTGGTGCTCCAAGGCCAAAAAAAGCAAACAATGGTGCAGCTGCATCGTAATGCGCTGATTTCCCTGTTGACTCCACCCTCAGGCTCATCTTGCCGTATGAGAGGTTCACAAAAGGCGAGGAGGACAAGCCCCTCCCACCGGCCAAACCCAGGAAGCAGGAGGCGGGCTCCGGTGGCGCAGAACCTGCCGATAGCGTTAACGGCCACACCCCCAAGACCAAGCTAACCAATGGGGTGAAGCAGCAGGCCCAGAAGCCCCGCCCGGATAAGGATGACGCCATGGCGAGCAAAGCTCAGGATCAGAGCATGCCGGTCAGTCAGCCACACACTGTCTGTCTTCATCTCAACATTATGCTGTCAGGCTGCAACTATCCATTATTTTAGTAGCCGGTATTCTATCAATTACCTTTTTTTGTATTAATCGAATAATCAAGAAGCAGGTTTTTTGAATATATATTTTTTAGTTCAATGAACTGTTTCACCCCTACAATAAGTTAACGTTAAATTAAGCACAGAAGGACTACATCAGACAGAATTCACAGTAGCACAACACTTTGTCATTAACCGCTTGTACGTTATAAACTAACATTTTCAAAGAATAAAAAAAAGTTGAATGAATATAGTTTCACGAATAAATAAATAAATGAATAATAACAAACTATTTAAATTTGAGGTTGTAGATCGGCTATGAAAAAACTTCTTTTGGTGTGATACAATTAAACATTTTGCTTTTCACAAACTGATGCTCCAGTTTTCCTTTTTGCACTAATTCCTCTGAAATAACCTCCCTCCAAAAGAAACAGTTAATTCTGTACCCCACCCAACCCCATGGTCTACCCCAGCTCTGTGTATTTACAGGACATTTTCACAGCTTTGTCACAGATTTTATTCCTTAACGGGGAGAGACAGACAGACAAGCAGACAGAGAAAGCTGAAACGGGCAGCAGTTTCTGTTGAAATAGCTTGTTTTTACATCCCATGGCCAGCCATAACCATAAGTGTATTTCTGTGTAACGGAGACATAGTCGTGCTCCTCCTAAATAAACCGCTGCAAGAGTATTTTCATCCGTCTCAAAAACCCATAAATCCACTGTGATTTGCAAATGCCTGTCCAGTTAAGCATCACAAAAGGGGGGTAGAGAGAGAGAGAGAGAGAGAGAGAGAGAGAGATAGAGAGAGAGATACTACATAGCAGTGCTTCTCAAACTTTTTCATGTTAAATAAATGAATATGTATTTGGCCACGGACCGCCATCAGAAAACATTTTGTGCCAGGGACCCCCATACAAGATTTGTGTTATTAAAAATATAAAAAAATGTGAAAATATTTGAAAATAGCAGATGTTGTTGTGAGCTTGTATATCAGCTATTTTCAGACAAATTGTGCTGGGGACCCCCTTGAATCCTTCCCCTCAAGGACCCCCGAGGGTTCTCGGACCCCACTTTGAGAAACACTGCTACATAGGAAAGGAGGAAGGAAAGGATGGAGGGAAAGACAGAAAAAGGAGAGAGATAAGGAGCAACAGAGGGAAAAGAAAAAAGGAAAGAGAGAGCCCCCCCCCACTTCTGCAGCCATGCAAGGAATGAGAATGATGTTATTATTTTCACATGAATAACCAAATGATTACTGATGATCAGATGCAAAGAGGACATTTCACATTCTCCCCTCTGAAGTGTGTGTGTGTGTGTGTGTGTGTGTGTGTGTGTGTGTGTGTGTGTGTGTGTGTGTGTGTGTGTGTGTGTGTGTGCGCGTCTGCCTGTGATACCCCACTTCTTACTTACATTGGGGAGAGGCTACAACGCATGTTCTTGCGCTCTTTCTCTCTCTCTCTCTTCCAACCCCCCCTCCCCACTCACAGTTGTGGGGGTGAGAGAGAGAGAGAGAGAGAGAGAGAGAGAGACAAAGAGACATTGTGATAAAAAGAGGGCCTGTGTGGTTTGGCTACACAGACATGCTAACCATGTCTCACATGTATGGTATGTGGTGGAGTCTTCCTCTTGCATCTCACTTACCGCCTCTCTAGATACATCATACATTTTTGTACTATGACAAAAAAGAGTAATGTGGATATTTGTGAGGGGTTTTGCGATTCATTTGTGAAAACATTGCAAACAAGTGCATTACACGTGTGGTGAAATGCTACAAGAAACATTAGAAACCGCCTGTCAACAGTGGTGTAAAGTAACTTAAGTACTGTGCTTAAGTACAATTTAATTGATTTTTTTTTAATACTCCATACTCGACTACACCTCAGAGTAAAATATTGTACTTTTTACTCCACTACACAGTTACTTGACAGCTTTAAAATTTGAGTACTTTTACTTTTACTATATTTTGATGGCAATACTTTTGTACTTTTACTCAAGTAAAATGTTGAGTACAGGCCTTTTACTTGTAACAGAGTATTTCTATGTGGTGTCATGGCTTCCTTTAAGAAGGAAGAGTTGGAGAAATGAAACCAGCTATGTTTCTCATGTAAATAAATAAATGAAAAGGGAGATGTGGAGCACACATGGAGAGAATAAGCAGATGAGTGGAACAGGAGAGGGAAGGAGGGGTTAATGGAAATATACTGAAATCACGTTTTGATGTTATTTCAAAAGAACAGTTCAGGTAATGATTGCATGGGAAGTCTCCCTTTTGGTGTGTATGTGTGTGTGTGTGTGTGTGTGTGTGTGTGTGTGTGTGTGTGTGTGTGTGTGTGTGTGTGTGTGTGTGTGTGTGTGCATGTGCATGTGTTTGTGAAAGTGTGTGGGTGTGTGTTTTGAATGGATCCGTCAGTCATCCGCCCATCCGGTCTTCACTGATGACCTCAGGGGTCAACAAAGTTCAAAGGTCATGACCTCATGCAATAAGGCTGACCGTGGGCAGTGACATCAGCCGCTCTGCTGCCTCACATTAGGTTTATTCATGCATAGGGCTGGCCAATTAGCTGAAAATATATCAAAACCTTAAAAGAATATACGTATAGTAACCGACTTAATCTTGCTCATGTAGGTTAATCGAATAATCGAGAAAAAAAATCTAATAGTTATATATAGATATAATCAACTAAATTGATTAGTCTGAGTAACCGCTTAATATAATCCTGTATTATACTTTGGTGTACAATGGTGGCGTGCAAAAGTATGGAAAATAGCCAATATTCAAGCTCAGAGCTTGTAGATCTGCTATTTTCAACAACAAATAAAGAATATTAATCGTAATCGAGGCAACAATTTTAAATAATGGTGATGCTGAAGTCATATCACCATGCAAAACCAATACAATCACATAATAAATTATGATAACCATGCACTACGTTCCAAGCATGCATAAATAAAGTTTCAATCACGTAAGCCTTACTTTATACTTTTATACACAATGTGTTGCATCTTGACACGTGGTGAGTTTTGTAGATCTGCCATTTTAGAAGAAAAAAAAAAGACGATTTTTGAAAACCTTGTTCACTTAAATGTTCACTTTTTTGTGTGTGAATAAAAGGTTATTTGATTCAATACATCTTAACAAAACTGCGGTGATTGCATTTACTGTACATCCTGTGATCGTGTAAGACCACTACTGGTCAACAAGAGGTATTGCCAGAAGGTCAAATCGCAATGAATCCTCTGCTCAAACCAGCTGTCCCTAATACTGTAGCTCAACAGTAGAACTTCTGGCGCTAGGGACCCGGGTTCCATTCCAGGGTAGCAGTTGAAAGTTATTGATTGCAGCTTTAAAGAACCACTACGCTTGGCCAAAGGGTACGATACATCATCAGTTTTAGATGAAGAACAGGGCCAAAAATACTGAAGCTTATCACGTCTACGGTAAAATTATAGGTATTCATAACTTGGCCTGAAACTATGCAGATGATAGAGCGACTGAAATGGAACAAGAGAATAATGAAGCGGGGGGGGGGAGGGGGGTGTAGTGCAGTGGTTCTTAAAGTGGGGTCCGTGGACCCCCAGGGGTCCTTGGAGTCCAAATTTGTTAATACAGCATCACAATTATTTTAACCACATATTTTATACGTTGGCTATTAAAAATAGCAGATGCACAAGCTTGTGCATCAGCTATTTTTGAAAAAATAATAATAATCTTGAAAGTATTGCATTTTTTTAAATAATTTTAGATCTTTTTTTAACAAATCTTCTCTTCTGGGGGTCCCTGGCACAATTTATATATTTTCAGATGGGGGTCCAGGGCCAAATGCATATCAATTCGGGGGTCCTTGACATGAAAATGTTTGATAACCTCTGGTGTAGGGGTGTAGTTGCTCTCCAGAAATACTGCGTCAACACAACAGATCACAGTGAAAGAGTGAAATACTTAAAGCTTGTGATCCATAAGCAGGCGGTGTTCCCAGGCAGCATACTGTGCGGTTGCCCTTTTTAAA
This sequence comes from Gymnoscopelus braueri, assembly GCF_963280865.1. Classification (NCBI taxonomy): domain Eukaryota; kingdom Metazoa; phylum Chordata; class Actinopteri; order Myctophiformes; family Myctophidae; genus Gymnoscopelus; species Gymnoscopelus braueri. Next base: position 16,155,613 of record NC_137617.1, on the reverse strand, counting down.
CGGGAGAAGATTTAGGGACGTGTCAAACGCAAGGTGGATGTTAATATTTCAAAAAAGTTTACGTGTCTCTGTCCCTGGCAGTGCTCTGGGCTGAAAGATACGGAGACCTCAGTGTCAATCAGAGGCAAGCTTAAAGGACGACTTCAACCATTTTCAACTTATCTTCATATAATTGGTCCTCACTAATGTTCATGATAATATAGTTTTAGTCTATTCACTCTGTGTCTCAGAGGAGGGCTGTGGACAGTTGAGAAACCCGCCTACCAGTGAAATCATCGGTAGGCAGGGTTGGTCATTTATTAATGCGAGAACAATGGTTTCTATTAGCTTCGATTCCCCATCGATGATGTCACTGGTAGGCGGGTTTCTGAACTGTCCACAGCCCGCCTCTATGACACAGAGTAGAATTATAGTATTATGATGAGCATTAGTGAGGACCAGTTGTATGAAGATAGGTTGAAAATGGGTGAAGTCACCCTTTAACTACATTTTCTGTACGTTTTTTCTTTCTTTTTTCAATATAGGTGATCTACAAGATCACAGCGTGTTGCAATGCAATAATAATATTAATAACAATACATTTTATTTATAAAGCACTGTACATTTGAAACAAATCTGTTTGTGCTACAATCAGGATAAAATATTTGCATAAAACATGACAATGCAGCGTGTTGTAAGGTTCAGCTATTTTTGCTATTTTTCCTACATCAAAGAACATCAGGGTTAAGTGGTTAAAAGGCACACTATTATAGTGAGAGAAATCACGCTGGGATTGGAACCCCCCACTGCCAATTTTTGTTTTCAGAATAAATACATATTAATTTAGGGGTCCTTGACATGATCAAATATGAGAACCACTGCTGTATACCCCCCCTCCACCTCTCCCCCCCATCCCTCTGTTTTGTCATGTCAACAACATAAGGCAGTAGAGAGCTGCAACAGTCTTCTATATCCTCTCTCTGTAGAACACGTATGCTGCTAAATCCATAGCTTATCTATCTACCCCCTCTAGTGGTGCTTGTGCATTGTGTGTGTGTGCATTGTGTGCGTGTGTGTGTGTGTGTGTGTGTGTGTGTGTGTGTGTGTGTGTGTGTGTGTGTGTGTGTGTGTGTGTGTGTGTGTGTGTGTGTGTGTGTGTGTGTGTGTGTGCGCGCGCGAGCGAGCGAGCGAGCGAGAGAGAGAATGTTGGGAAACAAAAATGGGATTTTCTGTCTGAGAATAAACATAGCTTTATACAAGAAAGCACCAGTTAACACGTTGTTTACATGTCAGTGTTCATGTTGTGTTCATATGCAGTATTTCAAACGTCGGGCAGAAACCTCTTATCTCCATGTTTTAACTTTTTGTCCTACTTGATCATACTACAGCGTCACACAAAAGCATCAAAAGGTTGCAGATCTACAAGCTCGAGCTTGTAGATCTGCAACCTTTGCTATTTTTTTATTAGAATCCTGAAACAGTTTTGGACATATGAGGTTTCCACCCGACAGAGACTATGCAGTATTTCTAATGTAATTTCCTAACAGCGAGAGCAAGAGAGAGAGAGAGAGAGAGAGAGAGAGAGAAACAGTGTCGAGGATGTTATGACATCTGTTCATTTATCTCCCCTATAAATGGCCTCAGTTCATATATACAGTACATCCATTTGTATTGTTATCATTCCTCGTTATGTAAAAAGAAAAAAAAGAAATCCTCAAGGAGAGATGTGAAGCCCTCACAGGAACAATCATGAGTTCTGATGTAAGCGCAGCCTCAGCATCGTTCATTACTTTAAATCAACCAATGGGAATTTAATGTGCACATTAATGATTAAAGACAGCGGAGAGCTTTTCTTCTTTTGAACAATTCATCGCGGTCACACGCTGCAAATGAGCTGGAGGGACTACAAGTGCAAAGTACACATGGGGTTCTTCAAAAAACCATTGTTCGTCTGAAGTCCTTAATTACGGCCTGCCTTCGATTTGACTCTTTGATAGGAACTGGCAGTGAAAACCCACACGGACTGAGTCAGTCCGGTCAAACACAGAACGACGTTACTCAAAACATTGTCTTGTTATCCTAAAGCTTAATTTGTATGTGTAAGCTCTGGTGAGCTTGTAGATCAGCTATTTTCGGGTATAAATCTGGTTTGATAGGGCTGAGTGAAGCTTACAGAGTGAGATGACCCCAAATTTTGAATCTACAAAATGATTGATGACACAAAATTGAATCGAGTTAGTGTTTTTTTAAGAACAGTGTTTAACAGAAACAAAATAAAAACAGTGTTTTTGAGTTTGGTGAGTCATAGAACTCTTTGAGTATTGATGTAATTTATTTTTCCTCAGCTTTATCTGACAGTTTCAGATATGAATCATCAGCCAAAACTGTTTAAATAAACGGATAGTTATTTCTTTCTCATGTTATATAAGTCTTATGTTGGCCCTTCCTCCAGCTAGCTCCTGTTTTCTCCTTCGTGGGAAGGTGTCCATTGACTGGAGGACGTATGTGAACACACTGGTCGTATTGTACAACAGCGGAGGAAGTCTGTCAGTAATTTGAAGCGAAAATGTTTCCTTATGTCTGATTTCTGATGATCTTCTGTTTTGCCTTTCATCCTCTTCCATTTCCCATCAACTCTCTCTTTCCTTCTGTCGATCATTTACTCGTTCCTTCATTCATGCATTCATGCATTCCTTCATTTGTCTTTCACAGGACGCAGTGGAGAAGTGTCCTCAGCTGAAGGTGGAGCCCCAGCTCCTCCTCACGCCGCTGGAAGCCCTGCTACCTCTGCACCCCAACACGGAGAGGTGGAGCACAGGAGAGATGGCACGGGTGGAGGACAGGGACATGACAGACCAGTTCAAAGAGGAGGAGGAGGAGGAGGTGTGCAGGAGCACGCGGAACGGTTGTGACCTCCGGGGGAGAGTTCCGGGGTCCTGGGAAACAGACCCCTCCCACTTGGCGAGCCCGCCAATCACAACGGACACAGACATGTTCCCACTGGCTGCTGCCAAGATTGTAAGTCCCACCCACTCAGAACAATGGCAGCAGGAGCAGGCGGACGCAAAGGAGCAGTGTCACATTGGGCTGGTTTCTCCCACGTTGAAACACAGAGCCCTGCAATCCCCCACTGCTCCAGACCCCCCCCAGCGAACAGGCCGACCTACCCAGGAGAGAGGGCAGCTTTCTGGACTTCACGTCGCACCTCTACCCGCCCAGGGTCAACCCGGGGATCATGTCCCCGCTGGCTAAAAAGAAGGCCCTGTCACAGGTCAGCGGGACTGGATTGCCCAATCACAGTCACTTGCCCCCCTCCTATGGCCCGCCTCCTCCACTCATCAGCAGCTTATCCAATGGCGTTGCAGAGGAGGCCGTGGGGCAGCCAGTGGCCAGCTCCGATGCGGCGGCGGCGGTCAATCGCCCTTCGGTGATCCAGCTAGCGCAGAGCTTCAGGTCACGCGGGGGAGGGGCAGATGACAAGAGAGAGGGAGCTCAAGCACAGACTGATAGAGTAATAGACAGAGAGGAAAGAGTGGCTTCGCCTCTGTATTCCCACGAACATAACTTCCCCCCGCCGGCGTACCCCTCTCTCCCATACGGTCACCTGCACCCTCACTCCCGTCCAGAAGAGCCATACCAGCGGCGTCTGTCACCCTCGCCATTGCATGCTCCAGACACGCCCACCCCGGGCCAGACTCCCCCCGGCTTCATCAACGACCTCTACTCCTCTCCACACCTGCACAGCCTCTACAAAAACGCAGAGAGCCACCTGAGACAAGGGCACGGCTTAGGACACGAGTTCAGCGCGGGCCGGGGCACGGGAAGTGGGCTAGAGATGCACCGGGACCACGGCGAGCTGCCCCACTCAGAATACAAACATCACCATCATCATAATCATCATCACCATCAACAGCAAAAATACGTAAGCTTTCCCCACCAGTTAGTTAGTGCAGAGTCCAGCCATCCGCAGCAACAGCACGGGTTAAGGTTCAGCAACGACCTGTCCCACGACGAGTCCCAACGTCACCACACACAAGGACTAAACCTCCCCAGAGACAGTGTGTGTTCAGAGCCCTTCCCTCGCTCTGTGTCTCACCTGCACCATGACTTCAGCTTCTCTGGTCTGCAGGACAAATCCACTGCCAACGGCAACAGGCCGCCTGCAGACGACCAGCCGACAGATCTGAGTCTCCCCAAGTCCTCCCCTCCAAAACTGTTAGCCCCGCCCCCGTCATCCTCCCAATCCCTCCCGCAACCCGCCATGCATCGGGACGGCCCTCACTCGCCCGGCGACGCGAGGGCATTATCGCCGCCGCTCTTTCAGAACGGGCACAGGGCCCTCGGCGTGGCGTATCACCCCAGAGCGTGCCGCGTGCCGCCCATGACCACGTCGGCCACGCACACGCACGCCCCCGTACACACGCACGCACATGGCCACGCCCCTAGACAAGGCGCGGCCCCGGGGGAGTCCCACCCGAGGACCGCGCTTAACGGGCACGTGGCGGAGAGGGGGAACGACGAAGAGAGACACAGACACAGAGGAGGGATGGAACGAGAGAGGAGGGAGCAGGAGAGGGAGGCGGCTGAACTTTACGGCAAAACGGACGACCCCGCCAACATCATCCGTCCTATCTTGAGTTCAAAAGTGGCGCCACAGAACATCTGCACAGCGCGGCCCCTCAAACGACCCCTGGAGGAGTCAGAGAACGGGCTCACCGAGCGGAAGATACGAGCCGTCACACCCATGCACACCTCCTCTTCATCCTCCTCCTCTTCCTCGTTCGCCACATCAAAGGACGTCATGGTGTCCTCGTCTCCCGCCAGGAAGCACCCTCAAGCTCACGAGGAGACGGGCGACGACTCGGCGGCGCACCGGACGGCCATTTTGAAGTCGCCGCCGCCGCCACCAGCAGCGGCGGCGCACGAGCCCGTGCGCACGCCGTCGCGCGGCTTTGCGGAAGGGGGGAGCGGCGGGGGGCAGAAAGGAGGTGCGGCCGCCCCGTTCCCCCTCCTCCCGGCCCCCACCGCTCCTCACATCTTCCCCACGGCTCTCTACCCGGCGGGGGCCTTCTCGCTCTCTCAGGTCCAGGACTTGTGCGGCGACGCCCTGGGGTACCCCCCTCACCCACACACACACCCCCACCACCACACGCACCCCCACCACCATCACCACCACGCGCTCCAGTACTTGAAGAACCAATCGGCGGCCGTGCTTTCCCCTCTGGTCCCGCCCTTCGCCATCCACTCCTTCATGATGCAGAGGCAGCTATTGGCTCAGGCGGCCGCCAGCCCCGTCCACATGTACCGGCATCCCATGGCGGCCGCGACGTACGGGGACCTGCTGCACCACGGGCTGTACCCGGTGTCAATCAACCCCCAGCCCGCCTTCAGCGCGCAACAGCTCAACTCTGTTCATCCCAGCACTAAGCTGTCCTAATAGACACAGCACTCAACTGTGGTTCTCAGACTATTTAATTTCAAGGACCCCCCCCCCATAACTCTTGAGTGTGTACAAATGAAACCATTTGTTACACTCTGTAACCTGTAAAGGGTCCATTTGGGTCCATTTGGAACCCTCACGGAACCCTGAGGGTCTCTGGACCTCACTTTGAGAACCACTGCAGTATACGCACTTGGAAGTGGAATCGTCCAGTGTCAAGTCTCATCCACACACACACACACACACTCAGCACAAAGCTTTTCCTGTTTTTTTTACCTTCAGACTAATGGTCCAGCAGCCCCCCCCCCCCCCCCCCCGTTAGGACGCATCTCAGATTTGATTCCATTTTGACACCTTTCCCTCCAGCATAAGGACACACTATTAAACCACAGACAGTATGACAAGAGCGCTTGTATCTGGGGACGACTGTAAAAAGAAAACTTGTCTCGTTGCTACTTCCTTATGTTTACAATTTGCACATGTTCTTTTTTTTATGGGCCAAATGAGGCTAATGTGTATTATTGTTGTCAATTAATCAAAAAGATTACTCCTCACAATATGCGATAGATTCCTGACCCATATTGTCATTGGGTTGGTTTGAGCACCATACAGTATGTTTTTGGGGTTCTGTGTAACCAAATGTTTGACGACACGTACGGGATGTCTGCCATGTCATCTTATGCTCCATTGGTCACTTATGCTTAAACTATATACGACGTGACGGGGTCACTCGTCGACAATAGCCGATCTACACGCTATTCTCGCAGAGCGACACCGTTGTACGACGAAGAAGAATACATCAGGCTTATAGAAACTTCTTTCTCAATTCTACACAACAGAACAGGCACTAGTACAGTATATTCAAACACAACAAACTGCCGTTTGGCTATAAGAGTAACAAGATCATTATATGTGTGCCTTCTGGCTACAGCAAAAGAACAAATAGATGTATAATTCCAAGCAATAGTGCAGCAGTAAGTTAAAGTTGCATGCAGAACGTGCAGTAGGCCTATGTGTAGCGCCATGCTAAATACGCTCTGAGACAAAGCTGGATACACACCTATCCCCCATCCAGGTACTTGCAGCCTTAGTGGCTAGTGATGCTAAACGGTTTCTCCTAAATAATACAGCTTCATGTATTACAATGCTGTTCATTCTCACCAGTTTACACTGATGTTTGCAACATCATGACCAGATGACAAAATAAAATAAATTAAATGGATATTTAGAATTGTTCTGGTAGTGATGTAGTTGGGAACTAACATGTTATTTCCATCTGTTTTACACTTCTCCATGTTTTGCAGCCACACGTGAGCCTAAATTAGGCTTTTAGTCTTGAACTACGATGGTGTCGTTACAACAAACCTTTTATCAGTAGCACTGGATTTCACTATTGAAATAGTAGATACTTTTAGGTCTTAAGGTTTTACTGAAGCCATGAGAGGTTCACGTACGTCTTATTTGAAACAGGTTCTTGTAGTCCTGTACTGCTTGCCTTTATGGCAGTGGTTCTCAAAGTGGGGTCCGGGGACCCCCTGGGGTCCTTGAGGGGGCTCCAGGGAGTCCCCAGCAAAATGTGTTAATATAGCATCAAAATCTGTTTAACCACAACAGCTATTTAAAAATAGCCAATCTACAAGCTCACAATGCGCCGCATCACGACACGTTTTGTGGTTGTAGATCTGCTATATATGTTTTTTAAACTTGAAAAGAAGAATGTGACAAGCTTAGAATATTTTTTGGAAACATTTTAACAACACAAATCTTGTATGCACAAATTATTCTCAGATGGGGGTCTGTGGCCAAATACATTAATTTGGGCGTACCTGACGTGAAAAGGTTTGAGAACCACATTATTAATTTGGGCGTCCCTGACGTGAAAAGGTTTTGAGAACCACTGCTTTATAGAACCACACTGGGACTATGCAGTATGTTACAGCTGTTGCAATGTGATCTATAGATACATGTAAATAGAAATGATAAGTGCTCCTTCCTGGAAAAACAATCTAAAAACACCTTTGAAAGCAGCTTCATCTGCTCCACTTCAAACTCTCTTTATCGCTCTCCGTCTCCTTCCAAACTACGCGGTAAAAGCTTTCGGTGCAAATTTTACTCAGAGACTGTACAAATGTCCATTTGGTTCTATTTTGTACACTTTATGAGTTAAATGAACTCTTTTGAGCGTTCTACCGTGTATTCTTCCCTTATACAGTAGCTGGTACATCTCTCTCTTCTTTCTCTCATTTAATCTCTTATGTTTCTATCTGCATCTGTAATAAGATCTCCTCACTTACATGTTTAGTCTCAGTCCCTCTCTGCTTTTCGCACGCACGCACGCACACACGCACGCGCGCGCGCGCGCACACACACACACGTATTACTATACTTGTGAGGACATCAGTGTTTTAAGACAGCTGTTTTATGAATGTCACTTACAATTTGTTGCCATTTTTAACCCTAACCCTGAAGCTGAAGGTCACAACGCATGGTGTTGTGACTTAACCTCTAAATGTCTAACCCTGACCCCAACCTTAATCTTCTCCCATTTTACTAACTCTAAAGATAATTTTTTGACCATGAAACAACCATTTATCTCCTGAGGACCAGGAAATTGGTCTGTTTCTCAAACTGTAGTTGTGGGGATATTTGGCCCTCACATGTATAGTATTACACACACACACACACACACACACACACACACACACACACACACACACACACACACACACACACACACACACACACACACACACACACACACACACACACACACACACACACACACACACACACACACACACACACACAGGCTGGTTTAGTCTCAGCCAGAACAATGTTGAATGTGGTTGTAAAATGTAGGACGGAGGTGCCTCTTGTACAAAACAAAATATAGATCTATTATTGCTTCTATTGTTGTTCATTATTATTACAGTCATTAATATTGGCATTCCCATGTCAACACTTTACATTAGGTTCACTGGCTACTGTTGCCTCAGAGGAATGCGGAGATTGTTGTGTGTACTGTAACCGTTTACTCTGCGCGCGCGTGTGTGTGTGTGTGTGTGTGTGTGTGTGTGTGTGTGTGTGTGTGTGTGTGTGTGTGTGCTTGCGTGATCTTTTTTGAGAGGGAAGTCAAAGGAGATGTAATTGGGAGCTGTCATTTCATGGTTTATTTAAGTGTTAATTAACCTCTGAGAGTGTACAAATGGAACCAAATGGACCTGTGATGGTCCGTTTGGTTCCATTTGTACACTCTCAGAGTTATACAGACCGACCTGTGTCCATTTATTTGGACCCCAGCTGGTCCCCGGACGACACAATTGAGAACCAGTGGTTAATGTCACGTACTGTGTTGGGGGACGGGCCAAAGAATGTACTCTGTTATTGATCAGTAATTTAGATAAGACATCGGGCGTAGGATTATTTCCACGTGTCACACCCGGGAGGGAGCGAAGAGAGGGACCCTCATAACGGAACAGAACCGTCCCACCGTCGACAAAAGAAACTCTGGATTGTCATCAGAAGAAGTGTGGCACCTTGCTGGGGGCGGAGTCATATTTTCAAGCCACTACTCGTTAAGAGCGCTTACATTAATCCATTCAACTTCTCTGTCATTTTAGATTTCTTTGGCTATTAAAAAAATATCAGATATAAAAGCTCATAGCTATGAACTTCAAATTTGTGCAAATCTTTGAATACATATTTTTTTTAAAGCGAACATTTGCAAAATATTTTTGTTCCAGGGACCCCCAGAAGCAAAGATTTGAGTTACAAATCTTCGCTTTAAAAATATATATATTCAAAGATTTGCACACATATTCAAATTCTTTTTCAAAAATTGCAGATCTACAAGCTCATGGCGCGGCACCGAGTGCCGCGCCATGAGCTTGTAGATCTGCTATTTTTGAATAGCCAAAGAAATCTAAAATGACACAGATGCTTTCCCCGCTCTTGATGGGTTAAAACAAACACATGCACATGGCCCCAAAGCTCCGCCAAGCTCCTACATCAACAAAGATTTATAGTTTATGAACTAATGTGATGTTTATAAATGGACAATTGTTGCGATTAGAGCAATCAGACTAAATCTGTTTTCCTGACTTGCTTTTATTTTGTAACCAAAAGGAAGCTACGGTATGTGGTGCTGTGAAAGAAAGATTTTTCTTTTTTTACAGATTATGAAAATGCTGTGTTTACATTTGCGAAACACAATTCTGTGAAAAGGAAAGAAGAAAAAAAAGTCTTCATGTCTTCAAAACAAATGCTGAATCCACAATTACATTTTAGGGAAGATAAATGTAGTTTTGAAAGGCATGAATAGGCACATAATCAATAAGAAAAGTATTTAATTTACCTGCTGTACGTGTAGGTTTCACCACAAATTGAGTATTCTTGGTTTGAATATAATCTAAATTATTAGCTATTTCTCTTTTATTTTCCAGGTAATGATGTTTTTCCAGGAGTGTCACAGGTGATATATATATATATATATAAAATAAATAGTTTGTTTTTTGAGATACTGTAAGTACCATAATGTATCAGCTCTGACTTGTCAGGGCAACACTTAAGGTTGCTATGTAACATTTTATAAATGAGTAATAAACTGTTTTATAACAAAGTAAAAAAGAAATCTCATACAATACGCTGTCTGTTGTTTTCCACCTCTTTGCAGCCAAATGTTTATGTGTGTTCAAAGGTAGCTTTATAGATTCATAAAGCTTAGACTGGATAGACCAAGATTCTCTCAATATTTATTTTTATTTTTGCTCATTAGCAATCCATTTGAAATTTCATGATTAAAAAATGCAAATCAAGCATGCAGAACATGACTTTTAACATGTTTACATGCAGGCTGAGGGTAGACAAACTAAACACATACATCAAATGAAGAGACACAGTGTAGTGCCTCAGTAAACTAGGAACCTAGCATCAGTCTAAACAATATACTATCAAAATACAAATCTGTACATTGGAACAATAGGCTGCCAGGTATACAATGAACCTAGCATCTGTCTAAATAACATGCTACAGTACAGTATCTAAAACATATTAACCTTTGCATAAGTCTGCATGGTCTACAAGTGCTACAGGCCAAGGTGGAGTCTGAAGATGTGAGTCCTAAGATTACGGCGGAACATTGGTTGTGAATCTGCAGTTCTAACTGAAAATGGGGAGTTTGTTCAACAGTTTGGGAGCCAGAAGGGAGAAGAGTCTGGGACGTGTGGAGCGATGTCCCGGATGTTTTAGGGAAGGTTCCCTGTGTTAGCTGATCTGAGTGAGCGGTAAGGGTTGTAGGGTTGGATCAGGCTTTGACGGTATGGGGGTACCATACCTTTGGTTGCTTTGTAGGCCAACATCAGTGTTTTGTACTCATTGTGGGCAGCAACTGGGAGCCAATCGAGGGAGCGGAAAACGGGGGAGACATGTGAAAACGTTGGCTGGTTGAAGACCAAGCGTGCTGCGTGTTGTGTGAATTCAATTGTAATTTATTTTTGGAAAAACAAAAAACGTTCCTCTTACACAAAGATTTGGTAGCCACCCTGTAGTAACACTGAGGGCCCCTCATATATTTTTTTTGCTGTGAAAGGTCTGTTTTAAAGTACATCTGCAATGCCACACAGCATCTGACCATGAGGGTTTCAAACTTCAGCCCAACAGAACTGTAATCATGGCAAAATGTCAACAGCGTGAATAATAGTACAATACAAATATACGTCCTTAAATGTTCTGCATTGCAGTGCATCTGCCAAGCTATTTTGTGTCAAAGGGACGTGAGGATAGATCATCATTTCCGAACCCATCAAGACGAGTGGCGATTCCACAGAATATTGAATTTCCCCAACATTGTTTATTCTAAGGTACAGTACTGTAGAACCAATTACAGTGTGAAGAGAGGGTTAGTGTTGCATGACTCGTGTTATGAAAATTTCACTGTGAAACCACACAGGGGAGGAAGGCATCCATCAGTTCCTGTAATGTCCATATACTGTAACAGCGCATGCAAGCGTGTGTGTGCGCGCACACACACTCTATTGTCTCTTTTTTAAAACCCCACTAACACACACACAAGCTCTGTCTTTGTCTTGCGCACACACACACACACACACACACACACACACACACACACACACACACACACACACACACGCACACGCACGCACGCACGCACACACACACACACACACATACACACACACACACATCTGGCTCCATTTATGAGTGAGTTGATTATGCCGTTAATGATCTCTGGGAGGCTCTGAGGAGGCCCTTCAGTGATTAGAATGTTACACCGTTCAATGGAACACTTACAATGTCTCCCTCACTGTCCAACTGTCACTCAACACACAGCTGCACATATACGGTGGGGGTTAAAGGTGTGTTCCTGTATGCGTGTGTACATGCGCGCGTGCGTGCTTACATGTGTGCACGCGTGCACACGTTTGTGTATATGTCCCAGAATATGAGAAAAAGTCATTGTTAGGACAATTTCCCCGATCCTCACAAGAGAAATGGTTGTTTTATGTTAAAACATTATTTTTAGAGATTGTGGTGTGTGTGTGTGTGTGTGTGTGTGTGTGTGTGTGTGTGTGTGTGTGTGTGTGTGTGTGTGTGTGTGTGTGCTTGTAAAGCACATTGCTTTGTACCGCACATTTCTCTCACTGTCAGTCAGTATCAACTCGTTTGTTGTGACTTATCTTTGGGGATATGTGAGCACTCTTGCTGTTTATGTAAGTGGCTCAGAGTGTTTTTGGCAGACACTTGTGGGCACGCACACACGCGCACCCACACACACACGCACACACACACACACACACAACCCATAAACATAAAAGAGATGCCTTGTCACAATCCGCTGACATAGACTTGCATACAAAATGTAATAGAACCAGCACAGCAGACAATGACATCTGTTACAACTCCACAAGGTTGGAGAAAGGACACGCATATTCCACATTTCTTTAAAAAAAAAAAGAAAAAAGGTTTATCACAAATTGTCTCTCAATGTTGACATTATCTTGCAACATTCGGTTTATCTATCTTGCAGCGTTGTTCCTAAATCATATTACCCAATGACTTACTGATAAATGACATTCTCTGATAATATAACTAGAACTGTGCGGGCAATGAAACTGTGGTATTAAAAAATGAAGTTAGTGTTTGGAGATCAAATGAATAATACTATGTAACGATGTATCGTCTGTCTGTCTGTGTCCCCTATATACCCCTACTGTATATAGAGATCTGTCTGTCTGTCTGTCTGTGTGCCTTTTATGACCATAAGGAGATCTCAATTATGTAGTTCTTGTCCCTTTTATTCCCATATATATGATATCATCAGTATATGCCCATACACTACACTGTATGGATATGCCCTTCTATGGTGAGATCGGTGGTTCTGGACAGCCGCCTATCCAACCGACTCGACGCCAGGCACCGCACTCCTTCAGGTCCAATTAATCGGTGTTACAGGTGCCGAGTCTGAGCTCGATCAGTCGGGCGGTTCTCAAGATACGCGAAGGACAGATACGCACACTGACACGCACGTACGTAGCGATTTCAAGCATTTATAGTAGGATTATACTAGTAATACTATATTATTCATATTATCACGTAATACATAAACCTCAGGGCCACACTAACACTATGTAATAATACTGTCACAGGATCCCCAAAATGATATGTATTTGGCCGCGGACCCCCATTTCAAATCTTTTGTTACAGGGACCACCAGAAGCGGTATGAGCTTGTATATCTGCTATTTTTGAATAGCCAAAGTATAAAAGGTAAAAATTATTGTGATGCTATATTAACACATTTTGCTGGGGACCCCCTGGAACCCCCCCCCCCAAGGACCCCTGGGTGTCCCCCCCCCCCCCCCCCCCCCGGGACCCCACTTTAAGAAACCAACGTAATAGAGTATAGACAATATATACCACATCAAATCGCACGTACAACATACTGTGCAGGCAGGCAGTCATTAAACAATATGTATAATGGGGAGGGGAATTAAGAGAGTGGAGTATTTGCAGGTCCTTTGGGGATATAGACGCTCATTTGAGTGCTCAGGAGACAGTGGAAGGCCCTGACATTTACAGTACATTGTTATCATAATGTTGAACGGAGCTGTGCAGAATAATGTGCAGCACAGAGTAATGGCTTTCCGCTCAGGAAGGCAGAGAGGACATAAACCTGAACAATTACCAAACCTTTTATTTTCTGCACAGCGCCGTTATTGCCAATGCATTAGCCAATGAGACAGCATTCAATATTTCATTTCCCACGCTTTGGGAAAATAATAGAGTTTCATCTCCAGTCTCCCAGACTGTCACAGAAACAAGGTTATATTTATGAGTGTGATATTAAAATGCCAGTCGTGCAAACGTTGTGCTTTATGAATTAGTAAAATTTCATCATTCTCGCAGACGACTAGAACGCCTTGTGCAAATCTATTCCGGCGCTCACTATGGAGCTGCCCGAGGACATTACTTCCCCTTTGGTAATACTTTGTTGAGAGGGATGAGTCTACACACACACACACACACACACACACACACACACACACACAAATGTGTGTGTGTGTGTGTGTGTGTGTGTGTGTGTGTGTGTGTGTGTGTGTGTGTGTGTGTGTGTGTGTGTGTGTGTGTGTGTGTGTGTGTGTGTGTCAGTCAGAGGGAAACTAAAACTTGTACAATTGGTGGTTCCACATTGCGTACTGCCTTATAATTCTGTACCAGAAGAGCCTTGTATATGAGCTGTATAAGCGTTCTACTGTGAAGCCGAGCATGTTTAGCCTGTGTAATGAAGATTCTGTGTTCTCTAACATTTCAGCTAACACCCCCTGATGTCATTGTTGTTAACGAAAACCATAGGGAGGCGTTCATTCTCGAGGTCGGCTGTACTTTTGATTACAGCTTAAGAGGAAGCCTTCCTAACCACTCAAACATCATCAGCTAGAGCAGGCCATCTCACAGCTAGGCTACAGATGTAAACTTTTTTACTTTACTTTTGTAGCCTAGGGCACGTGCACAAGTTGGTTGTGAGTGAGGGGCCTTCAAATGACCGGCCGCTCCAAAAGGAGGGCCAAACAGTTAGAAAGGCACTGCGCAATATCAGCTATTATAGGAAGCCGCTCAATTTGGAGGAGGCGGTGTTTTCTTTACCCACGATTGATGTCCGCTGTGTTTGACAAGTATGCCAACATTATTGTTAATGTAACAATGTTCTGCCTTATAGGCTATGCACTTTGTAACCGGCTGTTTTCCCATTATCTGACTGCACTGGCAGTGTTTATGTCCTTTGTACAAGGCATTCTTGTACTTCTGTTTATGTGGACATAAATACATATCAGAATCAGAATCAGAATCAGTTTTATTGTCACATCACAGGTTTACAAGGTAAAGAAGTGGGTGAAATTCGTTTTTGTACATCGTTCCCATCGCAACGTTAATTTCCATAGAAAGAAGAGGGGGGGGAGAAGAAGAGGGGTGGGGGGCAAGTGGGAAGGAGATCAAAACAAGAGAGCAACAGAAGGCCAGACAAGTTATCTACATATTTACAAAGTACCTGAGATAATAAAAAACTAAGGTGCCTGAGCATAGCAGCAATGTATGTATACTGTGCATGTTATACTTATACTGTGCATGATATACATATGGACGTTAAAAGCACAATAAAAATAAAAAAAAGTCAGTGCGTTATACATGGGATTAAGGTGCAAAAGGTCAGTGCGTGTCCACCTAGGGTGGACTGACCCTAGTATAATCCGCAAGTAGCTCCATGAGGGAGTGCAAAAAAATATATATATATATATATATATATTTCAAATGTGTGTGTGTCAGAAGGAAACACTAAAACTTGTACAATTGGTGGTTTCACATTGGGTACTGCCTTATAAGAAGAGACGAGCCTTGTTTTTAATCTAACAGTAAAACAGTGCAATCAGGGATGGCAGAGAGATGGAGATAGACAGAGAGAGTACTGTTGAAAAAGGCTTACAATGTCAAAACACATTTTGGTTACAAAATATTGCTTCCTCCAATTAGTTTTGAACTTACATGGAAAAGTATACCACAGGCGTGTGTGTGTGTGTGTGTGTGTGTGTGTGTGTGTGTGTGTGTGTGTGTGTGTGTGTGTGTGTGTGTGTGTGTGTGTGTGTGTGTGTTGGCGTGTGTGCGTGCGTGCGTTGTGTCACACCCTGCCCTGTTAAGAGTCTTTCTTCTTGACCAACTGGTCCCTTATTCCCTCCAACATCCCCTTGATCCCATGTCCTTGTCACCTACAGTGATACACTCTCACATCTCGTCGTGCCCCATATGTCCCCATATGCAACCAAGACACCAGTAACTTTTACAACCATGGCTTTTCCATTCAACATCACAGTTGCTTGCTATTGTACATGTAGATGCAATTTGACCTATAGCCAGCCATCTGCACATTTTGTTCAACAAAATAATCTTCACAAATCAAGAAAAACGTTCAACAAAATATTTGGTGAATCTGGTCAGTATATGAAACATGCATGTGTAATAATTCAGGTAATATATTGTTTAACCACCATAGTTTAGAGGAGGTATACTGATAGTCAGTTTCTTATACCTATTTAAGCAACTTGTCTGACATCTAGTGTACAGACCATGGAATTACACGTAGTAGTAGTGTAGTTTACGCCAGGCTTGGCTCAATGCACAACACTGAAATGAATCACCCCCCCCCCACACCCACACACACACACACACACACACCAACTCTTTTGACTATAAGAGTAAATGTTTTGATTGTGTGTGTCTGTCTGTGTGTGATTAGATAGGAGTACATGAATGGGCGCCCTTCATGCATGCATGGTTTTGTTTATACATAATGTGTGTGTGTGTGTGTGTGTGTGTGTGTGTGTGTGTGTGTGTGTGTGTGTGTGTTTGTTTATTTGCATACATGCGTGCATGCATGAGCGCTCGCTGTGTGTGTGTGTGTGTGTGTGTGTGTGTGTGTGTGTGTGTGTGTGTGTGTGTGTGTGTGTGTGTGTGTGTGTGTGTGTGCGCGCGTGTGCGTGTGTGTGTGTTACATTTTCAGTTCGGGATACCAATTTTATACACGAATCACGATACAGGATAAAAAGTGAAATTATTGGATAAAATTGGTATCCTGAGATTCCTGACCTGAACATGCATTTCCTGATTAAAAAAAGAGCTGAGTGACAGGGAGACACATAATACTGAACACAATAAAGGTTTAACTCAACTCATTTACAAAGACATATCACTGTTTTGTAATGCACCAGATATTATTTATTTAGTTTATGCTGAAGTGTATTTGTATTGTATTGTTTTGTCTACCCCGAGCACACACCAAGACAAAGTTTTCAATGTTTCTTTGAAATGGTACTTTATTGAATCTTGAAGAGAAGGGAAGAGAGAAGAGAAGAGAAGAGAAGAGAAGAGAAGAGAAGAGAAGAGAAGAGAAGAGAAGAGAAGAGAAGAGAAGAGAAGAGAAGAGAAGAGAAGAGAAGAGAAGAGAAGAGAAGAGAAGAGAAGAGAGATAAATGGGCCTAAGCAGGAAGGAACAGCAGAAAGGAGTGTAGGGTAGAATAGGCTCTTGTCCTCCGTCTCCAGTTAACAGGAATTGCATTGAGAAGCTCTGCCTTGAAATGTGTTGAACCGTCTTGAAGCGTTTGTAAATGAGCCTCATTGACGGCCGTCTGGTTGGCACAGCTTCACAAGGACCAGGGTTCACGTCTGAGGTGAAACGTCTGACATCTGACTCAAAGACACTGTGAAACACACAGTGTTCCTTTTACTCTGAAAGGGTACAGATGTAACCCTGTGAACCTGTAAGGGGTCCATTTGGAGACTCACTCTGAGTTACAAATGGATACATGAACACTGAGATTTGACTGTGTTCAGCACAACCACTACACAACCACCTCCTGGGTGTTCTTACAGATTGTTCCATGTCATTTAAAAGCCTTGGTGAAACCGGAAGTTCATGAAAGAAAATAGAGGGAAAAAATATACTCAGAGGAACAATTTACCTGCCAGAGTAACCCATGGGCATAACACCAGAGGGAGCTCCTCCTCTGACCTTCTTCCCCAAAATTCGAGCAAACGTGGGGGGAATTGTGTTCTACTCTACTGCCACCAAAATGTGGAATGCCCTACCAACAGCCACAAAACTTCTCCACTGCCCAACCAAATCTAAAACTGAGCTAAAAACATGGCTGTCATCAAATTATAATTGGACTTAGATAAACTGATCCCCTACTAACTTGCCACCAGAAATGCAAACTATAGACTCCCTCTGCGAGCTTCACGGAAGGACACCCATGTGAGCGGCAACTGCTAATAAAGTATTCAATCAAACAAAAAAGACACTAAGCTACCCCCTCAAAACCTATTGCTGCTAAAGGAATTCCACATGGGGCTTAATTATCTTTATCTGTATCTTCATTATTATTGTTATTGTTGTGTTGCCACACATCTGCATTTCACTGCTTGAACTAGTATGAGAGTAGTGACAAATAAACCCTCTTGATTCTTCATTTCACTTTTTGATTTATTTTCTTGGGCAGTGAAGACGTTTGACCACTTGGTGGCGCCAACAGACAGCTTTCCTTCCTGGAAACTGCTTTCCCTGACTATGAGCCTGTACTGCTCACTCTCACACACACACACACACACACACACACACACACACACACACACACACACACACACACACACACACACACACACACACACACACACACACACACACACACACACACACACACACACACACACACACACACACACACACACACACACACATTGAGAAACAGTGAGGCCAGGCACGTTTCAAAACCAAAGTAAGGACCTTTGACTCAAGCAAAACAGTGGCAAAACATTGTTTTTCTTGTTGTTTTTCGCCAAGGTCCATGATGACTCATTAATTCAATGCCTAACCCATAATTGACATCATCCCCATTATGGTGCGTATATTATAACCATTATTATCACCTGAAGAGCCTTTTGAACCCCTTTTTGGTTAAAAAGAACATCCGCTCTTCAACATGAAGAGCTCATTGACATTTCCGACTTCCTAATACTGTTTGTAATGTATTATCATTATTCTTATATGCTATGCAACATGACGTCATTTAGTTATTGTTTGATTATCCCCCACTGCTTTAATGACGTATTATTGTTATTATCATCATCATCATCATCATCATCATCATCATTATTATTACTAGTTATAGTAGTAGTAGCAGTAGTATTATTATATTTGTATTTATTTTTGCAGGACAGAATCACTGTCTTCTCAAGCAACTAACCAACTGTTTATCAAAATAATAGCACTGAAATTCAAAGATCTGGTTGACCTTAAAATAGTTCAAATAATGTACAAAGGATTATTACCGAACAATATCCAAAAGTTGTGCCAAACGAGAGAGTCATTGTAATTTGAGAGGAGACTGTGTGTTTAATCAACCATTAGTGAGGACCAATGCAAAATATCACTGTATTAGCCTAGCATTAAAGGGGTTACTCTGTGGAACAAATGCAGAGATTAATTGAAACAAAGTGTGACATGGAATACATTTAAGCAAATGTTTAAAATGGACATAGATAGTTAGGTACAACAGATGTAGGTTTAGATCTGGAGCATCATTTTGACTGTCTTGTATGCTTGTTTGTTTAGTTTTTAGTTTAGTTTTAGTTTTTTCAATGTGAGTGTGTAAACACTGGGGCGGAAAGCCAAAATAGGTATCTGCAGGTTTGAACTATTTTGAGATACACAAAGAAGGGGTAGGACCTGATAAGTTTTCAGAAAACTTCTTCCTACTCCTTTTTCAAACACGGAATATAATTTAATGATGATGTTAAGATAACTTTGGCGCTGTTTTTATTACATTTTTTCCTTTTATTTCCTTTGTCTTTTCTCATTTATATTTTTTAGTTCGAAATAAATAAATGAAAGGAACCAGTAGGATGTAAACCTGAATCTTAGGAGTGAATTGCATCAACACTCTGTTGTTACTCTTACTGTTATCATCATCATCCAACGTGTGCTGCGAGAGAAACCAACTCTGAGAGAAGAGAAGAGAAGAGAAGAGAAGAGAAGAGAAGAGAAGAGAAGAGAAGAGAAGAGAAGAGAAGAGAAGAGAAGAGAAGAAGAAAAGGGAGAGGAGAGGAGAAGAAAGGAGAGGAGAGGAAGAAAGGAGAGGAGAAAAAGGAGAGGAGAAGAAAGGAAAGGAGAGGAGAAGAAAGGAGAGGAGAGGAGAAGAAAGGAGAGAAGAAAGGAGTTACTCTCCACTGTAGGAGTTCAAATGTGTGTTTATTAATGCTGCAGTCTTCATTCTCGTTGGATTACTCATCAACTTGAGGAACATCCATTTTTAGATAAAGAGCTTAAAGAATAAACACATAAAATGTCACGATCGAAACAACAACAGAAAACATTCTCTTGCATCTACTGGAACAAACACTCAACAATGAGATGATATACTGTAAATCACTAGACATCTGTGATGGGAATGTTTAAATACATGTCTCCATACATCCTTCCCTCCTTCCACCCAACCTGATTACTACACTCATCCAGATCAGTGTGCGTGTGTGTGTGTGTGTGTGTGTGTGTGTGTGTGTGTGTGTGTGTGTGTGTGTGTGTGTGTGTGTGTGTGTGTGTGTGTGTGTGTGTGTGTGTGCATGCCTGCCCGCGCACGTGTGTTTGCGAGCGCAAGGGCGTGCTTGTGAGTGCCATTTTTGGGAAAAGTCTCATAAAACTGATGAGAAGAGGGAGGATTTATTCTATTTACATAGCTTTCATTAAAACAGCATGAGACCAAGTATTTGACATCCACATTCACAAGTGCGAGCACACACACACACACACACACACACACACACACACACGCGCACACACACACACACACACACACACACACACACACACACACACACACACACACACACACACACACGGTAGCCACTATGCAGTGAGGAGGGTCCACTCACTCAAACGTCAACGTCAGAGGCATTAGATTGATTAGACATGGATTTGAGAGGCCATCTCCATATCTGGAGTGTGAGCTGGTCTCATCAGCATAGCCTCATCACGTCTGTAAAACCCACTTTGTTACAATGCAGCGATCCAACAACGCAACAGCGCGCAAAGCCCTGGGCACGTTCAAGTGGTATCGTATACAATCTGAAGTAGCGTCATAAAAGACGAATGACGCTGATGGACTGTTGTTTAAACATCCTCCAAAACTGTAGATATTTTTTAGGGTGAGAACCGAAAGGGACGATGAATGGATGGATGAAGGACAGAGAGAAAGAGGGAAAGAAGGGGATGAAAAATTCCACTTTAATGTCATTGCACAAACAGGACTATTCCTTGTCCTGTACAGTTTGATCCCCGTGTAACAACGGCCAGTTAACTCCCAGTGTTATACTGTAACTCCCAGTTAACTCCCAGTGTGTAACTCCAAGCCCCCAGAAGGAAGGAAGGATGCAAAACCAAAATACGTTTTACTCTTATGTACCTGTACACAAGATGTAACAATAAAGTACAACCTTGAACCTTGAGAACAGAGAGCGAGAAGTGAAGCGCCAAAGTCATGGTACTGCAGCTTTACCACAGCTGGGCCAGACACATGAACGAGCGAAAATGGTTTGGACCAATGGGGTCGACCAATGGGCTCGACTCTTGAGCTTGCGCACGAATTGCGCACAGGATTGCACACGGAAGGGACACTACTGTGCATGCGAGATGACGTGGATGAGCCCCACAACGTCTTGGCGACGTCACCGTCAACAAACACGAGACAGTCACATAATTAGACAGAGGTTACAGTGGTTATGACGGCCATGCATGCACTTGGACATCTCTCCTTTCAATGTGATGTTTCTTTCTCTTTTGATCTCTCCACTTAACTCACAGAAAATAGTGCTGCGTCTTGCGCTGATCTTATAGGGAATGGCAGCCGATACTCTGATTGGTTTGATTAAAGTAAAGCCCAAACCACACCCATGACTAATTCAGGACCGTTTACCGCGTAGCCCCTTGGTGCAGTGCACAGATTTACTGCACTCATCACAAAATGGTATTGGCCACGCCTCCACGTCTTAAGTTAACACATAATTAAGACGTGCATAATAGGGCCCCCAGTGTGATAACTCCCAATAATAACTACCTCCCATAACCACCTCTACTGCTAAAGTCCAACTCAGTTCAGCCGGGGGGTGGGGTGGGGCGGGTTCTGGCACAACCATGGTGGTCCACATTACTGCTTGTTGACTTAACACCCCGCCACCCCCCACCCCACGTGCACTAATGCACGCTCACACACACACACGCACGCACACACACCAGAGGCATGGCTAATGAAGTTTGGATTACCACCTAGGGCTAGGCTACAAGTTTTCCATTTCCTTCTTCTGCTTTCATAATTGATAAATATATACAATTTAAAACAGAAGGGACTGAGTTGACAGATCAGTCCCTTCAGCAGTCATGTGACTGACTTCTGATCAGTAA
Source organism: Gymnoscopelus braueri (assembly GCF_963280865.1). NCBI lineage: Eukaryota > Metazoa > Chordata > Actinopteri > Myctophiformes > Myctophidae > Gymnoscopelus > Gymnoscopelus braueri. The sequence continues at coordinate 16,133,679 of NC_137617.1, read as the reverse complement.
GTTAAGTTGCTCTTTCTTTGATAAGATCCCAGCAGGCCACATGGGCTGTGTGTGTTTTTATGTGACTCAAGCAGGATCTGTGTAATGAACAGCTTAGTTGTTATTCATGTAATGGATCTTCAAGCATGCCAAGTTTGACCACCATATTTGACAATAATCCAACATTACTCTTACGTGATGCAAATTGCCGAGGGGAAAATGGCAACACATTCTTTCCCCCCAAAATAGCTGCACAATTGCAGGAAATATGGTTGTAAAATGTAATGGCTGACTGAATAAATCGCACAAGGAGTGAAATGAAGACAACATGGCAGTCTATAACTTGGATTATTAGCTAGCAGAGAATTATTAAATACACAAACATTTATAATCACTTCATAAACAATTTTAATCACACTGGTTATCGTTATGAACTACATTCTATTATGTTTCATTGTACAGTGCAATAATGGTGTTTCCTATGAACCTTTATGATTGAAATTATATACCTAGTGGGGATGAAATTCCCACAAATTCCCACAAATTCAACTTGTTAACATATAAGAGTTGCATGTTGGGCAATTAGCGTATTTACCATAATATCTCATTATCAGGGAAGTGGAGCATTTCTTGACAAGGACAGACTTGTCATCCTTATTCATTTATTGATGGTGAGCAGGCCTGGAATTTCATTGTTTTTAGGAGCAAGGCCACTTGGCCTTTGAGGGCACAAAGGCCAAATGCCAGGGCAGCAAGGCTATCAAATAAAACAATGATTTTTATGGATTGAATTTAAGGGTTAAGAATGGTTTCATTTTAAATACACAGTATAACTATCAGGGAAATATATAAATACAGCTTTTTATTATTTCAGAAATCAGAATCTCAGCAAGACACTGGTGTGTAAACGCCATATTGACAGTAAAGAAGAAAAGGAGAAAACGGTGAAATGAGCCGGCACACTGTGGCAGTGTGGCCGGGTTTCAAGGCTACTGTGACCTTTGGGCTTATCTGATTTTTGAAGGGCATAAGGCCAAAATGAGGGGCAACGGCAGCCATGGCCTTCAAGGCCTCTATGAAATTCCTGCCCTGATGATGATTATTGGTGGAACAGGCCACAGTTCATGGACAAAGACATCTCCCAATTCTAAGAGGACCTACGTGTCATAGATCAGTGCTTCTCAAACGTTTTCATGCCAAGGACCCCCAAATGAATATGTATTTGGCCACGTATGCCTATCTGAAAATATTTTGTGCCAGGGACCCCATAGAATATTTGTGTCATTTTTTTTCATTTTTTTTTAAAATAGCTGATGCACAGTATATAGGGTTTAATTGGTTAAACTTGTGACTCTCTTCTCAACGGTCCTTCTGGAAGAGAAGCTGCAGCATCTTTGCTCTGCTGTTCACCAATCTGAAGATTGATTCTGGATCCTACTATAAATGCACTAAGTCCCTGCTTGTCCGTTCGTCTGTGTGTGTATGTCTGTCTGTAGTTCACGTATCTCGAGAAAAGGCACACGCGTCACTGACAACCCGGGGGGGTGCCGTGCCCGGCGGATAGGCGGTTGTCTAGAACCGCTGATCCAACAGATATGATCCAACTATATACTGAAGAGATTAAGGATCTCCATAATTGGACAAAATATATGCCTATATGGAGATCCGGTTGGAAAGAACTGCCGATCCGACCGATATACCCATATACTGACGACATCACAGACAGACAGACAGACACTCTGACAACGGGTACAACGGGTATAATGGGTATTGCATAACTGGGTGGGCATGCATTTCCAACTTGCATTTGTTCCTGACTTGAATCGTTCCCGAGTAGACTGGAGCCTGTCCATTCACAGTGATGAACAGGTTTCGCTGATTCTTTCAGGAACACTCACATCACGCCATTTATTGAAACAAATGGAATACAGTTAAACGTTAATGGCTCCGCTCTTAAGATGTTCCCTAAATTTAGCGGGCCCAAAGCAAGACATTTAATCAGATTAACTTGAGTCATGCATAGAACATTGAATTCAGTTTAGAGCCATGCAAACATTGAATTTCAGTTTACTTTAGAGACATGCACACATGAATTTCAGTTTAACATTCCGTTTAAACGTTTGAGTAATGCAAGACTGAACTATAAGGTGGAGGCTGGGGTGGTGGAGGAAAGCTTTGCCAGCAGCAGCGTGTGGCAGCAATTGAAAAGGAGAGATCCAGAGTAGGAGGGAGCCGTATTTAAACGGACCGCCTTATTGAGGGAACGAGGTGTGATTGGTGTGTAGAAAAGCGTGGCCTATTGAAAGCAATCAGCAGACTGACAGCTGAATACAGCTGAGGCGTGTATGACTCCCGTGCCCTGCATGAACTAACACGATGCTTCATTTCAGTATATTTATGGATTTTCTCACAATCCCTTTGATCCTCATGTTTCCATCGACTCTGCTTCTCATTTCCATCCACATTCATTCAAGTTGATTCCTTTATTCGCGAGGAAAAATCAACCTGGTAATGGAATAAAATTGTGTCGCTTTACCGCCATGTAATATTTGTGTTCTGTGTGAATGTACACATGACACAACCAACAGGAAATTAATCAAAAATAAAAGAATGTGTCTTATCTGGAGTATAAGGACCTTTAAACTTTAAGATCACCTTTCCAAATGGACAAAAAGCTAAAATATATGGTTATTTCCTGGTTTCTGCATACTGATTACATAATTTATGCCAATTATGCTAATGAGGCAAGTTTGCATGACTCCATTATGGCAAGAGTTTTTTTTTTTACATCAAAACATAGACTCGCTTGGACTCATCCTATGATCATCCTTCCAAGTCGACTAAAAGTGGAAAATATGGCAATTTCTTGGATTTTGACCAAATTTGTGTAATTTATGTAAATGACACAAATGAAGAAAGGTTGCACCATGGTAAAAGATTAACTTATGGACAACCATGGACAACCATGGATAACATGGACTAGAACTGGACGATCTACATGATCTGCTAGTTTGGCTACTTTTGCCAAATGTTCGTCCCAAAATAGGGACGCAAGGGTTCCTGTGTTCAATAGAAAACAGCATTTGTGGGTTTCATATAGGCCACATATGGTTTCCTATACATTCCTATATAGTTCCTATTTGTGTTCATCCACTGAGGAGCTTTTCTGAGGCTCAAAATTGGGGAAACAAAGAAATAATGGTGAGACCGTGCAAGTCCTTAAGGATTTGTTTGTGTGCATAAGAGTGTGTGTGTGTGTGTGTGTGTGTGTGTGTGTGTGTGTGTGTGTGTGTGTGTGTGTGTGTGTGTGTGTGTGTGTGTGTGTGTGTGTGTGTGTGTGTGTGTGTGTGTGTGTTCGTTCACGCACTTGGGGTGTACACACGTACATGCATGAGTGCGCGTCTAGTCTAGAAAACAGCTGTAGCTCTTCCTGCATATGCCCTGTGGACTGACTGACTGCCTGGCTGAATGGACTATACAGAGAATACCGAGATGGTCCACAACTCACCACAGGAAAAGGAGGAATGAACAAAAGAACGAAAGATTTGTCACAAACAAAGAAATAAACAACTGATGGCATTTTCAGCTGTTGGAAGGAAAGCAACTGTATGTCCTTTGGCCTATGTAAAGCATTTTTAAAGGACTGGATCAGCTGTTTATAAGGACTTTAACCCTGGCATCCCAATTTTGGGCATGTCATTATAGGCAAAAGAATATTAGATTAGAAAATGTGGGGAAATAGCCGATCTACAAGCTCTCAACCCGATGCGATGCGTTGTTAGCTTGTGGATCGGCTATTTTCGACATTAGAACCGTTTTGTGGTAAAGAGATATTAATGATGAACTTTCAAAATTATTTGTTATTTCTATTCCAAGATTGGCTCATATTGAAACCAATCTGTTAAGCAACAGAGCTTTTTGTGAGGGAGACTCATTCAGCCTGGGAACCAAACTAAACTCTTTCCCTGGAACCGGGGCTGGACAAATCAGATAAAGTGACTCATTTACCTAGGTTGCCAGCTTTTATAGATGAAAACCTTTCAAGAATACAGAAATCCACAATACATTCCCCACGCATATCATGTTACATTATTATTATTCTGCATTCGCCGTGAACAGTAAAAAGAATTATGGATTTAAAATGAACATTTGTTTCTGTTATCAGTAGGAATATGTGTGTTTCCCACCAAGTTGACACGACTGTGATGAGGACGCAACATCCTGTAAGAGGAAACCACTTATAAGACTCCCATTGAGTCTTATGCTGGAGGAGAGAGAGAGAGAGAAGAGAAGAGAGAGAGAGAGACAACACTCCACATCAGAGAGAAAGTCCTCTGGGAGAGAAAGATCAAACAGAAGGGTTCTGCCCTCACCCCCACCCACAGAGTATCACACACACACACAGACACACACACACACACACACACACACACACACACACACACCACCCCCACAAATAAAGCAACGAGGGGATCAGGGCTGATGAATTGGACCACTTTCACTGTTTCACTGTTATGGAGGGATGATCCGTCATTTAGTGGAGATGGACTGATACTATCAGAGAGAAAGAGAGAGAGAGAAATAGAGAGAGAGAGAGATTGGGAGTGGAAGAGAAAGAGAGATGAATGAGACCTCTAATAACACAGGTCCAATATTTCCACATCATTGAATCTGGGTCCAAGTGTCGCCCGATCGATAAGTGTGATACGATACGTGACAGCGGGCGCTATCTGAGTACACGCTATTATACACAATAACACGGCACATTGGAATGTAATAGAGGGGCCACAGAATAAACATACATCATATTTTGTACCACGCACACATCCATTCACACAGTTACACGAAAAGACCCACGCTATTGCATATAGACACTGCAGTACAAACACTTTTGTGCAGCAATCGGGATCATCTTATCCACAGAATACACTAAATCTAAAGGAATTTGCCACCCCATACGTTGTTGCGCGGAGTCCCTCAGGGCTCTATACTAACGACTTTTCTTTTCTACATTAGATCTTCGCTAAAGATAGCAGATCGACAAGCTCACAAAGGTTTTCCCAGAATACAAATGCTAGGGTTTAAGTGGTTAATTGTATCGACACTGGACCAGAAATACAACGTAGCCACATACACAAATATTACATGAGGGCAACAGGAATAGATGTTTTGATTAGAGCCAGGGTACTAGGCTATTATACAGTATATCATTAGAACATTTTGGGGAAGGGTCATTGTTACACTGAATTCTGTTGGATTATGCATTGCCAAAAAAGATTATCTTAAAAAACTTTAAAATGGTGACCCCATGACCTTTCCTCTAGCACCAGCTTTTTAATTACGGTTATTGGTTTATTTCATTTTACAGCTGTTGCTGTTGGTCGGTTCAAACCATGTTGGTCCACTGGGTGTAATAATAATAATAACTTTATTTGTGTAAGCAGCCAGGCCTCTAGGGCCCGATAGCGGGGCTTTTAGACTCAAGTCTTGTTATCGGATGAATACATTCTATGGTAACAGGGGAAACGCAAATACTTTCGAAAACCTGCAGTTAATAGTTGTGTTGATCATAGACAGGGTAATATACACACTATATCATTTGAACTTTTTATGGGAGAGAATCCATAAAAAGTCATTGTGAAGGCATGACATGTACAACTAATTATGTTGGATTATGATGCTAGCATGTGTGTTGTGTTCCCCTCAGATCCGCCCCTCAGTTTGAATATTACCCACCCTAGCATCCCTACTCCCTACTTGGAGATCTTCTATTTTCAGTTAAATTGGGTGTATTGGGTGTATTGGGTTTAAAGGGAAAAGCAGTGGACCTAGTATAGAGCCCTGTGGGACTCCAGTCAGTACAAGGTGGTTAAGTTCATCTTGGTTGGTCAGTTAGTCGGCTGATCAGTTGGTACTGTATTTAAAGAAATATTGCCTGGATTTCCATGCCAAATTGCTCAGCACATTTCATGACCCCATGGACTTTCCTCTAGCACCACCATTTTGCACACAAGATATCAAAATAGGCCTATCTAATGGGCCGATTGCCATGAAGCATGCTGAGCACAGGATGAACCGTAAATATTTGAGTGAACCCATGACCTTTACTCTAGCACCACACTCAGGCCAAGATGTCAACCTTGAACACAAGATATCTTCTAATCCAGTGATTTTCAACCTTTTTTGTTTCAAGGAACCCCAGTTACATATTATGCATTAGGCCACAGACCCCCATTTCATACAAACATTCATCTTCTACACTGTGTACACTGTAAGATCCTCTGTGTTCGTTCCTGTCTCTACTCATTGTCACTGGCAAATCATGTAGTAAATGCCAAAAAAAGAAAAAAATGAAATCTAAAAAACAAAACAAAAAGATTTTGGTGACCCCCAATTTTTCTTTTTAGAAGCACTTTGTAGCCTTTTAATTACAATTCTTTAGTTTATTTCATTTGAATGCTTTAGCTGTTGGTTGGTTCAAATCACATTGGTCCGCTGGGTGTTATAATAATAATAATAATAACTTTATTTGTGTAAGCAGCCAGGCCTCTAGGGGCTGATAGGTAGGCTTTTAGACTCAAGTCTTGTTATCGGATTAATACATTCCACAATAACTGGGGAAACGCAAACACATTTGAAACCTATTGCAAAACTACAAACAAAAAGAGTTCTAGAGATACAGTTCAAATTTCAAATGTCACCTTCCCCATTTCTCTCTCATTTTTATTTGTGTTTCCATATACTGCATTCACAGAGAAGCTATATTTAGCACCGTGAAGTCATTGTGATGAAGTCATCTCTCACACGCACACACACACACGCACACATGCACACACACACACACACACACACACACACACACACACGCACTGACCTATGACCTTCTGTACTCTATGAGTTGGCTTCAAATGATCATTTTCACTTCCTTATTCTGAGACGTCAAGATTCCCCCCTCTTGCTTCACTAAAATATATATTCTTAATCTGTGCTAGCATAAAGTGGGGACTTTTGCGATCCCCCGGACGTCATGACATTAATCACTTTCAACCTGGTGTCTCTATTTTGACCCTATCCTTATAGGCAGGAATGTTAAAACATTTTAAAAAAAATAGCAGATCTACAAGTTCACAACAATGTGTTGCATTGTGAAGCGTTGTGAGCTTGTAGAAGTACAGTATATGGGGCTGAAATGGTTAACTGTGAGCTACATGGTGCAAAAGCTCTCACAATCAGCTGGCTGCACAGTTGCTGTGTCTTGTGGTGAGAGATAACAAGGCAAAATGTTTTTTTTATTTTTATTATTATTATAATTTGAGTCAAAATGCTAGAGCCACAAGGAAGTGAATATTTGACCATGGGTTATGTTTTTGTTAAAGTCCAACTTCCAGCAGAGCATTAATCAACTCAACCCTATGTCTATAAATGTCGTCAGGGGAAACTGGTTTATTAAAACCTTCAGTGCTCCACTGTTAAAATGATTTCATCCCATTGGTCCGACTTGGCCTCATTATAACTAACCCTATCCCTAAGCCTAACACAAACCTCACACTAACTTAACATTTGTCGGAGAATTGGTACGTCGAGCGGACCCCACGAGCCGGGCGGGGAGGGTGATATTTGTTGCTGCACATACTCGGGCTCCCCTTTAGCAGGTGATATAACAGCAGTGGCAACACAGAAATGTGTGGGGAGGATTAATTGGCATAATGACTAAATTGGTTAAAAATGATTGGCTATTCTTAAATTATATAAATAATAACAATAGTAATTGAAATGATTCATTCTTAGAATTACAATCTACTCTGTCCCTCATACACTGTGTGACAAGAGCTTATATGGATGCTATTGTCATGGAGGGAATGTATGGTGTTGTACTTTGTACAGTATGAGACTCAGGGGGACATTGTGGTCAGTGCTGTTGCCACAGAAATGAATCATGAACTGCATGATTTCTGTAGTGAATCATGTTAGTGTCCCTGATGATTTAGGAATCAAAATTGTTGCTCTGGTATTCACTCGACATTTGCTTCATGACAAGACAAATAGCAGCTTCTCTGTTTCAAGGAAACCTTTAGTCACTCATCAAAATACAAAAACAATAAGTCCAAAATATTGCAAGAGCAACACAAGGGCCATGGTTTCACAGTATTCTTCCACACTGTTGTTGTGGCATGTATCATTGTAACTGTCTATGTGACTGTGTGCGTGCGTGCGTGCGTGCGTGCGTGCGTGCGTGCGTGCGTGCGTGCGTGCGTGCGTGCGCGCGCGCGTGCGTGCGTGCGCGCGTGCGTAATTATCAAAATAAGGTATTGGCCAACCAGTGATCAGTGATAACCAGCACACCACCTCTCAAGACTCTGATGTGACATCATCGAGGCATGTTATTCTAGGCCACATGACTCAAAATCAGATGAACTACTCATGATATGGGAGTCATGCAGGAAATGCGGTATTGAGGGGTGGCTCTATTAGCACTCTATTAGCAAACTAGCACAAGCTCTGGCAGTGTATCTGTCAATTTCTTTACTTTTTTGATTAATAGACTAATCGAGAAGCGGGTTGAAAGTGTGTGTGTGTGTGTGTGTGTGTGTGTGTGTGTGTGTGTGTGTGTGTGTGTGTGTGTGTGTGTGTGTGTGTGTGTGTGTGTGTGTGTGTGTGTGTGCGTTAACCCTGTTGTTCAGGTAGTACTGTATTTTGCTCATTCGATGAGCTTCCGGCTCTGACAGACCATATGTGGCTTCCCTTTGATAATCGCATACACACACACACACACGTGAATGCACGCACACATGCACACGGGAAGCTCGGAAATACACCCACACACAGCTCCCATAAAATGCACATTCCGCACGCACGTGTACACACAGACATTACACCCACAAACACTCACTCACTCTCACTCTCTTCCCAGCATCCTCCTCTCTTTAACCCTTCCCCGCCAGGTCTCTCCACACCTGTCCTCCCATTACGGTGCAACCGCTTGTAAGGAAACACACACTAGCACACATGGTTCTCAACGTGGGGTCTGGGGACCCCCAGGGCTCCTTGACGGGGTTCCAGGGGAGGCTAAATGGTTGATAGTTAAGAACCAAATGGACCCTTATGGGGTCCGAGTGTATAAATGGACCCAATTGGACCCATATACGGTCGATTTGGGTCCATTTGTACACTCTCAGATTTTATATAAACAGGATTTTACAGTGTAGACTAGGGTTCCAGAGATGGTATCGAATGGGGGTCTGTGGCCTACCCTACTCAACCTGGGGGTCCATGAAATTAAAAAGGGTGAGAATGACTGTTGTTGCATACCATCCCACTCACATCCTCTTTTACTGCACTCCTCCGTTCATCCCGCTCTCATCCCAAACTCAGGAATGTCCTTCTTTGCATCTTCTACATTTCCTCTCTCGCTCTGTCTGTCTCTCTCCTTATACTTCCATCTTGACCAGCACCTGTGTTATAAGAATACCGAGTCATCTCAGGAATGTCCCTCTCTGCTGACAGGAACCCCAGAACCACTGTCACCCGTCCACCCGTCCACCCCTGCATCCGGTCATCCATCATCCGTCCGTCCACAACCCGTCCGTCAGCGCTCTGGCCCTGCAAGACGCGAGCCGCCGCCGGTTTGAGCTCTCCCGTACGAGGGCCCCTCTCGTGGCCGTCCAAGGGCCCCGTCGGAGCCTGGAGAGCCCCGCCGACTCAATCTTAGTAGTGGACAAAGCGGAGGGGACAGGAGCAGGCTCATCAGTCTCCATTATGGGGACAGCGTTGTGGCTTGGCTGTCGTGTTCCTGCGGTACTCCAAGGGAGACGCTGTCTCATACATCATCGGGGAACAAAGGGCCTGGTGGGGGGAGGTGGGAGGAGGTGGATCCTTCCTGCCCCCCGACACTGTCTTCCCCTGTTCCCAACCCCCCAGCCTCAAGCCCACCTTGGCAAAGACCACATTTAAAGTTGATCTCAACTTGGGGTGCAGTTAAGCAAGTTTTGTTCCAAAGTACCATTTGGAACTGGCGGCTCACAAGGAAGTCAGTCAGTTCATGTGAGCACAAAATGTATAACATATATTATGGTACATTTTAAAGCAATATTTGGGAACTGATAATTGTAATAAAAAAATGTTTAAACAAGAATCCTGTTTGTGATGTCTCTTCATTTCATTTATTTTACCAGAAACAGCAGGGTTTTTAAACACATCCAGCTACAGTATATCTGATTTAAAAAGGTAAAAGGCAGCTACAGCAGACCATTGAGGAGCGTCCCTAACTAGTTGACATGCAGAACATCAGCATAGCAATGGGAAGATCTCCTCCCCCACCATCTGCAACCCCCAAACCAACAACAATATCTCCCATGAAGATGCTCATGTAAATGAAAGCATTATCTACTTAAACAAAGAATGATATAATTAAAAAAGAGTGCGGGAAATTGAAGTTATCTGTGTGTGTGTGTGTGTGTGTGTGTGTGTGTGTGTGTGTGTGTGAGTGTGAGTGTGTGTGTGTGCGCGTGCGTGTGTGTGTGCATTTCTCCACCTGAATGTACTACAGTATGTGAGTCAGTGAGTGTGTGGGTCTGTGAATGCATGTATGGACAGGCCCATTGTAAACAGACAGAAGGTGAGTCAGAGGAAGGAGGTATAGATGTTACACGGCTCTTATGTTTTCTGTAAGAAAAGCATCGGAAAAGTTATTGAATGTACAGTGCATAAAGTCACCAGATAAAACATTGACTGGTTGTCAAATTTAGGTATAACTTTCAAATATAGTTTCAAACAATAAAGAACAAAGTACTGCATCCTCTGTTCGTTTGCAATATACAAGTTGCAAAACAAAACGACAACAACAAGTGGGAGTGGGATCGTCACAACATCTTCCCTTATCAGATGAGTGGATGAATACTGTCATTTCTCTTACATTGTTAATAACAGCAGTTACAAACACACGGCTGCTCGTGTAAAACAAGTATTAGGCTGGCTGCTGCAAAAAGTCAAGGACATTTGTCACTCTGAAATAAACACTAGAGAGCGGAAATGGGGATCGTGGCCAAGAAACACGTCTGTAGTCTTTACACTGAGATAATGGCTGTGTAGGTGAATTCAAATGCACCAATTAATCATTGTACTGTACATGTTATAAATGCGTCCAATATTCGATCATACAGTACATGGAACTGTTAATAGGAACATTCATTTCTGCAAAAAACGGGGCCCTATGTTTCTGTCGTAAAGACACACACGTGTGTCAATGTTATGAAAGGTGCTGAGAAGTGGCTATGAATCAGTCCATGCTATGAAGGGTTTCATTTACATCACTGGGAGCCCACTTAAAAGGTTTCATTTACGCAAGCCCCATACAATACTGATTCTTTATGTGGACATGTCTCCCTCTTTTTTGTGTGCCCAAACACGGAATTCAAATCTCAAATCTGGACCCATTTTCCTGTTTTTGGTTGTGACCATGCAGCTCGTAAAGCGCTCTGTCAGTCGGGCTGTCTGTCTATCGATCGGTTCAAAGGTTTAATGCACTGCCACAAAACTAAACCATTGATGAATATCCCTTTGTCTTGATTGGCTGAGAGGCAACATGTAATGTTTTAACAAGGATATTAATGTATTAAAATACTTGATAGACGTTATAACGTATCACGTTATCTAACTGTTATAGATCATTTGCATTTAACATTAATTGTTTCTTATGTAATTTTGGACGGTATATACATACTGTAGGCTATAGGTCAAGCTACTGTAACTCACTTTTAAGTGTGCTCACAGCTCATCACCAATTGCGTCCTCGTTCCATTCAGTGTATGTAACCAGGAAAGTTTAAAAAGAAGACGTATATGGGGAAACAAAGTAATAAACAAAGAAAATTATGAAAATAAAAAGTGGACAAAGTAAACTTTTTTAAAGACATACAGCAGAAATTAGGAATGAGGGTTCTTTCCTGAATAACATGCAGAATAAAGAAGGTTGAGAGCCTGTGAGAGAACACAGACCAACACTAACATGTTCTTACATTTAGTGCTTACATTTTTACATGCTCAAAATAGCAAACAAACCACCACAAGTGCTTAAAGAACACTTCATCACATGGTTAAACCATCCCAAGTTCTTAAAGAGCACTTCATCACAAGGAGCGCGTCAGGTCATAGAAATACTAAAGACACCCAGGGATTTGACCAAAGGAGTGATTTTCTGTTGAAACATCAACTGCAGTGATATATGGACTAGTTCCACTCCATTGTTTTCCAATTAACTGAACTCCTCTGAGCTGTCATGCAGAAGAAGGAGAAAAAAGTACCAGGATTTCATCTGGAAAGTTGATCCTAAAATTACTTATTTACTCAAATGGGCTTTTCCTCCATTAATATTTTCTTGGAAAGAGAAAAACTGGAGCAGAAACTGAAACACTGAAATTATATTAAAGCTGTGTGAAAGTAAAACTATTCTATGGGTGTTTTTCATGCACTTTCCCCTTTGCTCTTCTACTTGGTTCAAGAGTTCAAACTGGCTAGTGTTTGATGATGTATTAATAACCTCTTAAACCCTTTATTCTAAAATAAAGTTGGACCTGAGTTGCAACTGCACTTCTTGGACCTCCGCTCTTCTTTTTTTTCTTTTTTACGTCTACACCAAATCTCTTTGCCAAAAATACGTTGTGAGCTTGTAGATCGGCTATTTTTGGCTAATGTACCCCCAGAATATGGAAGCTGGGATTCAATTAATGCTGAAACATGTTAAGGCAGGGGTTTAGGATATTTCACCACACCATACAGTAATACATTATATTAATGTTATGAAACTGATGGTCTTAGGGAACGTATGATGCTATAATGAACTTCTGCCCAATGTAACCTCTAAAATCTGATTCGGTCCAAATCCGGTTCCATAAACAAGATCCCCTGGGTTTATTCTCAAAATGAATTGGCCTCATCCAGCCAAAAGACATCACTCTCTTTCCCACACATCATCTTCAAAACAAAGAGAATTGCTGGAATTACAGTTTTCTCCACTAAGTCACCCGTGCTTGTACGCGTGTGTGCACATGCTAATGCTAATGTGTGTGTGTGTGTGTGTGTGTGTGTGTGTGTGTGTGTGTGTGTGTGTGTGTGTGTGTGTGTGTGTGTGTGTGTGTGTGTGTGTGTGTGTGTGTGTGTGTGTGTGCGTGCGTGCGTGCGTGCGTGCGTGCGTGCGTGCGTGCGTGCGTGCGTGCGTGCGTGCGTGCGTGAGAGAGAGAGAGTGTGTGTAGTTTTGTCCATCATCATTCTTAATCCAGAGATCTCAACCGGTCGTTCAGGGTCTGCAGCCCAAGCGTGAATGACGCACGGTGCACAATCGAAAGTGTTTGCTGCGTGTGTATGTGTGTACACACAACATTTGTTGTGATGGATGAGACATTGTAAGTCTTGTCAACCTGTTGCAGTGAAAACACACCGTTTGGCTGGATAACTTCACCCAGACATGATGAGACCAATTTACACTCGAGATACGGAGCATCCATTTTTCGGAATGGCCCTTCAAAACTACACCTAGTCAATCTAATACATCTAATGTCAACAGTAAATGATTGGAACTTCTGGCTGTGTAGTGGTTGCTTTCAAACTTAGAGCTAGGTCTGCAACTATCGATTATCGTCTTAGCGATTAACACTATCGATACATTTTTCGATTAACCGAGAAGCGCAGGGTTTTTTCTCCAGAGTGAGCGACACCCAGCTCCTCCGATCTGGTACCCCCCAAATTTAGCACAAAGATGGGTAAAAATGTCTTATTTTTCTTATTTTATTCTACTGCTCTGACACCATAATGTGGAATGCCCTGACATCATCCATTAAACGATGTGAATCACTGGCTTCTTTCAAAACTGGCCTGTAAAAGCATCTGTCAGAAAAGTGGAGATAGATATTAAATCCCTTTGAAATGAGGACATACACACTGCCGCTGTTTTTCCTTTTTCTTGTGTTCTTTTTCTCCTCTGTTTTGTGTTATAGCTACTTATATTTGTTGATGACATGTATTAATATGCTATGTTGATGAATTGAATACATAGGACCACAACGGAAGTCCCCAGGATTTGTTTGTGTTATCCTTTTAGAAGTATTTTACTGTACTTCCGTGCTGTTTACATTTTTCAATCAATCAATATATACTTATGTCAACAAATCGATGTGGAAAATTTTGATTAGTCTGATTAACCACTTAAGCCACCTAATGGCTTAAGTATTTTTTATATTTTCTAAAAACTGAACAATTGATTCACTGTTGGTTGAACATCATTGCACGGTTAATAAGTCATGGATGTTTGAATTTGATTCGGAAATCTAATCTTTTCTCCCGGGTCTATTTGGCTGGTCCCTGGAGTCCCAACTTTCTGCGAGTTGATTTTCATACTGCTCTGAGATTAATAAAATCTAATGGCTTCCTCAAAGAAAAAAAGAAATACAGTATGCTTTGGAAAATTGTCAGCAGTACTGTAATGTCAAGTATACCATGAGTCACAGTGAATGGGCTAAACATATGGCCATTCACGGTGGTTCATTTATGGTGGTCATGTTCATGTTATGAGATGAAATGCACTGACGATTTAATATCAAAGAACCTTTAGCTCCATATCCTGATACTTAATATTAGAGGCATACACACACTAATGAAGTGTTTGATTGTTGGCAGACAAAGCAAAAAACGTATATATGAATAAAGAAAGAAATTTAAATCATGGTGCTTTTGAGCTTTTAACAAACACAAAGCTTGAGTTGCCTCAAGCACTGCTACTACGAGAAGCTATGCGAGACGCATTCAGTCAAAGTGGTTCTGGCACAATCATATCAAATCCATAGGGACCGACTTTTCTTGCTACTGATGTAGAACTGCAAAGAAAATACAGCACCACAATAACTGCAGTCTTCTGTGAGACACCCCGGAGTTGTGTAATATTTCAAAAGCTTCTGCCTTAAACATCAGCAACCTTGGCCTCGGAACCTCTGACAATGACAGAACTGAAGACTTACAGTTCTGGTGTCAAAGGTGAGAGGAAAAGAGCCAAATAAAAGCACCATTTATTGCCTGCAGGAAATACTACAGCAGGCCACATCCCACACTAGACAACTGCTCATAGAGAGCATTCACATCATTTTGTGTCTGTTTTGACGCCATCTAGTCCCTTTGTGGGCCTTTTTCTTCAGAAGTCAGTGGTTCTTAATCGTTTTAATTTCAAGGACCCCCATAACACTCAGAGTTGAAGACCTCTAAGTGTCCAATTGGAAACCCCTCAAGGAACCTTGAGCCAAGTTTATGAACAAAAAAAAGTTTTTTTGTAAAGCAGTCTAAAACAAAAGGCAATTGGCGATTTGTTCAGATTTAACCAAGGACATGCAAAAACGTTTTTCTTTTCTAAAACAAGGAGGACTTGCATTAACAATAACATTTCTCTTCAAACTCTCCTCCTGTAGTATAAAAGCATACTGCACACTGGCTTAATACGTCATTACTTTAACATGAATATGTACATAACTGTAAGGAATATGACGCAAAACCATGATTTTGCATGACAAGCATAGTCTGTGTGTGTACATTAAGACCCATTCATTCATGAACCAAAGAGGACTCCCTAAGAAAGAGCAAACCTTTCCAAGATTCACATTTATAATTAATTTTTTTATGTTAAACAAGATTTGTGTGTTAATAAGAATAATTCATTCACAAACCTTACAAAATCCTCAAGAAACCCCTTCCCCAAAGAAAGCAGCTTTTCAACGCAAAGAACAAACGTTTGCATTGCATCGCCTTCTATTGTTGGCCCTCGAGTTATGCAGCCTCTTTTTTTTTTCCAGTGAGCTAATGAATTTTCATATTTGGCCAGGACTGTTAGCGTCCTTTGAAACAACAACAACAGAGGTCATTTCATTCTCTTCGAGAAGAGGCCACACAGGGCACTGAATAAAAGACTACTCATGTCTTGAACGGCAGAATACAAATCTCAAAATTACGGCAACTGCTAAAACAGAACAGGGTGTGTATTGAGAGAGCACAAAGGCCACGTTGACTGGTAGCTGTAAGTGATCCATAAACAGTCAGACACTTATCATAGTCTTATTGTCTCAAGATGCTGATTCCGAGGGAAAGAGGAATAATTTGTGTGTGTGCCAGGCATATATATTCATGTGTATTCATATGCAGTGCATGTATATGCACAATTGCCTGTCTGCATTTGAAAGTTTACTGTGTGTGTGCGTGCATTCGTCCGTGTGTCTACGAGGTATTTCTATACTTATGAGCGCCAGATACCCCCACAAGTATAACAAAATTTGAGAAATAGACCTTGTGAGGACCATTTTCCTGGACCCCACAAGAGAAATGTTAATGTTGCTAACCATGTATCCATGGTTAGCAAAGATTTTAAGAGCTAAAGGTTACAACCACTAGGATATGATTTAGGTTGGGGTCAGGTCAGGGTTAGGATTAGGCATTTAGGAGCTTGGGTTGGAATAAGGGTTAGGTTTAGGGGTTAGGTTTAGGTTAAGAGTTAGGTCTAGAGTTAAAAATGGCGTGCGTGCACGCGTGCGTGCGCTAGAGAATTCACGTGCGTCTCTTGCAGTATGCTAATTCCGAATGTCCAAACAATGAGTTGCTCCATTCAGAGATTCTTGGCTGCAGCTCTTATGGGAGTATGATGAGGTCTCTGTGTCGCTCTGCTTGACTTCTCTGCAATGTGAGTCATGCACATTTTAAACAGCCAGGGAATAATGTTGTCTTTATGTCAGCCAAACGCTCATCATATGGTCTGAAACACCATTTTGAGACTTTTTCTTTTGCTCCTCAGTGAACTGTTTGTTACAAATATTTGTTCTAGCAACCAAAACTTGCAGTCTTGCGCACACAAGAATTGTGACCTGTTACCCAGAAACGTTGAAACATGCAAGTGTGTTTTTTTCATGCAATGGACCAAATGAAAACAACAGACAACGGGCTGGTCGTTAAACTATCACTGTCTGTGTATTTCAACTACTAACTCATATTTTTATCCACTGTTGTGTTAATTATGCATGGCTTTTTGCAGAGGACATTGTCCCCAAGGGGACAATGAAGTAAAATTTTATAAAATCTTGGAAAACTGTTTCAACATCCTGGCTGAACAAAGTTCTGGTGGACATGGTTAAAATAAGGTCCTTTATTAGTGCAAATAAAAAACTGTGTCTTCAACAGAGTCACATTTAGCATGTCCCTCAAAAGGGAACCTAGATGCCATATTGCCTGAGTGTTGGTGATACTGAACTCAAAAGGCTGGGAAATATATCAATATTATAGAGAGATATCGTGATTGTGGTTAGAGTGTCCGCCCTGAGAGTGGGAGGTCAGGGGTTCAATCCCCAGTCCAGTCGTACCAAAGACTAAAATGGTACTCAACGCCTCCCTGCTTGGCACTCCGCATCAAGGGTCGGATTGAGGGTAAGTCCCTGCGATATACTAGCGTCATGTCCAGAGGATGTACTGGTACATCAAGCTGCCTCATGCTATACAAACAGGAGACAGGCTCTGAGACTATGGGCTACATGGCTCAGGGACCATTGGTATTTAAGGCTACTTACTTATACATTTATATGAATATTGTGATATTGTAACATTGTGATATGTGTGGTTTTAAATGCTGCATTACAGTAAAGTGAAGTAATTGACTGTCCTAGCTGTTCTATTATTTGCCTTTACCCACATAGTTATTACATATACATGTAGGCATTACTATTGACACTCTCATTGAATGGGGGTCCTCTTATCCCTGTATCGTGTCCCTAAAAAACTTTCGTTTCGACAGATGTTGTTGACACCCGATTTTTAGTATTCCTGTAGGTTTTGTGCGCTTGCTCGCAAGAAAAGGATCCTGCTTTATTGTGAAAACGACAGAACTTCAGATGAACTGATATCTTTTAGACTCTGACTGAACGTTTCAGAATGGAGGATGTGATGTGTCTCTAAGCAACATGGGTTTCATCCTCTAGAGCCACAACAATGTGGCTAATTGAGTCAGCCAAATGGAAGTTGTGTGTGCGTGTGTGTGTGTGTGTGTGTGTGTGTGTGTGTGTGTGTGTGTGTGTGTGTGTGTGTGTGTGTGTGTGTGTGTGTGTGTGTGTGTGTGTGTGTGTGTGTGTGTAGGGGGTAAGATCTAAATGAGCTGGCCTCATTATTTCTCAAGAGGATTCACGGCTTCTTTGTGTTGCCTTCATCTGGCAAACAATTGTAGGGCCAAACCCAACACACACTAATGTATGGACACATGCATGCAAAATGATACTCTAACCCGCCCACATACTGTACGTGTCTATCCAAAAGCACAAACATGAAGGCTACATGAAGGTAGATGAACGTGCGTGCACGCGCACACACACTCACACACAGGCATGTACTGTAAATAGGCTTATTTGGTTCATGCCATTGACTCAGCCCGTGTTTTGTTGTCAGATACATCAAGCTCACTTCCTTTCCTTGCACCTCTCACCACTCTTGGACCTAAAATGTATGTAAATTGAAATATGGAAAGAAGGTTGTGGCCTGTGCAATAATGGACAAAAACAATTAAGCAAGGTCTGCAATAGCATAACCAATACACCACTGCAGCCAAAAGTACATTTATGTCATGATGACAAGGAGTTGACTGAACTAAAAATACCAGAATTTAAAACACAACACCAGCAATGAATAGAGACTTTATTCAAGTATTTATAAGTAATTTTTCCTCAGCAAATCTCTTCGCCGAAAATAGCCAATCTGCTTGCTCACAAAGCATCACAATGTGACACATTGTGAGCTTGTAGATCTGCTATTTTCGTCAAATGTTCACCTACACCTACAGTGTGTTTGCTGAATGTTTGCCTGTATTATTATGACATGCTCAGAATAGGGGTGCTAGGGATCGAGGGGTTAAGTGCAAAAGAAAAAGAGAAAAAATAAGCCATGTCATTATTTATTGCCAATATTCTTGCTCAAAAGTGAAAAGGTGTTCTCAGCTAATCCGTTCGTTCCTCTTTCCAAATTGGTCTCTTATTCCAGTGGTTCTCAAACTAAACCCTTCCTTGAGGGGTTCCAGGGGGTCCCCAACAAAATGAGTTCATATTGCATCAAAGGTTTAACCACTTTAACCATATACATTGGCTATTTGAAAATGCCAGATCAACAAGCTCACAAAGTATTGTGATACAACATATTGTGAGCTTGCTGAGCTGCTATTTTCAGAAAATAAATCTTGGAGAAAAAAAATGTGTATGGGGGTCCCTGGCACAAAATATTTTCGTATGGGGGTCAGTGGCCAAATACATTATTAATTTGGGGGTCCTTGACATGAAAAAGTTTGAGAACCACTGCAAGGTGTGTCAATGCCTCTACAGGTGGATAGGATATGCTAATGCTTTCAACCTGAACATTAATGAAAGGGCCATTATCTCCAGTCACAGTGTTCTTTGTTGCTCCATATATTCAATCTGCCTTCTATTATATTTACAGTGGGGAGGGTCCTCTCTCTGGAGGAAAGTGAGAAAGGACGGCCATAAAAACATGAAAAAAGTGCTAGAGGATGTGAAGAATGGGCACTTGGGAGAGGCCCATGGCCGGGTTTGGGGGAGGGGTGCAGAGTTCAACGGCCTGTCTGGCCTTCCCCTCATAGCTTTCATGGAGCCCCGGGACCAATGGGAGTTGTAGTGCATTTTAAACAAAGGCAGAACTACATTTTGGCATTAACGGCATGTCAATTAAAACATTAATCTATTAGGGCCATAGACCCGTTTCTGTAATGATTTTGGATATACGTTGATATAATAATATCTATCCATACATGGAAATGGTAAATCTAATACTTTCGTATAACCTACAATTCCCATAAGGCATTGCGTTTCAGGCGCAGGCCCAGTGAGTGCGGACGGGGAGATCAGTTAGGGGTGGAAAAATGACTAGAGGGAGGTTAGTCTCTGGAGGGAAATTTTTACTTTTATTACAATGGACTATACAGTATTTCCACGATACGCGTTATTTTTTATTGTGTGTGATCGTGGATGCGTGTAAAACGTGATCGACTCTGGTGAGTTTGGAGGAACTCTTTATCTGTTACAGGCGAGAAGACATCTGCGTTGTGAGCGATCAGCGGCCAACGACATCGATATAAAAAAGACATAATAATGCCGCGGGACAACAAAACGCCTCTTATCCAGAAGATCGCCAGACAAGCTCATGTCACGTATAAGGGCTTCAACCCCTCCGTGGACGCGGACAACAAGGTATTTCTGGACAAACAGGGCGAGCTCAACGCGCTGGTGACGGCGGTCAGGGCTGAGGACCTGAAGATCGAGCCCCGGAATAATAAACCGGGTTCCATCAAGGACCAAGAGGAGGACCCCAGTGCGGGCCCCCCGGTCACGTACATGCACATCTGCGAGACGGACGGCTTCAGCATGGGGGTGTTCCTGCTGCGAAGCGGCGCCTCCATCCCGCTGCACGACCACCCGGGCATGCACGGCATGCTGAAGGTCCTCTACGGGAAGGTGAGCGGTGGTGGAGAATAGCAAAACGCTCGCCCCAAAACACAGTCGCCCCCGGGCAAATCCGAGCGGTATTCGCCTGGTATTCCTAAACGTAACCTCAGTAAACTATGCCTAAACCTAACCTTATTCCTAAACGTAACCTCAGTAAACTATGCCTAACCTAACCCTAAACTTATTTGTTATTTCTAACCTTATACTAACTAAATAAAACAAATGCAACTAAGAATGCAAGAATACAAGAACTGCTGGTCCGCGAAAGAAAATGGGGGCGAGCGTGTTTTGGGGCGAGGCTTCCGCTTACCGTGGTGAATAGTAACTAAGTACATTTACTCAAGTACTGTACTTAAGTACAATTTTGAGGTACTTGTACTTTACTGGAGTATTTCCTATTTGAAATATTTTTTACTTCTACTCTACTTCAATTATTTGATGACTTTAGTTACTAGTAATTATTATTACAAAACATACATTAACCACTTAAACCCTATACATTTTGGCCATTTAAAAATAGCCGATCTACAAGCTCACAATGGTAGATCTATTTTCAAAATAATTTTATACATTTGAAAACTTGTGAAATGGGACACTGCATAATGACTACTTTCTACTTTTTATACTGTAAGTTCATTTTGAGACATTTACTTGTAACAGAGTATTAAGTAAAAATCAAAAATGTGAATGCTTTTTCCACCACTGAAGGTGAGCATCAGGTGCTTCGACAGGCTGGAGGCTGGTGCTGAGGCTGAGGCTGATGATGACGTCAACAACAGCGACCGGCCGCATTTCGACCCGCCGGTGCCCGGCTCCCAGACCGACTCCCTGCGGCGCTCCGTGCTCCGCTCGGTGGGCGAGTACTCGGAGGACAGCGGGCCGTGCGTGCTCACCCCGCTGCGGGACAACATCCACCAGATCGACGCGGTGGACGGCCCCAGCGCCTTCTTGGATATCCTAGCGCCACCTTACGACTCGGACGATGGGCGGGACTGTCACTATTACAAAGTGTTACAGACAGTGGCGGCGGAGGGGTCAGAGGGCAAGCCACGGCAAGAACAAGACGAGGGGGAGAAGGAGAAAGAGCTAGGAGAGGAGACGTGGCTGCTTGAAGTCCCCCAGCCGGAGGATTTCTGGTGCGGTGGAGAACCCTATCCCGGCCCCACTGTTTCTTTCTGAATATAATCTACAAGGGTTAGGGGGTGGGGGTCTGGTCACAATATAGCCTATATTATTACCCCATTTCAAGTGAACAAGTGTTGGAATGGGATTCATGGACATTTCGGTTTAAAATGTTGTGGTAGGCTGTGGTATAGCCCATTACTCAACAGTGGTTCTCAAAGTGGGGTCCAGGGGTCCGGTTCCAGGGGGTCCCCAGAAAAACAAGGAACAGTTTCTCTATCGTTTCACCAGCTAGATGTTAGCCCAATGACAGAATGTAACAATGTGTTTCACATGCATACACAAGGTCATACATTTCACTCTCTCCACTGTTCTCTCCCCGCCTATGACAGTTAGATTCACTAGCCATTCCTCTGATGGGGGTCTTTTCAAATGGGGGTCTCATCCCGATACATTTCAATATGGTGGTCCTTGACATGAACATGTCTGATTTACCTGTGTACTAAAGAAAGACCATTAATGATTTGCCTTCCAGAGGTTTCAGACCAGCATCATTTGGAATTGTGTGAACATAAATTTGATCCATGGTGTGTTTTGCAGGGACGGGACAGCTTTTTAAAATTATTAGTCAGGCAAATAAGCATTCACTCTCTGGAGCACCAAAAAAAATGAATGCCAAAGTATGTAACTTAAGCGTTGCTCTCCAGCTGCCTTATGAGAATATTGAATGTATACATGTAAAGATTTCCATTCCTATTGTACACTCCCACAGCTTGTTGCAAAGTGCACGCACTACATTATGATATTCTTTATTTTGATTTTTTTTGTGCTTAATTTATTCCAAACAACAGGGTTCCTTCACAGGTGTGGAATGTATAGAAATGCATTTGCTTTAATTTCACACCTCTGAAAATCTGGCATTTGTGCAAAAGTCTGGAAAACGGGAACAGGGGGATATCCAATTAACCACTTAGACCCTATTACTTCATCATACGTTGAATAACGTAAATAATAGCCGATCTACGAGCTCACAATGTGTCACAATGTGTTTAAATTTCACTTAAAAAGTGATTTCACAATTGAAAATGTTGCCTATGACATTCCCAAAATATGGACGGCAGGTTTAAAGTGGTTAAGATACACACACGTAACTGGACATTTTATGCATTTGTCAATACTAT
Source organism: Gymnoscopelus braueri (assembly GCF_963280865.1). Classification (NCBI taxonomy): domain Eukaryota; kingdom Metazoa; phylum Chordata; class Actinopteri; order Myctophiformes; family Myctophidae; genus Gymnoscopelus; species Gymnoscopelus braueri. The sequence continues at coordinate 16,110,888 of NC_137617.1, read as the reverse complement.
TATGTCATGTTATATCTATTGTTGTGAAGACAAATCTCTGTAAAGTGTTCTGATGCAGAAGGTAGCATTCATCATATTGAACAACAGTGGTGGAAGAAGCACTCAGACGTTTTGCTTAAGTAAAAGTAGCAATACCACAGTTATAAGTCCTGCGTACACACTTTTACCATCTCACAATCATGTTGTTGGATTGTAATTAGTAATGCATTAATGTGTTCATCACTTTAATGTTGCAGCTGGTTAAGGAGGGTCTGCTTTTAATTACTTTATTATGTTCTGCTTGGTAGCTTAATACATCACATATGATATTCTATCATTAATACAAAAGTATTGATAATACAAATCTGCGAAGTAACTAAAGCTGTCAAATAATTGTAGTGGAATAATATATGATATTTGTCTCTGAGATGTAATGGAGTAGAAGTATACTATAAAGTAAAACATTTTTAAAATAATCAAGTAAAGCAAAAGCACCTCAAAACTTAAGTACAGTGCTTGAGTAAATCGTCTGTCGGGTGGAAACCTCAAGCTTGTGGATCTGATACGTTTGTGTGACGCTGTAGTATGATCAAGTAGGGCGTTAATCTATGAAAAAGCACAAAAAGTTAAAATATGGAGATACTGTAAGAGGTTTCTGCCCGACAGCAACAAAATGTACTCAGTTGCTTTCCACCACTGTTGAACAATGACAATCAGATCCAGAAAAAGTTGGTAAATGTGTAGGAACCCTAGAGAAGAACGCTTATGTTAAACGGTCATTGCATTTATTCTTGCTCGTTATCTGTCTATGTTGCATTGTTGCAACGTATGTGTTATGAAGTCTATGGCTTGAGTTCACCTATAGGCCTGTATCTGAATTTTATATTGTCCGACATCTATCTTTAGTCTTTGAAGGCTGAGAATGTAGATTCTCTCGTGTTGAATGTATACGTTGAGCAATAAACTTCTAGATTCATTATTTGTTGGAGATCTTATTTTCATGTTGTCACGTATATTAAGTACTGTACGTTTTATTGGTGAACTACATTTTTAGGGTGCTGTAACGAGTGGTTGGGTTTCTCTACTCTATTTAGAGTCAATGGAGTCATGTTTTCTCTTTGAATTCCTCTTTAGCTAGAATGTGTATGATTAAAACGATTCACTTAAACCATAACATTTAAGCTTATTGTTTGATTAATATTCGATACCTTATTCTATTATTGCATGAAATAGCAAGGTTTTGATTTGAGAGATCTGGCACAGACCTGGCCAGATCTCCAACTCTTGCACCAGATATCAATTGTTACTTCTATGATTTCAAGAGCCTGGTAGTTTAAATCAGCATCTCTCCCTTAGTCCAACCCTGCCCTGCTTCCATTGTACCGAAACCATACATTATCGAAGATGAAACTTTGACCATGATTAAACAGATTTTTTTTCATCAATCTAATTTTGGTTTTATCCCTTTTAATATTACCATTATAATGGCACGTGGTCAGAAAAACATGGACTGTGTGCTGTAGCATGTGTGATGAAAAGATACATCATAAGCAACAGGCAGGATGTGAATCTATTTTTGTCAAAAGTGTTTGGGCCACTGGACTGGGCTATACTTCAGAAGTGCTGCTCTTGGGGGTTAAGTCAAGTGAAGCTGGGATCAAAATGAGGTCAGAGTCAACTGCTAAACATGACCACTAAATCTGCTGTTCTCTGTTTCAATCCTAATCTGAAGTCATTTATCTGCATTTGAAGAAATCTCCAAAATAAAGTGCATCCACTTTGGGGAAATCTCTTTACCCAAGGTTTATCGTGCAGTATCTCTTAAGGGGATCCTGACTGTAAAAGTTAGTTTAAAACCTTTAAATTAGGCCAAACCATAACTTGCCCCAATAATGCAAGGTATCTATAATTGTCTAAGTAACACGTGTCATTCTTTGAAATGGTGTATCTCATTCTGCAACAGAACTCTTTGTTTTAATTTACAGTATGGGGTTTGAAGCGTGCTCCTCATTCATCGTAGCCTCTCTGTTAACTCGTGTGACAAGATGGACATTGTTCACTGTGTGCGCGCTGAGCAGCAGCTGTGGAACCACTGAGGGGGCATCTGAAATGAGCAATGTGGCATTTTGTCAACTGGAGAATTCAGAGGGCATCTGAGGAAGATGAAAAACTCAGAGGGCACGGTATAAAAGTGAGGGTGAAATGCGCTATGACGACACAATGGGGAATGAAAAGAAGAAAGAAAAAAAGATGACAGGAGTATGATAGAAATTAGAAGATAGAAAAGAAGTTCAGATGTATTTGGGATGTATGTAACTAAAGGTCCCCAAGTCCTGGGAAGTTCTAAGAAATCCAGAAATCTTTCTATTAATAAAAGTTGTAAACGTTAAGCTTAACTTTTCATACACTAAACAAAAATGGTAGTAAATAGCACTAAAAGAGGTTATTTGTCCGATAATCAGAACTGCATTTATTTTGTGCTATATAGCACCTGTCTTAAAGGTCGAACTAAGCTGAAGAACCAGTACAGAACCTATCCATAAGGGCTTGCATGAATGGATGAACAAGATTCTCACTGTCCCTATACCTGCTTTAGCGTAACGACAGCCCAGGGAACAGGCATGGCAAAATCAGTGTGGGTGGGAAGAAGACTCTGTTGAGTTTGACTCTAGTCCGGCACTGTGATTAACAGGTTCTTTGTGAAGCAGTGGTGTTATATAGAACTTCAACCACCCCAAAGAACCGCTGAAGAACCACCATTTTTAGGTCATACGGTATACCTGGAGCATTGAGAACGGCTGACTGAGAGCTGGGGAGAAGAGAGTATTCTCTGACCCATTGCCAAACATTATGTCCTGTTGAAGTGCCCTTGAGCAAGCACTGCTCAGTCACTGCAGGTTGTCAGTTAAATGGCCACAAAGGTATGTCAAATATCCACATGCATGTAACATATCTGAAATACTGTGTGCATATCAAGCAATGTCAAGCCAAATCCATGGGAGTGTGAGACTGTCTGACTAGCTGCTGCTCTGCTGAAGGCCCTGCATGTGGTTCTCTCACCCCTTCAACCCTCAAGCTGTGGCTCCAATTAAATACAATTACGGTCTATTACCAGTGTAAAAGTTTATCAGTTCTGTACATCAGTATGGGGGATATACTGTATTCATCTTGTGGCACAGCTCAAACAATACGAGCCATTGTGTTGCCAGCCACAAGTAGAGATGTCAGAGTTGATATGTGGCTTTTATCCCATTGTGTGCCGTTCTGAATGCATGAATCCGCATGAAGGATCTATAAGTCCCTGTTTTGAGGGTGTCCCTCTTGTTCTGCATGTTATCAAGCAGGTATACGGTACATAAGTGTACATTCACCAGGACAAGACATAACTGCACCAGTGGATCATTACTAGCTTATAACAAATTCTAATTTGTGAAATATATTGCAGTAGACTCTTTTTTAGCACTAAATTAACACTGGGTTTTACGGTGTGCTGTACACTCAAACACATCGATCCAGGCATAACTGAACACCAGTGTCAAAGTCTCCACCTTTGACCCCAAACTTTCACATGGGGGTCCGCACCCAAATACGTATTCATTTTGGGATCTCTGACATGAAAAAGTTTGAGAACCCCTGTTACATAGGGCGGGCACAGGGTCATTGTCAGCTAACCAGAGGCAGCTAATTATTAGGAAGAGGAAGCATTATGAAAAGGAGATTTAAACCAACTCTAAAATTCTAATTTAACTCCTGAGTTTGAAAATGGACCTGGACGGATGGACGGATTGCATGTGTAGACTGTGTGCCCTCCATGATGTTTCTCAAAGTTAAGTCTTTACGTACTCTTTTAATTGTGTACAGTGGTGGAAAGTAACTAAGTACATGTACTCAAGTACTGTATATAAGTACAATTTTGAGGTAATTTTACTTTACTTGAGTACTAAAAATGTTCAATACTTTATCCACGACATCTCGGAGGCAAATATTGCACTTTTTCTCCACTACAATTATTAGAAAACTTAATTTACTAGTTTGGCCTACTTTACAGATTTAGATTATTATTACATTACTATGTTAACCACATATACTATTTTATACTTCAGCTATTCAAACTTTTGAAAACATATTATGCATACTTTTACTTGTTGTCTCCGCCAGGCCGTAAGGCATGGCGAGAGAGTATGTTTTACCCCCTGTCCGTGTGTCCGTCCGTCCGTCCGTCCGTCTGTCACCAGCTAATCTCTGGCACCGTTGGCCCGGTCGCTGCGAAACTGTGCACACACACTCCCTGGATGCCAACTCAGAACATTTGGCCCAAATTTTTCACATGGGCCTGTTATAGCGCCACCAGGAGGCCGATTTGTGCAAAACCAATTTCTTTATATTACTCCTACAGATTTTATCCAAAGGTCATGCAAATCGGTATACAGTATCTCTATAGTCATGTGATCAACACGGATGTGTCCGATTTCCCATATTCCATCCTCATTGGCTAAGGCTGGCTTCCAAAGTTTGCAGGATTGCTCCGTTTTGAACTAAATGCCTCAAATTATGCACTCAGCTTGCCATTGCCGTGAAATTTTACACGCACATTCCCATTAGGCTGAGGAAGAAATGCCACCCCTTTCACATTGGCCTGTTATAGCGCCACCAGCAGGTCTAATTTAGCTAAACACATTTTTGGAACAAAATGCCTCAAATCATGAATGCAGTGTCCGATTGTCGTGAAAGGCCTAAGAAGAAACAGGCACCCTTTTCACAATGGCCTATTATAGCGCCACCAGGAGGCCACAATAACCTACCTGACCTGGCGGAGACCTGTGCTCCGAGGACCACTTTTTCTAGTGTTAAGTATATTTTCATGCCAATAATATTATGTAAGTCAAATGTTGAACAGGCCTTAATTGTAACAAGAGTATTTCTATACTGTGGTATTGCTACTTTTACTTAAGTAAAACATTTGAATACTTCTTCCACCACTGATTTGTGCAAATCTCTTACTATGTATTGTAAACTAAAGACTTTGGGCCGGGGGGCAGCAATAATATAGGCCTACCAGCACCCATACTCTCTTTAGAATGAACAAGACATACACTGAAAAGTGCCAGTGATGTGGTTAAGAAATGATCACCATGGGATATACCAGATCTGAGTCAGCAAAAGATCAGGCAGAGGAAAATCATGACTCATCAAAAAACTAAGACAAATGAGATTCCAAACACAGCATTAAAGACCATTACAAAAATATATGCTGCCTGTAGCCTACATATCAAAGAAAAATGAGAACCATCAAACTGGAAATTTTCCATTTTTGCAATGAAGCATATAGGCACTCTTCTAGTGTCAATTGGTTAGCCTTTGTGGTAATATTTTAATGTTTTTTTTGTTTGCCTATTTAGCCTAGGCTACCACGGGGTGTTAAGGTAGATTCATGTTTTTCTCATGTAAAATGGCTATTAATTGCCATAGACAAATTTCTAACAATTTAGCTTTGCTTTATAGGCACAATGGCACATAGTGTGCATTTATCAGATTTTATAATAGGCTATATATATTTGCCTCTGATATGTATTGGAGTAAAAGTAAAAGCATTGGAAATACCTCAAAATTGTACTTAACTTAAGTACAGTAATTGAGTAAATGTACTTAGTTACTTTACACCACTGTGTGTGAGTAGGTATTAATTTCCGATATCAAGAGCTGTTTGTGCAGCGTTCTGTGATAAACAAAACAGTGAGTGGGCGCTTCTAGCTTTGGTGAATACTCTGACTCACAATAATGAGTGACTCACCGAGGGATTTACCCTCTTTTATTTTCCAATATCAACACCGGATAGCTCGATATCGTTTTGTTGCTGTACTTGTTGAATTCTCAACAGCAACAGTTGTTAAATATAGTTCACATATTAAACAAAGAGTAGAGATGTGTGTGTGTGTGTTCATCTTTTTTAGAGACACAAAGCACAGAGAACGCCATGGTGAGCTGATCATTTCACATTTTTCACACGGATCAAAAGTTGATCGACTTGATTCGAGTAGCACAACGTTTCCCAAACAGTGGGTCGGGACCCATTTGTGGGTCGCGGGTCCATTTTTATTGGTTGCGAGTAAATATCCCCTCTATTAATTTTTCCTACATTTTGTTTTTAATTGTTTCAAAATATTATTATTTTTCCTCCAAACAAATATTATTATTCATAAATATATAGCCTACCAAAAATCTAAGAAATTCCATAAATTCGAAAACAAATGTTTAAAAAGTAGTGAAAATATACAGATCTACAAGCTCACAACATGGTGCTAAGCATGCCTTGTGAGCTTGTAGATCTGCTATTTTCACTAGATTGGGTCCCAGGCAAATCTGTCTAATTTATCTTTTGGGTCTTAAGCTAAAAAAAAGTTTGGGAACCACTGGACTTGTAGAATAATTAACCAAACAGATCATAATCGTCATCATAATATTTAATGAATCTCAAAAACCACCACAAAACAAACGCCACGTCTGTATGAGTTGAAAGTTATTTACATTCCACATTGTTTTTACACACACACACCAACCACAACTTTTCAACAAACACTTCGAGTTACACACGGACACTAATGCGTACAAAAATATATAATATATTCAAACTTTCCATATTAACTGATAAATGTACATTATGTATTTAAAGCGTCCTTGGATCAGTCAGTGTACCAAAAAAAAGACATGAGCAAGGCACGAGAGAGGGGGGGGGGGATAGGGGAGGGCGGGGTAGGTTGTTCCGTGGGGTCAGTAGTTATTCTCCATTCAATAAATGGAGGATAACTACGGACCCCACGGAACAACGTACCCCGCGCTCCTATAGGCTAACAATCAACAAACATGTTATTAAGACTGTGAACACATTGTCAATTCAATAATTTAAAACACACGATCCTCTCAAAAAGTTATTGCAATTATTTCACATCATGCAGCGTGCACGGCGCTGCATGCACGCTAAAACGTCGGGCAGCAACACTAAACTGGACTCTTATAACTCAATGCCCCTTTTTAACGTATTGTTATTATTTATGAATTAATGGCTATTTACTCGTATTACTTCAGTAGACTATGCAGACAAAGTGCATCCGTGTCATTTAAGACCCGACTCAGTACACAGTAACATCCTCGGTGTTAAAGGAATAGTTCACCTAAAAATGTTCTACCATTTACACACCCCATGAAGCCTTGAATTCATGGAGATTGTTTTGTTTTTGTCGCATTCATAAACCAATACCAGGTCATCGGTATTGACCGGGGGACATAACATTATTGGCTAAGGAATGCAACAAAAACAAAACAATCTCCATGAATTCAAGGCTTCATGGGGTGTGTAATTGATAAAAAATAAGTCATTTTTGGGGTGAACTACTCCTTTAATTTATGTCCAATAGTGTTTAAAATGGTCCGTTTGTACACTCTTGAAGATAAATTAACACAGTATTTTACTCAGTAGTTAGAAGATGTCCTGTTGCGCATTGAGTGCGCAATTACGCACAGAATCCAACGTCCTTGAACCCCCGCCATGCATGTGCAGTGGTGTAAAGTAACTAAGTACATGTACTCAAGTACAATTTTGAGGTATCTTTTACTTTACTGGAGTATTTCCAATTTGCAATACATTTACTTACTACTCCACTACATCTCAGAGACAAATGTTGTACTTTTTACTCCACTACAATTATTTTTGGAACTTTAGTTACTAGTTACTTTGTAAAACATTAACCACTTTAGCCATGGCTATTTGAAAATAGCAGATCTACAAGCTCACAATGCATCGCAAAAGCGACGTGTTGTGAGCTTGTAGCTCTGCTATTTTCAAAGGATTTTTATACATTTGGAAACTGAAATCTGAAATGGGATATTGTGCATAATGAGTACTTTTACTTTTGGTACTTTAAGTATATTTTGATCCCAATACTGTACTTTTACTCAAGTAAATTTTGAATACTGGACTTTTACTTGTAACAGAGTATTTCTACATGATGGTATTGATATTTTTACTTAAGCAAAAAAAATGGAGTACTTCTTTCCACCACTGTATTTTTACTCAGTAGCTTAGAACGTGGGAATGTCCTGGCGCGCAATTACGCACAGAATCCAAAGTCCTTGAACCCCCGCCATGTGTTTCATGTGACACCACCACCAGTTTGCAGATTTCACTCCAGCAGTGTTTATAGGCCAACTGTCTCATCACAGAGCTATTAATCATTCGACAGTAACAGTTCTTACTTTGGGGGTTAGTGTAGCTACAACAACAAACACTAGACCCACACTCTATGAACAAATCCCGGCGGTTGTCGTGCTGATGCCTCCTCCGGACGATCGCTCCAGCCCGGAGCCGGTGGATGAGGAGGACGACGAGGAGGAGGAGACGGTGGAGGACTTCCTCTCCTTCTGCCGCAGGTGGATCTTGGTGTGTCTCTTCCGCTCGTCGCTCCGCGCGAACTTGCGGCCGCAGAAGTCGCAGGCGAAGGGCTTCTCGCCGGTGTGCGTGCGGATGTGCGTGGTCAGGTGGTCGCTGCGGCTGAAGTTGCGCATGCAGATGCGACACTGGAACGGCTTGTGTCCCGTGTGGATGCGGATGTGTCGCGTCAGCTCGTCGGAGCGCGAGAAGCGGCGGTCGCAGCCCTCGGCCGGGCAGGGGTAAGGCCGCTCGTGGATGGGCGTCTTGCTGGGTCTGTTGGGGTACTTGCGGGGCCTCAAGATGGGCCTCAGGGGCAGGTTCTGCGGGCTGTACGCCGAGGGGAGCCCCCGCGGCGGCCCGCCGCCCTCGGACCCGAGGCCGCTGCCCGGCCCCAGCGTAAAGTTCCTGATGGTGTTGAGCGGGGTGAGCGGCGGCGGCACACGGAACGAGTCGAGGGGACAGCCGCCGAACGGCTTGCGATCCGGGATGCCTCCCTGCATGTCCCGCTGACACGCCGGCTGGAAGAAGCTGGAGTAGTCGGGGATGATGGGGAAAAGCCCCGGCGCGTCCGAGGAGGAGGGCGGCTTGGGGGAGGAGTAGGAGGGCGGCGGGTACGAGCCGATGGGGCAGGTGGAGGTGGCCAGGAAGGCGGAGGGGTCCTGGTAGACCTCCCCGCAGCCGGTGGAGTAGGGCGGCGGGGGCGAGTAGAGGTGGTGGTGGTGGTGCTGGTGCTCCATCTCCGCCTGGTTCTGCGCCGCCATGGTGCAGCTCAGCGCTCCTCCGCCGGTGGAGAAGTGGTTGGGAGAGCCGGAGGACGCGGGGGAGGAGGACGCCGAAGAGGAGGGATGAGGAGGAGGATGAGGCGGCTGGCTCATGCCGAAGATGCCCGCCGAGACGATGTTGATGACCCCCTCGGGGTTCCAGTTGCCCGGGTACTGGGAGTCGATGGAGAACTTGCCCATGTAGGTGAAGGTCTGGTTGCGGTGGGACGGCGCCTGGCTGGAGAAGCCGCTGGAGTAGGAGGAGAGGTCCAGAGAGCGTTTCTCTGCGCTCATGTCCACCATCAGACCATCTGCGGGCCAAAGAGGGAAGAAATCATTCATTATTATAGGCTCCTGGAAGATGATAACTATAACCCAATAACTGGGGACAATAATGAGCAACGCCAGAGAAAGCGACCACATCAAAAGTTCGTGTGTTCCTGTTATTACGCACACACACACACACACACGCACGGACTTCAATTAGTATACGCAAGGCGCACTGAATGAGTTTATGGCTATTATTTCCTCCCCTCACAAGCTGCGCAACTATATCATTGTGTAGAAAATGTTCTTCGAAAAAGAACAACAAACACTCAAACTTAAGCCAACTGGGCTGTGTGTGTGTGAAAAGTTTCACTTTTTTAAAATACTATTTTTATTGGAATTGTTGTAACATGAAAATCACATCAGATCAGAGTATAACCAACAACTATAAAATATAAAGAAAAGACAATGACAGATAATTCGGTAAATGTTTCAGATGAGTTCAAATAAAACACAAAAGTTTCAATTCATTTTAAACCAGATGTCATCTTTCTTACCTCCATTCATCTGGTCATAATGTCCTCCCAGGTCTCCGTTTGGAAAGATAGACACGGAGGTCGGTAAACCCGTCGCGATATCGTCCACCGAATACACGCTCTCGGCGCCCGCGGGATGATGGACGAATCCCCCGAGACTCACGGGCACTTTCTCCAGAGTTTTAGCCGTCATGTTTGTTTCAAATCTACCGATTCTCACGCGTTATTCTGAAAATAACGGTCTGTCAACCGCAACTTGAAATAACCGACTGGAGGTTTTTACAACCACTGCATTATAACTGTCACTGACTGAACCATTGGATGTGAACACAAGTCTTCTCCAGTGACATGCGTTCTCACACACACAAACGCTCTCACACGCGCACACACACACAGTCAGTGTGGCTTGGATCGGATGGGTGACAGACAGAAAGACAGTGAGTTCATAGGAACAGGGACAGTGGCACTGGTTTGTATATATGGGGAACCTTTTGAATGCGCCCCTACGTCATTGCCCGTACAAGGACTGGGGGGCGGAGTAAAAACAGGCGCTGAGAAAGCCTATTGGCTGCGAGGCATCCGTGACGACATCGAAGGAATCACTTGTCAATGGAGAACCCGCTTAGAGGAGAAAGCGAGGCTCCATCCAGTGATAAAAGGTTTGACTTTTTCCACTCAGGTTTACTTTGTAAAAGCGCATGATAGACCTACTACAATATATGGCGACAATGTTGTCCTAGATGTTTATGAATGTGGAGAAACAGAGCTTTAGTGCCAGCATGTGATATAATATCTTATATATTTCTGCAGTGGTGGAAAAAGTACTCACACATTTTACTCAAGTAAAAGGGCTGTGTTCAAAATGTTACTTGAGTAAAAAGTACAAAAGTATATTGGCATCAAAATATACTTAAAGCACCAAAAGTAAAAGCACTACAATGTTTGAAAATAGCAGATCTACAAGCTCACAACGCGTCGCATATTTTGTATAAAATAGGGCTGAAGTGGTTATGTTTCAAATAATTGTAGTGGAGTAAAAGTACAATATTTGCCCCTAAGATGTAGCCTAGTGGAGTAGAAGTAAAAGTACTGACAAATGAAAATACTCCAGTAAAGTAAAAAAAAACTACATCAAAACTGTACTTAAGTACAGTACTTGAGTATATGTACTTAGTTACTTTAGACTACTGGTGTGGAGGATAGGCTACACTCATTTGCAAAGGTTTCCCCTCTTTTAATCACGCACCAATATCAAAAGAGGAATTCCGGTTGATCTCCTTAAAGCCCATAAAAGGTTCCATCCGGTAAATCAAAAGAAACACCCACTCCATATTTGGGGTCAATTCCGGAACATGAGCGTCGGAAAATGACGAGTCTTGCCGAGGTGAGACAGACTGACTGAAGCGGCCGAGAAAACTGCCATGGCAAACAGTGTTGCCATGTCCGCTTATTATAAGCGACTTTGAGCTTGTTTTTCTGTTAAGTTGCTTGTAAATATTGGTTTAGTGGCGGGTAGCAGTTTTTGGGGCTTGTTTCTAAAGTGTAGTTGCTGATTTGGGTTTGTTTCTAAAGTGTAGTTTCTTTTTTGGGCTACTGTAGTTGCTGATTTGAGCGCTTATTTGGGCTTGTTTCTAAAGTGTAGTTGCTTATTTGGGCTTGTTTCTAAACTGTTCTCAAACATTTTCATGTCAAGGAAACCCCCCAAATGAATATGTATTTGTCCCTCACCCCCATCTGAAAACATTTTATGCCAGGGACCCTGCACCAGATTTGTGTTAAAATATTCCAAAATATTCCAAATCCCCCCCAACAGCAGATCTACAAGCTCCACAACGCATCGTGAGCTTGTAGATTGCCTATTTTCAAAATGTTTAAGTTCTCATGTGCCCTATATTGTCGTTTCTTATGGCTTGTTTTCATAGACCTGGTTGCTTATTTCTCTCGCGAACTCTGGCAACCCTGATGGCAAACCACAACCAAATGAGAAGCATGATCACGGAATCTTCACCTTTGGGTGCATTAGTATAGGCGCGGAAACTGTTATCAGCTTGATTTGACTGTGCTTTAGGAAAGTCCATGTGCCATGGACTAAATTTGGTACAGTGAAGTTATTTATATCAGCTTTTGATATACCGAAGAGTTATTTATATCAGCAAGAGAGGAAATAGGCTACTATATGCCGTGTTCATTTATATATCCTGAAAATAAATGAATATGTGGCTCTAATGAGGAAGTGAAGGAATGATGAAGGATGTAGCCTATAGCCCATTGGTTATCAAAGTGGGGTCCAGGGACCCCCAGGGGTCCTTGGGGAGGTTCCAGGGGGTCCCCATTAAAATTTGATAATATAACATAATTGTAACCACTTTAACCTTTTTATACTTTGGCTATTAAAAAATATTTTTCAAAAATCTTGAACATTGGTGGAACATTTTTGACATTTTTAACACAAATCTTTGCTTCTGGGGGTCCTGGTACAAACTCTTTCAGGTGGGGGTCCGCGGCCAAATATATATCAATGTGGGGGTCCTTGACTTAAAAAAGTTTGAGCAGCACTGCTATATAGCCTAGTAGCTTTCAGAAAGATATAAAGAAACTTTATATGAGTTATGATTTATTATTCAAATTGATACATATACCTGTTAAAATAGACCTCTCTCTTTCAATAATCCACTGTTTTATAAAATAAAAATAAAATAAATAATCCTACATCAACCAAACACGGATTATAGCCCATCTAGCCTTATAGACAGTATAAATAACGGCTACCCTCCAGCAGCATAATTATCATGATTAATCATTTTTATTTGTCAGTCCCCTCCCCGGGGAATTGTTGCCCTCCGGTGGCCCTCAGTGGAACTGTACAAGGATGAGTCCTCTGTGGAGCAATGTCTCTCTCTCTCCCCCTCCCTCCCTCTCCCTCTCCCTCTCCCTCTCTCTCTCTCTCTCTAACCAGAGTTCATAGATCTGATCTATATTTTATTATTTGGTAAAGTCCCTTCGTGGGTTGAGAAAGTTGACTGTCAGAAAATAGCCGCGTTGGGGAGTTTGGGTGGAATATAATTTCCAGCGCGTTTGTGGGTGTGTGTGTGTGTGTGTGTGTGTGTGTGTGTGTGTGTGTGTGTGTGTGTGTGTGTGTGTGTGTGTAAAATAATCAAATAAATGCCACTTTGATGCAGTTATCTAAATATAAACACGAGTCAGGATGTCAACACTTTCGATAACATCAAAGGTAGACTAGTCAGAGTGAGGTCATCTAAGGCCATAACCTATAAACGTTTTATCAGTCATCACCAGTGGTTATAGCCAGTGGTGTAAAGAAACCAAGTACATTTACTCAAGTACTGTACTTAAGTGCTATTTTGAGGTATTTTTTACTTTACTGGAGTATTTCCAATTTTCAGTACTTTTACTTACTACAATTATTAGAAAACTTTAGTAACTAGTTACTTTGTAGATTTTGATTATTATTACAAAACATACATTAAGCACTTCAGCCCTATATACATTTCAGCAATTTGAAAATAGCCGATCTACAAGCTCACAATGCGTCCCTATGCACACATTGTGAGCTTGTAGATCTGCTATTTTAAAAAAGATTTTCAGGGCCTATACATTTGAAAACTTGAAATGGGACATTCTGCATAATGAGTACTTTTTACTCTTGGTACTTTACATACATTTTGTTTCCAATACTTTTGAATTCCGGACTTTTACTTGTAACAGAGTATTTCCACATTGCAGTATTGATACTTTTACTTAAAGTAAAACATTTGGGTACTTTTTCCACCACTGAATAATATGCAACCAGCATGGCTTCTTCTTCAATTTAAGGCGTGCCTATAATGAAACCGTTAAGTGTGTTTTATTTGCCCAGGGGGTCATTTTACAACAGCGTCGAGGCGTAATGTTCACACACACACACTTCGCATTAATCTGCGCGCTAGTCAATAACTGATGTCAATAACGACTCTATTAATTTACCACATGCCACTGGGAGATGGCTTTGAATTAAATAGTTCAATTTTAGCGCAGTGACATTAGTCTAGAACGGGTGGGTAGCTTATAGTAGCCTATAGTGGGGCAGTTGTTAAAAGGGGGGCGGTGGATCAAAGAGTCTAAACTAAATGATTTCCCTCTATATATCTTTTCCTAAATGTACTTTAACACAGTGGTTCTCAGACATTTTCATGTCAAGGACCCCCAATTTATATATGTATTTGGCACAGACCCCCATCTGAAAATATTTGTGTCAGGGACCCCATTAGAGAATCTTTTTTTCAAAGTGTTTCAAAATCTTTCTAGATTTTAATGACATTTTTTGTAGCAACTATAGCCATCTACAATCTCACAACATTGTGAGCTTGTAGATCGGCTATCTTCAAATAGCCAAAAATGCCATATTAATTCATTTTACTGGGGACCCCCTAGAACCCCCTCCAGGACCCCTGGGGGTCCCCGGACCTCACTTTGAGAACCACTGCTCTAACATACCACACATGCAGTGCTTTCCCTATGTTGTGGGAAGGGATAACATTTTAATCCTATTCATTTCAAACAAGCATTCACATTTTTCAAGAAGGCTCATCACCTAGTCACCTCAGCTGGTGATTAAGACTAGCTGGTGTCATAATGATCGTATGTGTACTTGTATATAGACACTTTCATACCATACATGTGTTGTTTCCTCAATTTTGGCAAGTCATTTTGATTGTGATTATGAAGTAACCTTGCCGAGCCATGTGGCCCAAAGGGCAGGAGCCTATCTCCTGTTTCTGTAGCGTGAGCGACTTTATGTACAAGTGTTGCTCATGGAGAGCTCGACAATGGCGGGCCCGGAATTCTAACCTGGAACTTCTGTTTCCCAGGTGGCCTCTCTACCATTCAGCTATGGCCGTTCTTGGATCTGTGTGGGATGTTGGATTCATAAAAGCACCTCACATGGTCGTATTTTATGGTCAGGTTTTTATAGACACTTTTACAGGGTCTCATATTGTGATTAAGTACACAGATGCTGTTAGGTCACCAATGTGATAAGCTACCTGTAGATAGCAGGATATATTTGATTACAGGTCTACATTAATGCAGAGAAAATTCCACTGATGGTGTAATAGTTTACTGCACATGTATACTATTCCTTTTCTTTTCTCTTGGCATACTGGGGCTTTCTTTCAGTCCTGTCAGTGATATCAGAAGATGATTTTAGATTTTGTGTTTGTTTCCATTTTCTCTGTAGTCATTGAAACATCACAGAATTATGTCTGTATACAACTCAGCCAACATTGGCTAAACCTTTCAACACTGGTAAGAAGTCATGTTTAATTCCAGTGACTATTTTTGGCAAGACTTTTCAAATCAATCCATGTCTTAAAATGCATTTCTAGACCAAAAAGTAAAGGCACCGCAGCATTCTCTGTCATAGTTCATTTGAGTCCATTTTTACAGTCTCTGGGTTCAATAAACACTTAAACCTAGCCTGGTTCCCAGCCTTCACTCATCTGCGAAGAGAAAAGCGTGGTCACGACCCAATGCAGAGTGTGTCTATATGGGCGGGACTTCCGTCTTACGTATTTCCCCCGGAAACCATCTTCTTCGACCAATCACAACACTCATTTCATTCACGGAGAAACAGATTTGTAAAGCGTCAAAGTCATTTCCTTGGTAATCCTGGTCACTATACTGCCTCCCCCTGGCCAGCCGGGGCGCCTGATGGAGGGGAAAGGAACTGGTTGGAATAACGTGTTCCCTTCCACACGCTACGTCTTACCGGGGAAACTCCCCCCTGTCAGGTGACAAGAAGGTCAGTTGGCTCTCATGCATTGAAGGAGGCATGAGCTCGGCCCTGGCCTCCCTAGGTTGGCAGAGGGAAGGTAGTGCCCAGGATTACATAGACAATTGGCACTGGGTGTAAAAAATAGGGGTTACAAAATCGTGGGATAAATCCGGTACTTCCGTTTAGACACTCAACCGGCTAGGTCTTGCCCAGCGTGACTTAAACCTGATAGGCGCAAGGACTACAGATGCCTTCAAACCAAATAAACCAGATTCAGATACTCTGTAGAACTCTAAATCTCAGTGACAGTCATCTCCTTCCCTGCTTCTGTCACCGGTTCCCTCTACCTCCCCCCCACCAACTCCTCTATTGCCCATTACTGTAGATACATTATTTATTATCGTTTTATTTATTAGTACCTATGCTGCTATCTACATTTCTATGCACTTTGTCATGTCAATACATTTTAAGAAGAGAAACGAAACACAGACTCTGCTAATCTGACACTGATATCAATGAGATATTTAGGTCATCAAGTACTAGGAGCATTGGTGCTGATGCTGATATGAGAGATTGTACAGTTGTCTTTTAGCCTACTTACTGTCTGCATCGAGACAAAAACCCACACTGGATACAGTTTGCGTTTAAAGCCCACGTTACAGCGCTCCCTTTCTCCATGTGGGAGTAAGACAACTGGTCTGTGTGTGCATGCATGTGGTTTGAGCGTGCATGTGTGGGTGCGCACGCGT
Organism: Gymnoscopelus braueri; assembly: GCF_963280865.1. Lineage (NCBI taxonomy): Eukaryota > Metazoa > Chordata > Actinopteri > Myctophiformes > Myctophidae > Gymnoscopelus > Gymnoscopelus braueri. The sequence continues at coordinate 16,094,398 of NC_137617.1, read as the reverse complement.
GTGTGCGCACGTGGAGATGTGTGGTGGAAGTAAAGGATGAGTGCGCAACTGTCATAATGAGAAGGTTTGTCAGCATATCAGGTGTATAGGCGACACTGGTTGACATGGCATTTTGACAGTCTGGTCTAAAAGTTGTATTTCTATAAACAAAACAAAATTACACATCTTTCTACTTTTCAGGGAATCATTTTGTGCATGTACAGATATTTGTATTGAGATTTGATGATCGGTTTATTTCCTGAAACGTTAAAGAGACCTGAACCTCTAATCTCGAATAGAAAAAAAAAGTGTACGACTTGAACACTAGCATTCCTATTCTGGGGGAAATATTCTGTGAAAAGAGCAACAAGCTCACAATTTGTATTTCAGCTATTTTTGGTGAAGATATTTAGTGTAGACTAAAACAGAAGGGGCTTAAAGCCCTTGGAAATCCGTTCAATTAAGCAAAGGGTTTAAGTGTTCTAAACTAGAAGATTCATTGTTTGCATTAGTTTTTCGGTGGATACACAACTTTGTATCATCTTGTGGATTCAAGGATGTTTGCATCTCATTTACTACATGCAAATTTACACTACAACGAACAGTGTTGTTCACACGAACAGGGTGTAGGGTTGGCAATTCGCTAATTAATCACCTTATGTATGTGGATGACTTGGTCATCTTTAGTCCATATAGTGCTGGTCTTCAACAGCTTCTGAGTACATGCTCACAGTATGGTGTTGATTTTTATATAAAATACAATGCTAAAAAGAGTAAGATGATGATTGTCCGAAGCAAGGAAGACTGTCTGTCTTAACTGTCTGTTAACCTTTCCTGACTTCTATCTCTCCGGCACTGCCCTTAGTGTCTGCTGTGAGATTAAGAGTAGAGTTTGGGCCATATAATCTCAAATAACCTCTATGATGACAAGGACATACAGACAGCGTCGGATGCTGCTCAAGGGAACATGCCGTGTCACAAATTTAGCAAGTGCTCAGTACCGGTTAAGATTTCACTCTTTAAATCTTTCTGTACACCTCTGTATACTACCCACCTGTGGTGTCGCTACGAGCAAGGCAGCATCAGACGACTCACAATGCCTTATAATGACTGTATGAGGCTGCTGCTGAGAGCTCCATGAAGCTCCAGGGCAAGCCAGATGTTTGTTAGTGTTGGGGTACCCACCTGCTCTGCTGTGCTAAGCAATCTTATGTATAGATTTATGTGTAGGGCATCCGAGACAGAGTCAGTAAATGACATAATTGTTGTCATAACGGACCCTATACGTAGTTCTGTCAGGTTCTCCTCTAGACTGTGGAACCATTGGCGCACTTGTCTGTATGTTCGAAACTGAACATGGTGGAAGTCTTTTTATTGAATTTATTTTTCTGTCATTTTTATTTGTATTGTATTGTGTTTTTATTGTGATATGGATCTCCCTTGGGTCTGAAATAGAGGTTGAATTGAGTGTAAACAGTTGGAGCGAGGTGAGCTTATACAGAGCCAGTGCACAGCTTTATGTTGTATGCCCTGCATTTAGTTTACACTCTGTTCTTGACAGCAGGAGTTCTCTGTCCTGTTCAGTGGTTTAAAGTACATTTACTCAAGTACGGTACTTAAATACAATTTGGAGGTACTTTGACAGGACACATGGTGTTTTGGGGGACTGTATCTTGCGGGACGCAACTTATGACCTTCGTATTACAGTGCAGTCCCTCAAAATTCTCGTACCCCACATTACAAGGAAGAAACCTCACTTTTCTTTCAGGGAGAAGGTTACACACCCCCCCCCCCCATCCTCCACCCCTTTCACTGTGTGAGTGTCACTCTTCACTCCTATAAATCCATAATTCTTTCTTAAAAGCAGCCTTCCACCCACCATGACTGTCAGCTTTGTTACTTCACAAGACCAGCAGCTTTCATTGCTCGGTATCATGGAAACATGAAAGACAAGTGTAAACGCTCTGATATTGGTCCAAGAGCCAAAAAGCAAGAGGAGAGAGAGAAGGAAAAGAGAACATTTCAGAAAGATGAAACTTCCTTTAAACAGAGGGAGGGCCAGGTCAATTAAATGAATTGGTCAGGGTGACTAAAAAGTGTTGCCCTCAGCACACTGATGGTAAATTGTAACCTTTCTTCTATAAGAACACTGGTTTTCTGCTGTCCTGGCCTCCTGAGATTAAGCAAGTGACATTATAGGCAAACTGCATAGCAGTTTTTACAGGTTACAAAATGGCACTCTGATTAACAATCAATAGTGTGTGGTAGCTGTGGTACAAATTACACTTATTTTAATATACTAATCCTACACTCAGCCAACAGACACAACTCCCTGTGTAACACAATGACAGAGGTAAACCACAAGAGCAAATACACACACACACACACGCAGTCAAAAGTTTGCATGGTGTCTCTTCCTGTTCTTCTTTCTCTCACACACATACACTCACTCACACATGTACAGGTAACACGCAGAGAGAGAGAGAGAGACCACCTCACCGCAGTCTCCCACCCTAGTCCTATTAACAGCCAACCGCCTCTGTAAGGTTCCATGTTTAAGCATCAGTACAGTCATCTCCCCCATCACCTCCTTCCCCTTATTGGTTGTGTACAGCTCTGGTCTGGCTGGGGGACACGTCACACAACACACTGTTCCACTGTGGAACTGTTGTCGTCTCTCTCTCTTTCTCTCTCTCTCTCTCTCTCTGGTGTTGGAGGTGCTGTATTGCAGTGATAATCTCTAGAAGTGGTTATCTTATGGCTCAGGAAGTCCACACATGGCAATGACAAACTACCTTCATTGATTGTATGCTCCGTTTGCTTTGGTGAAAAGAGTTGAACATTTGTCGAAGGACCTTTACGAGTCCATTTGGGTCAATATGTACAGTGTAAGATTTTACTGTGTGTACTACTCTGACACAATAGCCTTCTCCCACTCATTCATTCTATGGTTCTTTCCATTCCTCTACATACGTTAAGTACATACATGTATACTGTATGCCTTTTGATAGTATTGTTATTTGTAAACATGATGTATACACATTTTTATATTATCAATATTTTCATATAATTGTGATGGTATAATTATAGGGGGGGAGGTTCTACTCAAACCCTTTACCTTTGTCTATTCTCACACAGCAGTTTTCCATTTCTCTCATCTATCCATCCATATACTATTCTTCCAGCCTTTCACACTTTCATCCTTCCATCCCTCTCTATCTCTGACTTAGGCTATTTGCTTCGTTCCATCCCTCAATCCCTCCATCATTCCACCCCCCTTTCATTCCCTCTCCTCCACCATCAGTCTGTCCCTCTATCCCTCTATAAAAATCTGTTTACGAGGAGAGAGAGAGAGAGAGAGAGAGAGAGAGAGAGAGAGAGAGAGAGAGACAGAGATGGCCTGATGAAGCATAATTTCTATCATTAGGGCACTCTCATTCATTCTTTCTTTCTTTCCTACTTGCACACATACATGAATGTGCGCACCATTGACAGGCACACACATAGGCACACACACACGCGTGCGCCCGCATGCACACGCATATACGCAGGCACACACACAAACACACAGCTGCCTATCATAAAGGAAGATGCTTCTCCTTTCTAATAATCGCGAATCACTTAGTGTATAAATAGGTTTTGACAGAGCCCCCCCCGCCCCCCCCCCCCCCACACACACACACACACACACACACACACAGATAAATGTGACAGAGGTTGACAGAGCAGCTCTGAGGCCATGCCAATAGTTCAGTCTTAATGGGGACACCCTTTAAACATTCGCTCAGTGCCTGAACACACATAGTAATGAGACACGCACACCCACATAGTGCCGGATATACATGCACACACACACACACATATATTAGCCAACACATGAGGGCACATACACACACACACACACGCACACACATACACTGTCACCCCATAATGAAACCTGTGACTAATGAAGCCATTCTCCATTTTACAAGCCATATTAATTGTGTCCCTTGTCACTAGCCGTAGATCATCAGCTGTCCGCGCTAGATCATGGAGATAGGTCCTGACAGGGAATTAACTGTCTGTTAACATGCTAATTCACCCTGCCTTTACACTTTATGACGAGAGATTTTCCATAGATAACTAACCTGGATATTGGTCCAAGTGTGTGTGTGTGCGTGTGTGTGTGCGTGTTCGTGTATGTGTGTGTGTACATGTGCGCGCGTGCGCGCGCGTGCGTGTGCGTGTGTGTGTGTGTGTGTGTGTGTGTGTGAAGCATGCAGCCAATTGGTTGTCAGTCCAAATATCGGTGTCTCTATAAGCCATTTAACTCCTTTTAAAAGTTATGGCCAACAGAGTTAAATAGCTAATTAACTGTGGCACACCGGTAGCTGACTGGATAGCGTATCGACCACATAATCACAACGTCCCTGGTTTGATTCTGGTCGGGGCCTGTATTACGTTTCATTCCTGAGAGACAGCTTCTTGTGCTGCTATATTCTCCTACATACAAAATTGCCAAAAAATATATTCTTCAAAAAAGATATCTTACTATAAAAATTTGCTCCTCAGAGCACAGATCTCCGCCAGGCCAGGTAGTAGAAGATAATAAGAATGGAATATGAAAAATCGGACGGATCCATCTTGATCACATGACTATAGAGATAGTGTGTACCGATTTGCGTAACTGACAAAATCTGTAGGAGTAATCAAAAATCTGCCTACTGGTGGCGCTATAATAGGCCAATGTGAAAAGGGTGGCATTTCTTCCTCGGCCTAGTGGCGGGAATGTACCTGCAAAGTTTCACGGCAATCAGAGAGAATCTGTAGGAGTAATATAAAAAAGAAAAAAAAATGTTGCAAAAATCGGCCTCCTGGTGGCGCTATAACAGGACAATGTGAAAAATGCAGGGCAGAGTTTTTTCCTTGGCCTCTAAGGAGTGTGCGTGCAAAGTTTCACGGCGATCTGTCCAGTTATAGGTAAAAACGCGAATCGGCCTTGAGGCGTTTCATCATTTCATAATTTCATCCTTGACCTAGTGGGAATGTGCGTGAAAGGTTTCACAGCAAACAGGCGCTGTGTTCATGATTTGAGGCATTTTGTTAAAAACGGGCCGCTCCTGCAAACTTTGGAAGCCAATCAGGATGGATTGTCGGCCTGGCATAGACAATTAATTAAAAGTGCTCAAAACCAAAGACCGATTAAGGGATATGCCAGTATCCTTCAAGAATGAATGAGTCAAAATGGCTCTCTACATAAACCTTTAAGGAAGACTCCTCAAACAGAGACTAAGCAAATATTTTTTATTTTATTTTTTATCATGCTCATAAAGTGCTCTGTGCTCAAAGTGAAAGGTGCAAAAAAGTAGCAAACGTATGCTACTTTTTTGCACCTTTCACTTTGAGCACAGAGCACTTTATGAGCATGTTAAAATAAAATAAAAACTATTTTCTTAGTCTCTGTTTTGAGACCACCACACCTGCAGTCAACCCTGAACAAAGGACAAATAAGGGCGCAACAGTTTACCCTGTACTAGAATGAATGAGTCCTCATTAACTCTACACTCACTATGGCCATTTGCTATTTGTACAGAAGAACTAGGGGGAAACAGTGAATAGAAGGGGGTCATTCTTATGTTCCCTCAGCCCTATCTTCCCTCAGTTTAGGGTTAGGCTTGGGGTTGATATTAGTTTTGAACACACATGGGTACGCTTCCAAAGTCCCAATAGAAGATCACAGTTGTTTTATGTTGAAGTCTTAATCCTCTGAAGGCACAGGTAGTTTTGTTCTTTGAGAGAGATTGTTCTTTAAAAGATTCAAGCATTCGTTTCCAAAAACCTGTATTCTCATCACATTAACAATACATATTACTCATTTGTCCTAGATATTGAGTAAAACATTGTATTATTATTATTATTAATCATTACTACTACTACATTATTCAGGCACCACTTTTATCCAGAGGACCTTAAAATATAAGAGCAGCTGGGGCCTGCGAGAGACTTTCTCCAGTAACCAGTAACTTTGACTCACACATTGCTAGGCTCAAAGGACCTTATGAGTTAATCCGACAGTCTCTAACTTCTTGGCCTCTGAGTCTTTAATCAGCCCCAGTGTTCTCTAAACAATGCATTAACAAGCTATGCGTGAACAACAATGAAAGCATCATGTGATTAACCTTATGTACAGTAGGTCATTCATGGCCCGTCTGTTTCGTCTCAGTGTAAAAACATAAGCCACTGATTGTGTGACCGGCCGGGCCCCATTGACAATAGTTCAGCGACCGCCACAAAAGCGCCCAAAGTCCCTCCAAGAACAGTGAGAACGTTTCAAATGCTCCGGCGCTAATAAAGCCTCATCTGAATGTTTCGGAATTTTCTGGAATGTTTCTCGTCCTCCTCCGCAAACTCAAATGAGGAAGCGGTTCGGCTACGGGGACGTCTTCAGATAATGCGGCCTGTTTTTCTCCCGTCTCGCCCACGGCCGCAAAAATGTTTGCACACTGTGCTGAAGTGACAGCAAAAGGCCCTCCGTAGAGTGAATGCAGATGGGGGGGGGGGGGGGGCAGGGGGGGTGGTTGAAGATGGGGTGAGGGGTGTGGCTGCTGAAGAAGAAGAAGGAGGAGGAAGGGAAGGGATGGGAAGGCAGGAGAGGAGGGCTGCTGACAGGGGCCTTTGGGGAGTGATGGCCGAATGCACGCCTCGCCCACGCACGCCCGGCCGCTCGATTGCCAGGCTTTTATTTCAGCGTTCGCTCCAGAGTCAGGGGGGCCCAAAACAAAAGGGGGGGCCCAAACTACAAGGGGGCCCCCCACCGCTTCAGTATAATGAGATCAATCAAACTATGCGCCGCTGCGATCACTTTAGTTGCATTACATAATTCCTTTGTGTCTTCGTGTTGCAGGGTATCACTATGCAAGTTTTGAGCTGTTTCTTTTTAGGAAGCCCCATTGCAAAGTTTTGGCCCCAATCATCATGATCATTTTTGCATTTTTTCTTTATTTGATTTGATTCATTTGCTGTTCCGTCTTCCATGTTCCTTTGGGGGGATGAGTGACGAAAACAAATCACTCCACCAAACCTAAGGATATGATTTAAGCATCTTTCCAAATAATCACATTAAATGCCTGTAACGATAAAAAAAAATGCTGCTCTACAACGCAGGGGTCCTATATCTTTTACTGAGGTTATAACTGAGACGATCCTTGTGTTGCTGGTCATCGACTGAAAGACCTCCTAAAATACGTGGATGTCTCTGACATCATTCAATACATGTCATGTTTGTAATGCATAAATACCCATGATAATAAATAAATAACAATAATAGTAGCAACAGAATGATCTGTTTGCTTTTTAAAGGTGTTGGTGGTGATGGAGGTTTATAATGTTATTTTGGTATGCAAAACATTTATTTTGCCAGTGATGTTATGGCTGATTTCCTCCTCAAAATGTAATTTAAAAAGTAAAATTGATGAAAAGAGAATTAGTTTATACTACCAATAAACTGAAATATATTTTAAAACTTAACAAAAAAGGAGTCGTTTCCGTTTTCATTATCATGTTTAAAAGTTGGATGCAGAATGGAGAAGAAATGAAGACAATGACAAACTAAAACAATGTGTTTTTAAAGCCCTCTGTGTGTTCACTTTCTCTCTGACTCTCATTCTCTGTCCGTCTCGCTCTTCCGTTCACAGAGGCAGGACGAGAAACAAAGATACTCTGAGTAGACCCATCAATGTCCACCCACATCATAAGATCTCCCCCTGTCACCCCTTATATTATCAGTAAGACCCCCAACCACACACACACACACACACACGTACACACACACAGACCCGCACAGCACACACATTAATTTGAACCCAACAACACACACACACACACACACACACACACACACACACACACACACACACACACACACACACACACACACACACACACACACACACACACACACACACACACACACACACACACACACACACACTAACCTGTACAGAGCAACAGACCCCAGTGACAAATGCGCACAAGCACCCACAGACCTGCACAGCGCAACTGACAGTAACACACACACACACACGCACGCACACCCTCACGGAGCAACAGAACCCAAATCAAGAACCCCCCCACCACACACACACACACACACACACACACACACACACACACTCAGATACACACACACACACACACAAACTGCCGCTTGCCCATGGAGCCTGAGGGGCTGTGAAGAGCAGGCCATGTGGGAGATGGGCTGCCACACGGCGGGCCGGCCAAATTCTTTCTGTTTCTTGGCGTGGGAGGCTTGTGTTTTTCTTGGTAATTTGGTGTAGGTGGCTCCTCTCTCTATTGACGCTGACCATCAAAGCTCGGCCGTGTTAGATCCCAGAACGTGGCGGGGGAGAAAATAATGTGACGCACATGTTAATTTATCCATTTATAACTCAGAGAGTGTACAAAAGGTAACCAAATGGATCCATAAAGGGTCCATTTGGTCTCATTAACACTCAGGGTTTTACTGTGCTTCGGGATTATTCAGAGCTTGACTGTTCTTGTATTAGAATCATTCTATTGTTCTTTTACAGGAATTAATTTCATATTTGGGGAGAAAGCTTTGTGTTTTGTGGTTTAAAAAAAAGAAGCGGCTTGCTGCAGTCCAACCCTAAGCTAAATTATATTCCTATTATGCGTGTGGTTCCTATTTTACGAGCACAGAACACTGTATAATAATACAAAATGCAAAGCCAAGACAATACTGTTTTGAGATAACTTGGCAGGAGACAGTGAGAAGCAATGGCATTAGTGCCGTTTTAGATCTAAATTCCGTAACATCATTATTTGCTCGTTACATTTTTTATATAACAATAAAAAACAATTCATCACGTCACTCAAAAACATTGGCTCCACATGCAAAGTAACCTAAAACCCCTGTCAGGAAATATTCCTAAATATTATGAGAAAACTAATTTAGAACTCTACATCCTCTCCATTTAAAAGATATAGATGAAGAGAAACGTTCCCCTGTTCTGCCTTTCTAACACCTAAATAGCATCAAACCCACAGCAGAGAACTTATCGCTTATCGATGACAGAGAACAAAATGCAAAAGATGCAAAAACACTAAACTAACAAAAATGTACTTAAGATAAGGTCAGTTTGTAGTTTGAACAAAGAATGGAACTAGAAGAGCATCGCTCGCTCTCTCTCTCTCTCTCTCTCTCTCTCTCTCTCTCTCTCTCTCTCTCTCTCTCTCTCTCTCTCTCTCTCTCTCTCTCTCTCTCTCTCTCTCTCTCTCTTTTCTCAGTGGACATCTGATGGAACGACACTCCAACAGCTCCCAGTCTTTGCTGACTGATTTTCTTCTTACAGACTGGCTGTCTGACATCTCTGTTGTCTGGCCCAAATCCCAGCTTGTTTTCTTACCTGTCTTCCTGCCTACTTCTGTACAGTAACTTGGTTGAATGATCCACTTTGCTGACTCCTGACTTCACTGTGCGATGGAACAATTTGCAGACTGGTCCCCTTGCTGTTCTGATGCCACCCGTCAGTCACTTGCTTAAAGGCTGGCCAGTTTACCCAGTTTGCTGCCCGCCAACCTAGAGCAGTGTTACCTACTCTCAACGAACAGTGGTGTACATAAGGTCTGAATGTACTCACTTAAGACAGCTTTCTACCTTTGCAGGTGTGTCGACTGTTTTCTTGTACTTACTTACTGGCTGGTTGTATACAGCCTGTCTATCTAGTTTCCTGTAATATTCCCCGACTCTCTGATGGGACCTTCTACCTTCATAACTGGGTTAGTGGCTGTCTGCCATGCTACTCTAGCTCACCTGTTACTGTCTCTACCCATCTACCTGTCTGTTCGTGTTCCCTGGCTATATATTTCAGTCTACGTATTCCTCGGCCTGTCTTTCTGGCTCTGGTGTGCTGCCTATGTTGTCTGACTCTTTCAGGAGCCGAGGCTGTGGAATCGTCTGCCCACCTCTTCCTCTAGGAAGCACACGACCATAGATGATCCTTCACCACGCATAAAGAGAGCAGGGAATTTGTAACATGAGAACAGAGTAGCGCGTGGGATGCGGAGAAGTGTGTGTGTGTGTGTGTGTGTGTGTGTGTGTGTGTGTGTGTGTGTGTGTGTGTGTGTGTGTGTGTGTGTGTGTGTGTAGAGGGGGTAGAAACAACAATAACTGAAAACCACATTGTAACGAAACAAAGGCAAATGTTCAATGTTAATACCACGGCAATAGAACGACAAAGAGTGTGTGTGTGTGTGTGTGTGTGTGTGTGTGTGTGTGTGTGTGTGTGTGTGTGTGTGTGTGTGTAAGTGTGTGTGTGTGTGTGTGTGTGTGTGTGTGTGTGTGTGTGTGTGTGTGTGTGTGTGTGTGTGTGTGTGGCCACGTTTCCACTTCAGGCATGCAGTGGGTAGGCGACAGCATGCCACGCATCTTCAGGAATTCACAGAGAATCCCGTCCCTTCTCTAACTAGAGGAAGTCTGTGTGTCACATTCATACTTCTGCACATTTTATGTTCTAAAATGTCACCTGGATTGATGAACTGTGAGTTATTCTTATATGCAGTGAATGCCTACAGTGTCTAAATGTTTATTTAGGTTCAGCTTAGTTCATTTAAGGAGATTTTTCTTCTTCAGGCTGAAATCATTTCACCATACGGCAAAAAAGACTATATATGAGTTTTGGAATACAAGAAAGTCCTATCCTGAATATGTCAAAACTACATTGCAGGCAGCTTTTCTTTTCAAATGTTTTGATACTTCAGCTATTTGCTCTCCTTCGCTCAATCAAAGGCACTGCCTGGACCATTACTTCAAAAACAATTTAACCACTTTCATTATCGGCAAAAGCTTTCAGAAATCCCCAGAAATTTTGAAAATAGCATAAATAACCGTTCTACAAGCTCACACATTTATCAGCTATTTAAACTTTTTTAAAGTATAAAATAGAGCTTAAATGATTGATAAGGAGAATTAATAAATATGAATAAATACATACATACAAAATAAAATAAATATAGATAAATAAAATGACTAACAGATCTATTGGACAGTGGTTCTCGAAGTGGGGTCCGGGGACCCCCAGTGGTCCTTGAGGGGGTTCCAGTGGGTCCCAAGCTGAATCAGTACATTTTGCGTCACAATCAATTTAACCACTTAACCCTAGACATCTGCTGTTTACAAATAGCCGATCTACAAGCTCACAACGCGTTGCATCACTATTTTCAAAGCAATCTTAAAAGCGTTTGAAAATGAATTAATATTTTTGAGACATTTTAAGAACCCAGATCTTGTATGGGGGGTCCCTTGTACAAAACATTTTCAGATGGGGGTCCACGGCCAAATACAACTTACAAAAGTTGGAGAACCACTGATCTAGGAGATCAAACGGGGCTCCGTCAATGATCAGCAGGTCAAAACTAATTATAATAGCACTCGTTAAGGACGACCCCATCCCCCCCCCCCCCCTTCCCGGTCATTAGATAACGAGCCGAAGGGACCTGGGCTTGTCATTGACATTTGACTTCTGTACAATCACAGAAAGCCATTAATGGTAATGTCCTGTAACATTAATGAAAAATATCAAGAGAAGGAAAGAAAAACACACACCTCTCTATTCATATCAACGGAGGATCAGTGTCATTAGAAAGACAGAAGAGAAAGACAAACAGTGGTGGAAAAAGTACTCAAATTCTTTACTTAAGTAAAAGTACCAATACTGCAATATAAAAATACTCTGTTATGTAAAAGTCCAGAATTAAAAATGTACTTGAGTAAAAGTACAAAAGTATTGCCATCAAAATGTACTTAAAGTACCAAAAGTAAAAGTACTAAATATTTGAAAATAGCAGATCTACAAGCCCACAACGCGTCGCGATGCAACACGTTGTGAGCTTGTAGATCGTCTATTTTCAAACAGCCTATTATGTCTAAAATAGGGCTAAAGTGGTTAATGTATGTTTTATAATGTAATAATGCATATCTGCAAAGTAATAGTAACTAAAGTTTTAAAGTAAATGTAGTGGAGTAAAAGTACAATATTTGCCTCTGAGATGTAGTGGAGTAGAAGTAAAAGTATTGGAAATTGGAAATACTCAAGTAAAGTACAAATACCTCAAAATTGTACTTAAGTACAGTACTTAAGTAAATGTACTTTCCACCACTGAAGACAAAATATGAACGCGCCATAAATATACAGAACGTACCCTTACATGTAGGCTATCAATGAGTAATACAGCTGTATATATGTACAGTCTATTAACAGTCTATCAACACTGAGTATATGAATAAACACTGAGTACAGTGAATATCCAACTATATAATAAGTAAACCTCTGTCAGTCAGTCAGTCAGTCAGTCAGTCACTCATAACCTGTCAGTTCCGTATGGTTCTCCTCAGTGGCTTGAGCAATTGATTTGAACTTGCACACAGGCATTGACCATTACCATTATGCACACAACCACAACGCCAGTTTTTCACTTTCCCAAAATGTAAGCTGTTTAATAGCGTTTCTATGTAAACACCAGAGATTCAGAGTTCGGCCTATGGGCATCTGTCGCCATGGTTACAGCCCCGCAATCTATGGGATGATCATCTCTAGCCGCCACACAGAACGGCAGAGAACACACACGCTGCAAACTTATAAAGGACTTGTCCACACACACTGCGTTTTATGAGCGGGAGGCCGCATTGGATATCATCTTCAGAGCACTAGCACGCAGATTGACCCATGCAATGTTTGAATCCAGGTTGTGTTATTAGCACACATAGCTTAGCTCAAACAGCTTAAAACATCAACTTCTCATGGTTGTGTGGGTGCCAGGCTCCACTCCCAAAGTTTAACTGAGCGTATACCGTGCACACGGCACATAACTCAAAGTCTGCAAATACTTTGAGTGCGCACATCCCCTGGTGTGGACTAGTAGGAATGATTATATAGAACTTCAAAAGTGAGCGTCTGGATGAATCTATCAACAGGTTTATTTATCAGTGAATAGAGATAGATCAGATGAAATGCAGCAGTAAATGTGCATAATTCGTCATAGACACGTTTCTTTTATCTTTTATCTCCTCTCTGTCCTTTTCATTGTCTGTCTCACTCACCTTGTTTTTATTGCCAGCAAGCTGCATTCATGCCATTTTAGATTGGAAGCTTTAAATGTTTGTTGAATGCCTGCTTGCTGTTTGTTTTGAACGTTCTTTCAAATGTATTGCCTGTTGGCCAAAGCCAGAGGCTCGTCTCTCTGCATCCGTCTTCTGTCTCTCCCTGTTGCGTTGTGTAAAACATAACGTGCACTAAAGATGATACATAACACATCTATGAGAATGACACCCAACTCTTATTGAGTGTGTGTGCCTGTGCGCGAGCGAGCGTGCGTGTGTGTCTGTGCGCGTGCATGTATATGTGACTATTACCAGAGTCCCATTAATAACCATTTAGAGGATGTTTGATGAGTTTCAGTAATAGGGAGGTTGACTGGGAATGATGAGGCTCCTGTCAACTAATGGATCCATCTTTTCAGCAGGTCTATAAGGGACGTGCCCGGCGTCGAGTCGTCGGATAGGCGGTTGTCCAGAACCACTGATCCGACCGATACACTCATATATAGGCATATATGGAGAAGATATGTCGGTTGGATCAGCGGATCTCCAGAAAATATTGATAACCCGCGAATCCCCATATATGGAGTATGCTGAGGTCCTCAATATGACATCATAGACTGGCTTTATATTTGGGCATGGCTGACAAGGAACTCCATATATGGGCATAAAAGGGACACAGACAGGCAGACGGGTACGGGTGTAATGCTGAGAGGCATTGTCAATGTCTCTCAGCCAAGCACCATACAAGCACCATACAAGCACCATACAAGGTCGGCTGTCACCACCCACTATATATAAAAGAACAGTTCAAGAAAGAAACAAACAATCAACGACAGCATGGACACTGAAGATATCGACTTAGCATTGCTGTTGGCTGAAATGCGCCAAGGCAATACGAATATTTCCTCGGAATTAAAAGATGTCATCACAGAGGTCAAAAAGGTCCAGAACGAAATTACTGCGCTTGGAAAGAGAATGACCGAGCTTGAACAAAGAGTGAGTAATGAAGAGGACGCCAATGTGACGGTGAAAATCCAAGGTGAAATCATAAAAAAACGGAGATACAACCTTCGATTTGACTGCTCTCCTGAAAGCTCAAATTGCACGAAGATGCAGATTTTTGTGAAGGAACTCTTTGGCAGGACCCACACCCTGGAGGTCAAACCATGTGATAACATCGAGAATGTGAAGGCCAAGCTACAGGATAAAGAAGCTTGGCCTCCTGAACAGCAAATACTGCGCTTCAATCATAAGGAATTGAAAGATGGTCGTACACTGTCTGACTACAACATTCAAAAGGAGTCCACCATCTACCTTAGGCCTATGCTAAATCTGAGGGGGTGGTGACTCACTGAGAAGAGCACATACCATGATATGCATTAAGTGCCTCGAACCAGTTTCAGCTGCGGGGAAGGACCCACGCTTACTCTGTGACCCACCGAGGTGCCCAACAAAAAAACCTAAGATATGCCTCTCAAAATCCAACCCTAAGTCCTCGTTGTGAGAGGTGGAAGCAGGTAATGCTGACCAACAGGGCTCTGGTAAAACTGTAGGCTAATCACCTGTGCAATGGATGAATAAAGATGACATAAACATTGACAAATGTCAATGCCGTTCTGGAGCCTGGAACAGAAGACTGAACCATGTTTTCCCCTGTCTGTCTGCGGCTAATCTCAAATCAACTACACCATCGGACCATCCGCATCAAATTTCAATGCGGAAATGTCATGTGTGAGTTCCTTGGCCAGCGGACCTAGGAACTCCAGTACCATATTACTTTTTCAAATCGGTCAAGAACGACCATGCTATCTTTCTGAATTAACAACCTCAGACCCCACCATCTCTCCAGGCTGTGGGATCGGATCGGATCAGATCGGAGTAGTACATCTGATTCATTAGAGTCAGGGACAGATTAAGACTTGTTGGGGCCCCTGGGTCAATTATCTTTCAGGAACCCCTGCTCCCCATAATAGCTAATGGGCAGTCTGGTTGGCACGATTCATGGCCTGGAAATCCAGTTTCAAGCGGTCTCTATATATGGGCATGTTACGTCGGTAAGGCAAGTCACGTTTTGGGACATTTTGCATCCGTGAACATTGCGTTCATGATGTCCTACCCATATATGGTGAAAGTTTCAAGTTTTGGGACATTTTGCATCCCTAAACATTGCGTTTGTGATGTCCACCAACAAGCCAAATTTAATATACTAGATGTTCTCAATATAATATTTTCCTCTGAGATGTAGTGGAGTAGAAGTATGAAGTACTGAAATGTTTTAATACTCAAGTAAAGTAAGAGAACCTCAGAATTGTACTCAAGTAAAGTACTTGTACTGTAAATGTACTTAGTTACTCCTCACCACTGCGGTTTTCTAACTTGACCTGCACCTACAGTAGCCCTTCAAAAGAGAATGAGAGAATTAGATAGATGGGCAGACAGGATGAAGAGAGGCAGGGAAATACTGTAGATAGTAAAATCCTCAGTGTTCATTTAACGCTCTTAGTTAACCACAAGAACCCTAGCGTCCCTATTCCGGGGCAAACATTCGGCACCCCGTCAACTACATTTTATATGGTTTAAGTGGTTAAATCAACACTGTGGATTTTAGGCAGATTGCAGAGGACGAGAGATAGAGCGAGATTAACAGAGACAAAAACAGAGCCAGCGATAAAGGAGATGCAGACAGACAGAGGGAATCTGCATGATGGAGAGATGCGGTGAGAGACATTAAGCAAATGGCATCATTAAAGCCAGTTAATTTTCACCTGTGTTGACTTCATACTTATGGAGCGCTCCATTTGTCTTCTGGCTCCTCCCGGGAGCTGGTCAGGTGTCAGACAACGTAACAAATGACCTCAAGTAATCGCTCTTTAATTTACCACCAGCACAGAGACACACACTTGGTCTACTTATTGTCTTTACCAGCCAACCTCCTGTGTGTGTGTGTGTGTGTGTGTGTGTGTGTGTGTGTGTGTGTGTGTGTGTGTGTGTGTGTGTGTGTGTGTGAGTGTGTGTGTGTGTGTAGTGCGCTTGCCTTGTGTATGCACTGAAGTTTTTAAGTGTGCATGGGTGTTTCTGTGAGAATGAGTCCTATTTTGTCCGCTAATGGTCTACGTTTACCCATTAGTATTTGTATGTAATGTACTGTATCAGTACATGTATCAATCAAGGCTTTTCTAGTATTAAATTACGATCCTCTATTGTTCTTAATTCATGTTTCTCAAGTTTGTTTTGTAATTACAGTCCATACCTCTCCATCAAAATGATGTTGGATCAGAACCTACGTCATAATAAAGGTCAGTTGAGTCAGTCATTGCTCTGTGTGTGCGCGCGCCTGCACGTGTGTGCGTGTGCAACTGTGCACGTGTGTGCTGATTCACACTTGACTCGGCAAGCGTGTGTGTCATGTGTGCATGCTATCATCACATCCCTTTCCACAGTGAGAGGGTTAAAAGCCCTGCATGTAGCACTAGCAGCTTCAACTATGTTATGAAAACAGATGATCTAAAATTCATGCACTCACGCATTTGTTTATACAATACATACTCATAAACTTTGTGTTGTAGCGCTGATAGTTCTAGCTGTGTGTCATCACAGCCAAATGATCCATCACTACTAATGTCACCACAATGGTATAATGAGGTAAAAATCACAGGCTGCTAATGAATGGCCACCTATCTCAGCCATTAGGTTGATGCAGGAATATTAATACATGAAACCCTCTGAACTCTATGAGGCTTGGCTCCTCTGTAATAGCCTGGGCTGTTAATATCATGACCTGTCTGGTGACCTAGACGAGCATTAACGCGCGCACGCACGCACGCACGCACACACACACACACACACACACACACACACACACACACACACACACACACACACACACACACACACACACACACACACACACACACACACACACACACACACACACACACACACACACACACACACACACACACGGTGTTGATGTCAACATTGATGCTCATTGACCTATAGATTAGAGGCAAGATAGATGGGAACAGGCACTTGATAAGCAGGTGTACCATTATGGCCAACTCTCATTAGACTTTAATTCACATTTATTTTCTCATTAATTGTATTTATTATTTAAAGGGGCCGAAACAATTATTAGCTCTATTTAACTACTTTCAACCTTGTGTATAAGGCAAAAAAGAAAAAAACATTGTTCTGCTATTGTCGCTATTCATCGCATAATGAAGTATTATGAACCCCAGTGTCCTTATTCTGGGAAGAACATTCGGATAAAATAGAAGGTCTACCAGATCAGAATGCGTCACATTCAGCTATTTCTGCAGAAGAGATTTGGTGTAGAGGGAAAACGGGAACGGACCAAGTATAGAGCCCTGGGGGACTCGAGAAACCAAGTACATACAGTAGGTAAAGAGGGACCCCCCCCCCTTGTCTTACATCTCTGTTCACAATTGTAAAAAATTACTTCTTTTCACTATTTTTGTCAGTTTCTGAAATGTTTTGAAACATGTTGCCTATAACAACATGCCCAAAATAGAGATAGATTATTCATTGATTATTTAATAACATTATCTATTATCAATAAAACAACATTAAATGTTTAATTAAATCGATTAGTTTGATTAACTGTTGCACCCCTACATCTCTGGACTTAAACACAACATGGTGATGAGATGAGCAGTTGAATGGAAGTCAAACTTAAAGGAGTAGTTCACCCAAAAAAACTACTTATTTTCTATCAATTACACACCCCATGAAGCCTTGAATTCATAGAGATTTTTTTTGTTTTTGTCACATTCCTAATAATTTTATGACCGACGGAGACTCAATTGAGACTCAATTGGAGACTCAATTGAGTCTCCTACTGACCGATGACCCAGTCATCAAATTATTGGCTTAGGAATGCGACAAAAACAAAAAGATCTCCATGAATTCAAGGCTTCATGGAGTGTGTAATTGATAGACAATAAGATTTTTTTGGGGTGAACTACTTTAAAGGGGAAAGTATGTTTTAATAAATGGTCAAGTAAACAGTCTCTGGCTCTTAGGTTACTAGAATTGTTTTTGTCTAATAAGCAAATATTTAAATTAGCGGTGTGTGTGGGTTTTGTGTGTGTGTGTGTGTGAGAGAGTGTGAGTGTGAGTGTGAGTGTGAGTGTGTGTGTGTGTGTGTGTGTGTGTGCACGCGTGTGGGAGGTTGTCAGTAAGACAAACGACCTCAGCGTCAGCCAGGCGGTCAGGAGTTCTGTCATTAACAAACAATATGGAGGAGTAAGAAAATAGTGTGTGTGTGTTCCTGAATGTGTGCCTACCTGCCTGAATGCACATTCACATTATCATGTGAACAAGTCTTTGAAATAATAGCATTATCAATTAATACATCATCTTGGTGAAAATCATTATTTGTATAACAATACATATATGTGTGTGCAGTGTGCACACAAATAGGTGCACAGCTCTGTGGAACTGGCATATTCTCATGAGCAGGTTATCTCACACACACACAGACACACACACACAGACACACAGACACACACACACACACACACACACACACACACACACACACACACACACACACACACACACACACACACACACACACACACACACACACACACACACACACACACACACACTCCAATTCAGGTCCCTTAGTTTGAGGGTAATCCCATCAACATGTTATTGCTTTGACTCTGTCTGTGCTTAATGAGACTAATAACCAGGCTAGTTGCACTAACGAGGGCTTCTAATTGGTTAATTGGCCTGTTTGGCGCCTGATCTAGTGGATCAGGTTCTGTTGTAATCAAAGATATGGTTACCTATGAACAAGTGAAAAGAGTCTCACACAGAAATCACACACACACACACACACACACACACACACACACACACACACACACACACACACACACACACACACACACACACACACACACACACACACACACACACACACACACACACACACACACACACACACACACACACACACACACACACACACACACACACACGGCTGTGCTGGTTTTAGATTTAACCACCCTACAGTATAGCTATATACTTCATCATACGACAAATTAGTGAAAATAGCCGATCTACAACCTTGCAATGCATCACAATTAGAATATAAACTCTTAGAATAAGAGTTTTTAGCTCTGCCATTTTTGAAATGTTTGTAAATGTTTAGACGTTTTTTGAAACGTTGAGAGATTTTTGGAAATTCATTGCATTTAGTTTTTCTTTTTTTTGTGTGAAAATGGTCACCCATAATGATATGCCAAAAATAGGGATGCCATGGTTAATGTGGTTAATTATAAAATTGTTACAAAACAGTTGTATTGCAGCCCACAATGCCATTGGACGGAAACCATTCCCCCAAAGCTGCAGAGTGGGGCATGAGAACCGGCTGAACTATGGATCTGTTCTATTTTGTGGCATTGAGGTATTCGGCCAGATTTGTCAATGGCAAAACGTTTTCTTTCACATTAAATACAAATCGGTAGATATAGCTACAGTTCAGCAGTAGTTTCTTGGATAAATAAAGGTTAAAAAAGAAACTCCAAAGAAACTCCAAAATATGAACTAATATGCAAATGAGACAAAAAGCACTCAGTATTTTACTGTGTAGAGTACCCACTTTCATTATGCTTGCAAGGTCAGCAAACCTTTAACACAGTGCCCTCCTTTGCTCACAGGTCTTTCCCCAGCTCTGTACTTCCTGTCTCCCAGAAGCTGACTGAGTTCCTGCTGCAGCAGAAAACTACAGACATGGCCATTATGGTTGATGGGTTGTCACTCCCCGTCTTGTCCTGTCCACTGAGACAAAGACACCGTGATGGACGGCCTCTAGGTGTCTCATCCTGACTGTAGGGTGCATGTAGTAGACCACAAGTTGACTGTCAAATGTTCTACAACAAGCGGCAACGTAAAAGCCACTGAGAAAAGCCAATTATTTTCACAATACAGCAGGTGGATAGTGGGTCTAATATTATTTGTGACTATGGATGCTGTAATACTTTCAAACTTTAAAAAAAAAGTTATAAATGCAACCATTTACAACTTTAAACACTTTCAACCATGGCATCCAACATGGGCCTGTCATTATAGCTGAAAAAAATGTCAGCTTGTCTAAAAAATGTCAAAACATGAAACAATTGCACAATTTTCAAAATGTTCAAAAATACCCAAAATATCAAATCACCACCAAGATCATAACACATTGCGTTGTGAGCTAATCAGCTATTCATTGAACAAAGAATTATAAGAGGTTACGAGGTTAACTCAAAACATCTGAGTTCATGTGGGTTGGCCTCCTTGGGGCTAACACATACAAATTCAACAACATTGACGTGGATCCTACAGCTTCATTTCTTGCTAGATAAATTCAGACCTGCAGAAGAAGGGAGGTAGAATGACTGACTATGATGGAGCAGTTCCTGATTAGCTGACTAATATCCTATTTCCAGCAGTGGAAACTCTGGGAGATGGGCTCTGATAGCGTGGTGGTTCTCAAAGTGGGATCCAGCGACCCCCAGGGGTCCTAGAAGGGCTTCCAGGGGGTCCCCAGCAAAATTAGTTAACATAGCATCAAGATCAGTTTAACTACTTTAACCCTATACATTGGCTATTTTCAAAACACCTTGAAAATGTTGAAAGCTTTGGGATATTTTTGAAACATTTTAACAACACAAATCTGGTATGGAAGTCCCTGGCACAACATATTTTCAGGTGGGGGTCCACGGCCAAATACATGTTAATTTGGGGGTCCTTGACGTGAAAAAGGTTTGAGAACCACTGTGATAGTGGACACAACTCCCCTCTCAAACCTACATCAGCCCAGCTGTCTGAACTCTGAATGCTGGTCCTGGGGTGCAGAGAGAAAGGGAACCCAGCAGGGAGCAACAGGCCACACTGTTAACTGCCTTTCCCTCTTTCTCATCACACATACACACACAATTTATAGGAAAAGGGAGATTCATAATTTTTTCTTAAATTCACAAAAAGTTGAGAAGCAATTTAGTTCAACTAAATACATACGCTCTTTCACTGGCTCCCAAAGAAGACCTGTTGGGGGAGGGAGGGGTGGGGGCAAGTCATGTGGCTCTCTATAGCTGGGAAGGCATGCCTAAGTACTACTGGCTGTCAGGATGGAGATGGATGGATAAGAAGAGGTAGGGCTAACTTATTCTGCATCGTCCTTCCAGCCAGCAGGGAGACAATTAAAGAGACAATACACCACAAGAAGAGTTTGGTTTGTTGTTGGGTATAGGTCGTGATTGCAGCTCTCTCAATGAAAGATTTTGTGCGTGTGTGTGGTGTCACATTTTTAACGAGGAGGTGGGTGTAAGGAGTGTGGGGTGGGGTGGGGTTTTGGCAAAATCCTTGGTGTAAGCACTGCATCAGTTCCTGTACGTGGTTAAACATTAACAGGTATCCCAGTCGCAGGCTCCTGAGGGCCGTGCAGACTCTATAGAAGTCATTGGATGTCAATGTAGCGCCTCGCTACCGCGCTCTTATATCCCGGGGTCTTGCTGGGCCCCAGACGGACAGGACAGGAAACGCGGGCAGGCTCGCTGAGAATGGGAGCTGTCACCGTCTCGTCACAGGCACACAGGGGACATCTAGTTGGAAGGTGTCTGTGGGCTTTGTCTCCCTGGACAGGACAAGGCGGGGAGTGACAACGCGTCAACCATTAATGGCCATGTCTGTGGTTTTTCTACTGTAGCGGGACCTCAGTCAGCTACTGGGAGAGAGGAAGTACGGAGCTGGGGAAGCACTTCATGAAAGTGGCAGGACACCGTGCTAAAGAAAATGGGTTTTGCTGACTTTGCGAGCGTCTTTTACTTGATGTTATTACACTGCTTGGTTAAATGCTCGATTCATATTAGTCAATCGTGACATTCAGCTGTATATTATTTCTTGTTATTTCAGAGCGCTGCTGTGAAGAGCAAACCATTGCTATAGAAAAGTGGTTCTCAACCAGTCGTCCGGGGACCACCAGTGGTCCTTGAGGGGGTATCAGAGTTAAATTATTGTTAATTCTGCATTTTAATAAAATTATTGTTATTTTTATCAACATTTGCCTGTTAACTCTCCTAATGGTACCAACATCAATACAGCATGGAATTGTGGACAAAATCTTATCAAACGACAACGAAATATTCAAAGATTTCGGTCTGAGAGTCTAAATCTCATCAAATGGTGGTCCGTGGCTCAAATGCCGAATAAATAATGGACCTTGATATGAAAAGGGTTGAAAACCACTGCTATAGACGGTGACTGAGCACCTGAATCATATCTAAACGATCCACCATGGCGGTCAAGTAAACAAACACCCATGTGATATAGGGCTAACATTTGAGGTGGGAAATGGGCAATGCAGTAACGGAATCTTGATTCATAATTCATCGCCACTTCCTGGTGTTTTGCTCTGATCATGGTCCTTTTTAAATCAATAAAATCGGTTTGTTGTTATATTTTGTGTCAAATGTGTAATAAGCGGGATAATAAACAGCGATGCAGTCATTATTGATAAATAAACTCTTCAAGATTTATTTCTCAAAAATGACTGTCTGTTGTTCATTGTACCTTATATGTATATCGTCTTTGTCGGGTGGAAACCTCACATGTCCAAAACTGTTACTTTTAAAGATTCAAATTCAAAAGCATCAAAAGCTTGTAGCTGATCTACAAGCTCGAAACGCGTCGTTTCGTGCCTCGTTTCGTGCTTGTGGATCTGCTACTTTTTATGCTTTTGTGCTGTAGTATGATCGAGTGGCAGTAATTTACGAAAAAACACAAAGAGTTAAAATATGGAGATAGGCTAAGAGGTTTCTGCCCGACAGCAACGATGTGTTTGTGTGCCATGCAGAGAGGAAGTGGGTAGTGTGAGTTTTTAACCCATTAAGACCGGGAACGCATCTGTGTCATTTTAAGATTTCTTTGGCTATTAAAAAAATAGCAGATATACAAGCTCAAAGCACGCCAATGAGCTTGGAGATCTGCTATGTTTGTTTTTTTTATCATGGAAAATTTGTGAAAATCTTTGAATATATATATATTTTTAAAGCGACCATTTTTAACAAAAATTCTACTGGGGATTCTACTAATGTCTTTAAAATCCTATTTTTTTTTAATTTTTTACGTATGTTGCTATAATCAGTGGACCACCCAGTATTTGGCCGCGGACCCCCATTTCAAAATATTTAGTTCTAGGGACCCCCAGAAGCAAAGATTAGTTACAAATGTTGTGCAAATGTTTGCACAACTTTTCACGAAAAAATAAAAAAAGGAGATCTACAAGCTCTGAGCTATGAGCTTGTATATCTGCTAATCTAAAATGACACAGATGTGTTCCCGGATTGAATGAATTTATCAACCACAATAATCTGACTTTCTAAAAGCTGATATTTCCTGTGTGTTGTGCACAACTACCGGTCCACATGAAATGCACATGCTTCAACCTGCTGCCTCAGTGACAAATTGACGGTGAATATCCCATGTCATACTTTTCTTCTTTCTTTCAGGGGCTTCCTGATCTACCAAAAAAAAAGTTGTCAACTTGTAAGCTACATTCACCCTACAGAGAAAGGGCCATCCATCTCACAGTTATCTTTGTCTCCACAGACAGGACAAGACAGCAGCAGCGACGACACGTCACACATAATGGCCACGTCTGTGGTTTTTCTACAGGAGAGGGGGAGAGGGGAGAGGAAGTACGTAGGTGGAAATAAGACTGAAATGAAAAAAGAAAAAAGTCATACACGTTACTGGCAACAAAGGCTACGCTGAGCTGTGCACGGGGCCTTTTGGAAGAATCTGAAACTTAAGGCTGATAGATCGCAGCGTGACCCTTTCAACAACTGGCGCTCAACAGAAATAAGGGGGGAAATGAAAAAAAGGGTTTGACAAAGGTTTTTTTCTCCCTCAAAAAGTATATTAGACTTAAATAAATAAATCAAAGGCAAAAGATTGTTGACCATTGACAAATCATCTATAAACACAATTCAGTTTCCTCAACATTTATAATATTTTCGGCTCATATAGACTACAAACAACAATGTTTTGGCTCTGCTGTCTGCAGTGTATCATTGTCTCTGGCCCACTGAAGTCAGTATACGGAATTATTTTTCTCTATGTACCGGCACTCAATATGTAAAAAATAAGGAAACCTTGAACCTTAAACAGTGGCAGGTTTGAATAAAGTGTCCAAGTGTAAATAAATAACTGAGAAAAACTAGTTTGCAGAGAACAACTTCACTCCTACTCATGAATTCAATATAATTTATATATATATATATTTTACCTATGTCCAAATCAGGGATGCCAGGTTTAACGTGGTTAACCCTTCACAGTGGTTAACAATATATGGCAGTGCTCCCAGCTTCCCATGGGGGGTATTAATACGGGTGTTGGCATTATAAAAAGGTGGAAAAAAGGCTGCCTGGTCGACATACACAAGATTAATAAGGGACAGTTTGTGAAAACATTAGCCTATCCTAAAGTCCCAGGCTATTGACCAGTAATAAGTTATGACCAGAAGGTATTGATCCGCCCAGGTCTGTGTCCATAGCGCATGAGACAGAATGTCCACGAAGCTGACCATGAATATTTCAACAGAGAAAATCAGAATAGAACAGGGTTTCTCTTTAACTCTCAAGAACCTTCAGAGAGTCACTTTTCCTTATAGGAGAGAATAAAATGTTCCTCGGATGATAGAAGTTTCTAAATATAGCCTAACCTCCATCACCCTTTGAAACACTCAGTTACCAAGTCTATAGTAGCTGTGTCACACAGTAATAAGTTATGAGCAGTGGATATTGATCAGCTTTGTGACCACAGCACCGACAAGGAGACAGAGAGAGAGAAGGGAGCTATTGATCCGATTGTGCCACTAAGCTATGGAACATGACCAACCAGCTGCCGTCAGCCACCCCACAAAGGCAGTGTGTCGTCGCTGTTCGCCGGAAACCTTGTATGTTCAAAAATGTTACTTTTCACAAAATGGTAAAAAAATATATAATCCTGAGTTCCAATGGATCCAATGTAGTTATTGTTTAGTCACATGGATCCAACGTAGTTATTATTTAGTCATAAGCTCTTGTTAATTTCAAATCAGACTCTTTCAACCTGGGGTCCCTATTTTCAGCATGTCATAGCAGGGGGAAAATAAAGAAAAAGAAAAAAAAGCTTACCGATCGGTTATTTTTGTGCAACACTCTCATACAACTAAGTATAAAATAGTGCATTCATTTTTGGGGGGGAAAAAATAAACTGATAAAATATGGAGATACAAGGTTTCTGTCTGACCCCTTGATAGATGGAAATCCATTTGAATAATGCCTCTCTTCATGCATGTCCTATTCGGTTCAAAGGACTAATCAGTATACATACGTAAACACATGGATAGCCCCACCACCACCACCAAAAATAAAATAAGAAATAGCAGTGGAGGCTTCTTTTTATTCTCTAGGTGAGTGACTCAGCTTTTGATAGGACTATCACTGGACAACAGACAATGATTTTTAAATGACTGTAATAGGTTTGTTTATGCTGGTAACGTTTGGTATACATTGGAGTAAAATAGATTTTTTTTTGTTTTAAAATGTTTACTGTACAGCACACAGACAAGTGATAAACTGAGATGGAAGTGGACTGGCGGTATGAGGCTAATGGCAATCGGCAGAGAAATTGAATGCATTTTCACGACGGCCCTGAAATCATTAAGGGATTGAAAATGTATTGTCATCCTAGATAGATGTGTCATGGGGACGGATAACTGAATTGAAGTGAAATGGAATCACAGGCAATCTTGACTATTGCTACATCCATAAACATGTCAGAGGAATGCAATTGAGGTCGATCACAAGCTCCTTAAAGCGACCCTCCATGATTTTGAAAACAAAGAGGTGGTTAGCACAGTCATATTGGAGTGATGGGTGTAGATTAAAGGCCAATTCCTCAACATTGTGAGATAAATATACAGTAGATGGTGTAACAGTGCAGGAGGTGCAAAGGTCAGTCTTAAATCCTGTCTAAGGGTACCAAGTGCCCTTGAATGAAGCAGAGCAGGATAGACTGTGTGAGACATGTGGTCATAACACGGTCGTATGCTCAGCTATATCGGGCAGCAGTGTTTCACAATGTAGAGCGACCATGCAGGAACCAGAAGGTTACCGGTTCGATCCCCGGCTTCTTCGGCAAGACCAAGTGAATCCGATGAGCAAGTTGCATGGCTGTCTCTACTGTCAGTGTGTGAATGGGTGAACGTTAGGCATACAATGAAAAGCACTTGGAGCGGTCAGAATACTAGAAAAGCGCCACGAGACCTGATTGACTGATTGAATATTTTATTAGACAGAAATGCAAGTCAAACACTTGGTCTAAAAGGATAACACCCAAAAAGTCCTTGCGGCCTTGTTTGTGACCAAAATTCAATATCATCACAAATATAAAACACTATACTGTATGTACAGAGTAGGGGAAAAAAGGGGGGGGGGTGATCATCTGTCTAAGGAAGAAGTGATAATTACCTCCCCCTTTGGCCTCCTGAAAGATGGATTTTCAGGCCTGTTTTAAAGGAAGCCAGTGATCCAAATGTTTTAAGGGATGGGGTCGGGGCATTCCACATTTGGGTGGCAGCGCTGTAGAAGGAGAATTTGCCATATCGGAACATGTAAAATTACTAGTAGCAATCTAACCTACACTTATACTGCCCCCTTTTCTCAATTTTTCAGATGACATCACAGAATGTGCAGACAAATAAAGAATAGAAACTGAGAGAGTCCAGGGTCTTGGCAGAGGTTTTAGTTTTACATCACCAGGTCTGAAGTTTCTTTCTAACTGTCTCGGGGAGAATGCCCCCACCAACGCTTCTTGGATGCAGATTATAGAATATTATTGAGCTGAGGGGGTAGCGATTGAATAGCTACAAAACCAATAAGCGAAATTGTTTTCAGGAGTTTCCCTGCATACTCGCATCCTAATCTCAATATAGGCCGATTTTATTTTTTTCAATTTTGCCAGCAATCAACCTCAGATCCCATCATCCACATTGCTCTGTATTTCAGTAAACAGATCACCTATCAACTCTCAGGCCTCTCTCCTGGAGTAACACAACACAGAGTGAGAGAGAGAGATCCTTGATGATGCTCTAATAGAGTTTATTCCTCTTTTCCCAGTCATTAGTCAAACGATGACAAATCCATTTGATCTCCGCCGTGTGATGTTATATGAACATTC
The DNA here is from genome assembly GCF_963280865.1 of Gymnoscopelus braueri. Lineage (NCBI taxonomy): Eukaryota > Metazoa > Chordata > Actinopteri > Myctophiformes > Myctophidae > Gymnoscopelus > Gymnoscopelus braueri. Next base: position 16,067,085 of record NC_137617.1, on the reverse strand, counting down.
GCCAGGGAAACTCTCTCCTCTCCCCGTCCAGATGAGCCCGAAACCTGAGCCCGAGTGCTCCACGTTTCTCTTAATTGAGGCGTCGAGAGGCAAATTAAACAATAGCCCCCATGTAATTAAATCTCTGCAATACCCTTGTTGTGCTACTTTCAGCCTGTAATGATGTTTTCCGCCGTGCTACTCTCCTCCATTCCCCACCAATTAAAACCCCACTAAAGAGTGCAAAAGACAGCTGGATCCAGTTCTACTTAATGCCGCTGCTGTGGTTTTCTCTTGCTGTCCTCAGTGGCGTCCAAATCCAATAAATGGCGTAATTGTGGCGTCTTAATGACAAGACGCAGGTGCGAGGTGATTTGTTTCCGTCTTTATTCGGCATACGGGATGAGATTTCCGCGAGACGAAAAGTCGAAGTGGCTTTATTGCCATGGAAAACGTTATGATGTGACGCTAATTGCTGCATGATTCAGAGACCGGATATCTAAAGCAGGTAGCTGGTTCAATTGCCATAGATTTGAATAGAGGACTCATGCGTGTCTCATATGCCACTCTCTGCAGGTAGGTATGTCATCTGTGTGTGTGTGTGTGTGTGTGTGTGTGTGTGTGTGTGTGTGTGTGTGTGTGTGTGTGTGTGTGTGTGTGTGTGTGTGTGTGTGTGTGTGTGTGTGTGTGTGTGTGTGTGTGCTTTTCTCTGTGTGACTACATGGCTGATAGGACCACGGCCAGTTGTTTAACCAGTGTCTGTACAACTGAATGGCATTCAATTAGAACCGATATTAGCTGCCGGGAGGTTAGCGCCCCTGCCTAATTCACTCCTACTCTGTTGTCAAAACATTAAAGGCACTTCCCCCCTCATTCTCTCCTGTATCTAAACTACACACTCTGGCCATCTGATAATAATGGCTGATGATCCTCTCTCTCTCTCTCCCCCCCTCTCTCTCCCCTCCTACTCACCGTCGGCTAAATGAAAGCAGGGAGCGGCAGAGATTCCCCCACCGCGCCTCTCCTACGCTCCTGTAAAGCCATTAGGACGACTTTGGGACAGGTATGGTTTCCTATCAATTTTATTCAGGGGGTAACGCGAGATGCACCGGCGTCATTAGTGAGCGGAGATAATGGAATAAGGTGGAAAAGAGGGTGTGTGTGTGTGTGTGTGTGTGTGTGTGTGTGTATGTGTGTGAAGTGTGGTGTATGTGTACCTGTGGTGCGTGCATGATATTGTGTGTGTGTGTGTGTGTGTGTGTGTGTGTGTGTGTGTGTGTGTGTGTGTGTGTGTGTGTGTGTGTGTGTGTGTGTGTGTGTGTGTGTGTGTGTGTGTGTGTGTGTGTGTGTGTGTGTGTGCGCACGTGCGTGAGTGTGTGCGTGCCTCTGTACTGGCCAGTGGGTTGGTTGGCCTACATTGTCATGCACTAATCATAAATGGCGGTTATTAAAAGTGAACTTTTTGAGACAGAAAGGGAGAGTCTTTATTTGCACGCATGTGAGTGTGTGTGTGTGTGTGTGTGTGTGTGTGTGTGTGTGTGTGTGTGTGTGTGTGTGTGTCATTTACATGCTCATCATGGATTATTAAAAGTGAACTTGTTTCAGGGATTTGGTGTCTTGGGGATTGCAGGTCAAAGGTCGCACATTCATCACAGCAAGTTGTCAGATGTAGGGGGGGGGCAGGGAGTGAATTTGCACATGGTATGTATGTATGTTCATGAGTGCAGTAGAGCAGATATTCTCAAAGTGAGGTCCAGGGACCCCCAGGGGTCCCTAAAGGGGTTCCAGGGGGTCCTCAGCAAAAACAAACCCTATACTTAGCAGCACAATCAGATTAACCACTTTAACCCTATTTTATACTTCAGCTATTCAAAATGAGCAGATATACAATACAAGTATACAAAATTATATCAATTTTTTATTTTACAGAAACTGCCCATGGCCTTGTGTGTCCATATAATAGATGGGATGGGTCTCTGATAAGCCTACGAAGAGAAGAGAGGAGAAGGATACAGGGAGAGAATGGCGGAGAGGTGGGGGAAGAGGTTAGAGAACCTCTTTACCTGTGATCTATTAGGTCACACAAAACCCCTCTCTCTCTCTCTCTCTCTCTCTCTCTCTCTCTCTCTCTCTCTCTCTCTCTCTCTCTCTCTCTCTCTCTCTCTCTCTCTCTCTCTCTCTCTCTCTCTCTCTCTCTCTCTCTCTCTCTCTCTCTCTCTCTCTCTCTCTCTCTCTCTCTCGATTTTGTTTATGTTCTTAATCACATTTTAATTTATGTTTGTTTGTTTTATTCAAATTCTCTCTCACTGTCTCTCCTTTCTCTATCACTCAATGCCCTCTTTTCCTCTCCCCCTCTCTCCCTCTTTCTCTCTCTCCCCCTCTCCCTCTCTCTCTCCCTGCGCTGAAGAGGGCTGTTTATTATGGAAGCTTCTGCAATTTTGTACTTCCCTGCTTTTGTTCCCATGGTTATGCGTCATTCATCCCCTTCAGTCATTCATTAACGTTCATTTCACCTTTTACAAAATCACATGAGGGCTTTTTTTAATCTTCAAGTTTCTGAGTCGGGTTTGAGTTCCGGGGTTTGTGATACTCGGTACCAGTTTTTATATGTCATGGTCTTTATTTGATCTCTGTATATTTGTTTTGTTTCATTTCATGTAATCGGTTATTGTACATTATACTGTATTTGTTTTTTGTATTTTAGTTTTGATATTGTTGTGTGAAACACTTTGGAGGCCATTCAGAGAGGTGCTATGTGTTTGCAGATTATTTACTTACCATTTACTTCAAACCTCCATTTGATTGTAAAAAAATATATATATATGAATAAATAGATAAGACAGATAGAATGATAGATAGAATTACTGACAGAATGATAAAGATAAATATATACTGTAGATGGATCATCACAGGCGTAATATTGGATGTGTCCCCATTTAGCTTTTGAAATAACTAAATAGATACATAAATGCATGAATACACAGATAAAGATTAATACTTCTTAAAAGTGTGCATTTGTGTCATTTAACACCACAACCCAAGCTCTGAATATTCATCCCCTGGAATAGTCTTAATATCAGCACAATAACGCACATGTTAAAATCTCCACTAAAGCCTCCCTATGCATGCATTACACTGGTGTGGGCCGCGATAGACTTAATCAGCGTATGTAAAGAAACTGGGTAGAGATTATGCTTCACTGGTGCCCACTCTGCTGGCGATAAGCTCTTTGATCAGCCCCGCCGAGGAACACTTCACTCTGACAGCCAAATGCTCTTGGATGCTCTGGAAATTCAATACATGTTTTAAAATAAAACAGCAGAACAATGGCTGCAAATTTAGACCAATAACTAGAAGATGATAATAATAATAATAATAATGAAACACTAATTCTTCAAACCGAGAATGAGTTTCACGAATAAATACCTGCTGGTGAAGATTAATCTGTAGAAGATTAATCTATAAAATAATGAAGAGAATGCATCCATCCAAATTATTTATGTGTAACAACGATCAAAGGGGATACAACTGCTCATGTCCGCAGAGAGTCTATAGACAGACCAGAGCTCTTAGGCACCTGCAGCGTGTAGATAGCGAACTAAGTTGTCGTTCTTTATTTAAGAATTCTATTGACACATTGATTGATTGACACATTGAGGATTGAATAAGTCAAAGTAATAAGTAATAACAATATTACTTTTTTATATAGGCTACTATACTACTAGTAGTATATTTGTTTATTGTTAGAATTTGATTCGGTCACGTTCGTTTATGAGCTAAAAGTGTGACTTTGAGACTAATTTCTTCATACAGTGAAAGTGAATGGAATCACTGCTTCCAGTTGTTCACTCACAGAGCACAGAAGCAACAGATTAAGTTGATCCACAATATTCAAACTTACATCATGCCCCAGTAACTATATAATCCAAGATCCTTCTAGTTCAACTTGGCTTTAAAGTCGCCACAATATTCCAACTTACATCATGCCCAGGTAACTATATAATCCAAGGTCCTTCTAGTTCAACATGGCTTTAAATCCACTCTTATAAAAGCAACCAAAAAAAAATCACACGGTTGAAACTCTTCACCCACCTACTGTACCCATCAACCTCCACACACCCCCAGTAACACAGCATTGCAATAATCAATGAGGATATAACACTTAAGACTTAAGTCGTTCACTCTTGTAAAAAGTGAGCAGGGTAATCTCATTGAAGCATTAGAAAAATCCCATGCTTGGAGATTTTCTTGAATAGTTTTGTTGAATAACAGGCAGACACTCATAGCTAGAATTAAAAGACTACAGGAAGGGGATTTCCTGTACACTACACACGCACCACTGGCTTTGTACCTGTGTGTGTGTGTGTGTGTGTGTGTGTGTGTGTGTGTGTGTGTGTGTGTGTGTGTGTGTGTGTGTGTGTGTGTGTGTGTGTGTGTGTGTGTGTGTGTGTGTGTGTGTGTGTGTGTGCGCGCGTGCTGTCTGCAGGCGTCCACGCATTGGTGGCTGTCTGTGTTTGTGTGTTTGTCTTCAAACTGACATTTAATGATGTGTAGGCATATGGCAATGTGAATGGCATGAATTTGAATTGTGGGTGTAGAATAACTAACTATGCATATTTATGTTTTGGAATCAATGCCTGGTTAGACTGTGAGCTACGATGTATTAATGTATTATGTGTGAAGAGAACACAACACCGGCACAGATTTGGAACAAATCTGAAAAATGTGCACACACATGATATTTCTAATAATAGAGAATATTTGAATGCTTTATTTTAATGCTTCCTTAGAAACATTTAAAGAAATTCCACCCTAAAATTCTGCAACAAAGATTTTCAATCAGTGAACATGAAGAAGTGTCTCCAATGGCAAGAAACTACAGAGCAACACAACTCGAAGAAAAGGCAAATACTGGTTGTTGCACGCTGAAAAGTAATGGGACAAACACACAAATTAAAGATGAAACACTTTTAACCCATTAAGACTGTTCCCGCATGTGTGTGTCATTTTTAGATTTCTTTGGCTATTCAAAAATAGCAAATCTACAAGCTCTTCGCACGGCACCGAGTGCCGCACTATGAGCTTGTAGATCTGCTATTTTTGAAAAATCGTGAAAATGGGTGCAAGTCTTTGAATATATACATGTTTTTTAAGCGAACATTTTTTGCTCAAATCTCTGCTTTTTTGGGGGGGGGGGGGGTGTCCCTGGAACAACATATTTTGAGATGGGGGCCAAATACATATAATTTTGGGGGTCCTTGACATGAAACAGTTTGAGAACCACTGATTATAGCAACATAAGTTTTTCTTCCCGGTCTTAAAGGGTTAAGATAGTGATTCCACACATAAGTCTTGTGAACCATCATGGGTCATCACCGAAAGAACAAGATCAAAGATACAAGTGGCCGAAATGGGTTTTCTCAGCTGGGTGGCTAACATCTCCCTTAGGGATAAGGTGAGAAGCTCAGTTATCTGTGAGGGAGTCAGAGTATTGCCACTACTCCTTTGTGTAACAGCCATTTGAGGCGGCTTTAGCCATCTAGTAAGGAAGGGCTCCTGGTCGCCTCCCCAGGGAGGCCACAGGATAGCCCGAAGTCAGGTGGGGGGATTATATCTCCACGCTGGCCTGGTAATGCCTCAGGATCTCCCAGAGCTGGCTAATGTGGCCAGGGAAAGGGTCCCCATGCTGGAATTGCTAACTCTATGACCCAAATTTGGAGAAGGAATGATGGATGGATGGATATTGTGTGGTTAATATCAGTGATAAGGAGTCATTATCACATGGGCAGATTGTACAGCATTGCACTGCCATGTCTAATGTTAGCAATGGATCACCAGTGAACACTCCTTCAAGCAACCACCCCTGTTTGTGATACAACTGGAATTTCTTGCCGACAACACCAACAATCCTAATTCATCTCTAGATTTGTTTCGGTTTCATAATTATTTTTGGTGAATTGTTCAGTTATTTTATAAATTTCTAAAAAAAATGTTGTTGTCACCAATTCCCTCGATGTTTGTGTAGTTCCTGTCACTGCCAGCCCCTATACTATTTGTTGGTCTGGGGAGGGTCAAACCAACCACAAGTCTTCTTCGAGACACATTTTGCAAGTTGCAAGCTGCTTCTTTACACCTGACAGTGAGGAGTTTCACTGGGAAGGTTTAATCCACGAAGGAACATGTTATCCCTCCCAGTCCCACTTCCTGCTGAACAGGACCAACCAAAGGAATTGCTAGTGCAGCGACAGAGATAACCCTCAGCGCGGCCAATTATATTCGTTGGCCGCCGGGGCCAAGCCGGAGACACCATGGAGATCAAACCCAAGTATCCATGGTGATGGGTAGGAACTTGACCCCTGTACCACCCCGACCCCCTCATTCTATGTTTGAGTAAAATAAATAGTTTGAGGTCTGCGTTATTTATTTATTTAATCAGCCAACCGACATGTGTGGGCCAAATGAAAGAAGTGTTCGCTAGATAAAAGTCATGGAAGTCTGTCATCGATTTCGGTCAGGGTAGGATTTACCAACCTGAGGCAAGATAGGATGGTGTGAACAGGATCCTTGAAGTTAATCATGATTTAATTTAATACGAAATTGTGACAAATCCTATGTTAAACTTGTTTCACGTGTTTTTACCGCTATGGCGCAACGTGCCAATGACGTGTTTGACGTGTTTTTGAAAAAAAAGTAAAAAAAAAAAAAGAACATGTTCAGAACCCAAGATATCATTATCTGAAGATTTGCAGCTCCATCCACTCCTTGTTTAACGTATAACTGAAAAAGGCTGTATCTCGCTTCCTAAGCACTTTTTTTTTACTTTGAAAAAAACTCTGGCACTGGGACAACATAATATAGAAATAATTCTGGCAATTCTGCCACTCAATTGTACTACCTATGAGTATGTAAAAGAACAAAAACGAATAAAAAAAACGTAAAAAAATCTGGCACTCAATGAGTTAAGATAAGCTTCTGTAATACGTCCAGCTGCAGTATTGTTTCTATCCGTTTCTAGCAATGGAAGGGACTTTCTGATGTTCAAAAATACTGAATGTGCACTCAATAATAATAATAATAATAATAATAATAATAATGGATGAATAAGTGGATCTGGCTTTGATACTTGTTCAAAATCTAACCTATTGCAGATTGTGTGCTAACTGTATCAAACAGAAGGCATACTTACACTAGAATAACCCTGTCCATCTGTTTCCATCAAGAACATCTTATGAGTCATAGTTGTATTTGAAGACTTATCTTATTATTCATATTTCAATGCATCAATTCTCATCATCTTATACCAGACAATGTGGAGTTATGGATGCAATAATGCCTTGGATATGGTAAACATGTCTCTCTCACTCCATCTCCCTCTCTCTCCACTCATTATGTGACTGACAATAATTTGTCATTATTCTTCCCTCTCACCATTGTCTCTCTCTCTCTCTCTTTCTCAATCTTTTTCATAAATATCATTTGCAAAAAACATTAGCATACAGTCAGATACCTTCATAACATTAAATGGATTTCTTTCAATCATTTAACAGCACAATGAGCGTTGCCAATTTGATTTGTCATTCTATCAGCCATGACAAATCGTTCTATAACAGCCCAGCTTCACCAAATAAGAAAAGAAGAAAAACTGCCGTGTCATGGTGTTGACTGATGGTTATGCTGACATTGGGTAGGGGCGGCTCAGGGCGTTGACATTGAGGTTAGCAGAGGTTTGCGGGGGGGACTTGTGGGCCTTAACGTTGGGTCTTGGGTTAGGCAAAGGTCACAGTCGTTCCAAAAAGTTAGTTAAGTTTGGTCACCTTTCAACCTCCAAGTTCAGAGCCTCATTAGTAACTGTCCGCCGACGCCTGTTAACATCATCAAACGCACCTTGCGCCTCCATCAATACAAGAACAGAGCTCATTTTCACAAAAGAGCCATATGTGACTTCTCTGTGGAGTATGCAATGCCGCACAGGCTGCATTTAAACAATAAAATATAAAAAATAGCTTTGCAGGAGGCTGGTCATCTGTCTGTGTCTTTATCTGCATGCGTGTGCGTGTGTGTTTTATATTACATTTTATTTTCAACCACTTGAGCTCCACCATCCTCTCCTCTGGGAGGAACATTCGCCGAAAATAGTCTATAAGGCTATTTTCGGCAAAGAGATTTGGTGTAACACCAAGTACAGAGCCTACTCAGGTCGTTTTACTAAGATTAGAGGGTTTAAGTGTTTACTTTTATAGTGTCAGTCAAAGGGGCAAAGAAGATGGCGAAACCTTGTCCAAAATTGCAGTCATCATACATCATAGATACGTCATAGATGAACGACATCAAAGGCTGGCCTCATTAATTCACTCAAATTTTATGTTATAGGCTCTATATAATTTCCGGTCCTCACGGCTCAATACAAACAAAAGGGAAATTTCAAATGTCATGTGCTTTCCCCCTTGCTGGAGAGCTACAGTATGTGGAAGTCTGACCTGTTTTTTGTGACTGCACGTCAAGTAAAATGCAACGTACTGTACAAGACAGAGTACCATCTGTGGTCCCAATGAAAGTGCCTGTGTGCAAGCCCAGCACAGAAAGCATTATTCATTATTATTACACAACACAGTGGACACCACATGACACATTGTGTATACTTATGTTATCAATCAATACTGTTAACCACATCATCATTCAACCCTATTTTGTGTATTTTAGGTCATTAAAGGCAAATCATTTCAAATATTTTCACGGTTGTGAGCTTGTATTAGATCGGCCATTTTCACTATTTTTGAAATATAGGGCTTAAGTTTCCATTTCCAGTCCACAAATGCCCCAAAATGTAGGCTGTGCTTACCCAAACACAATACAATACACTGTAAAATCCACAGTGTTAGTTTAACTATGAGTGTAGAAATGTATAGGGTCCATTTTGGATCCTTATGGGTCCATTTGGGTCACTTTTTAAACTCCCAGTATTTTTGCTGAGTACTGCTGCTTGTGAATTCACAAAACTCAAAGGTTTTTCTTTTCTTTTCTTTTTTGAGTAGGAGGAACATCTGACACCTCATCCCATCATGTCCGGACCCTAACAGTTTTAACATGATGTGTGAGAGTGAGAAAGACATATTTGTTAAGGCCATTAGCTGCCTCAGGGGCCTCTATTGTTACATACACTGTCATCAAAGGGCCCATGCTGGCTCCCCATTTCTATCTTGGCTTTTATTCATCTTTCACTCCTCTTTACAGAGAAGTGTGTGTGTGTGTGTGTGTGTGTGTGTGTGTGTGTGTGTGTGTGTGTGTGTGTGTGTGTGTGTGTGTGTGTGTGTGTGTGTGTGTGTGTCCGCCATAGAAAGTGAGTTGGTAGAACCTGCCTTCCCTTTCGTAAAAGCACTTTTGACCGCATGAACCCTAGCTGACAAACATTCACGAAAAAAGCATATCTACAGTGGGCTTGTACTTGCAGATTGGCTATTTTCTGCAAAGATAGATGGGGTGTAGATAGGGTGTAGAGGGAAAACGGTAGGGGATCAAGTACAGACCCCTGGGGGACAGAGTGGGTTTTAAGTGGTATTTGGCAGCAGGAAAACATAAGCAGGCAGCCATAGAAAAACATGTTTCCTCTGAAGAGACTAGAGAGTCTCCTATGTATCTTCATCAGGCGATTGCTCAAGAAGACACAATCAAAACTACACTCTGAACTCTTCTGTTATTGTTTGCGGGCCCCAGGAAGCTGTGCAGAATACCTGTGCATAAGAGTTGTGATTTCATCATCTACTATTGACAATGGTAAAGAGCTTTGCTCCAGCGCATGAAAGGCAAAAAGCTGATTATCCGTATGATGTATCAAACGCAACCCTCCATTTTACTGCCTATATAAAATTACGTTTAGTGCACTATCTACATTAAAAAAAACTCTAAGATAATTTAACCACATTAATCCTGGTCAAACTTCCCCTACAAAAAAAATACATAAATACAAGAAATAAAAAAAATATGTAACGTTTTAAATCGTCTATTTCTGCCATTTGCTGTACGACAAAGTATATAGGGGCTTCAGTAGTTAAAATAATTGGACAGCCATCACCTCATTTGTGCCCAAGAGAGATCGATACAATACGTCACGAAATGACCGTGACACACTAGGAAGGCTCTCCTATTCTGTCCATCTTAATTGACTGTGGTATGCCCTCTTTAGTTGTGTGTCCAAGGTGGTTCCACTGGCGTGGGAGTCTTGCGTGGGCTTTCCCCATACAGAGGACCACTAAAGCCCAGCCTACGCAGCCAAGGATCCCTGCCTCTGTCCCTGTGTCCTTCTGTCCCTCTGTCTCACCCTACAGCTGGAGTTTGTCAGGGGAAACAGCCAGCTAGGCAGAAAGCTTAGAGGAGGGCAGAAAAGAAGGAGACTTAATGGCGAACAAAGGGTGTGTGTGTGTGTGTGTGTGTGTGTGTGTGTGTGTGTGTGTGTGTGTGTGTGTGTGTGTGTGTGTGTGTGTGTAGAGTGGCAAAATAGGGCCCAGTGGCGCCTGGCCACATGTACAGGACAAAAATACACACAGAGAAAGATTATTAAAAGCAGACAAAAGGGCGTCACACAAATACACTCACTCACAAAATACAGTGACAGGGAAACCCCAGGAAAAAGGATTCCCCAGTGAAATAAAAGAAAGACATAATTTGAGAAATACACTGAGCACATCACTAACTAAAGAAGTAGGATATGGTGTGTGTGTGTGTGTGTGTGTGTGTGTGTGTGTGTGTGTGTGTGTGTGTGTGTGTGTGTGTGTGTGTGTGTGTGTGTGCATGTTTATGTTTGTATGTAGGGCTCATATATATATATATATATATATAAGCAGAAATACACACATTCTGGTTTAGTGTGCCGAGTGCCACCCGGCACACTAAACCAGAATGTGTGTATTTCTGTGCGTGCAACAGAGAGAGGAAGGTAAGGAGAGAGAAGGACAGAGGGATAAAGACAAACGGTGTGTCGGTGTTACAATCCCGCCATATAGAATAGGCAGACTCCTACACACACATTCCTCCGTATAATACAGAGTCCACGGGACTGACAGTGTGGAAGCACACACATCCTGGACAGCTGGGGAGTGTAGCGTCAGGTCATCAGTACCCTAAGGTGGCGGGCAATAGGAAGAGAGATCTGTGTGGGAGGAGATGAGTCTATAGACATAGAATAATGTCGTCTTTTGTCTGCACCAAATCTTTCCTCTGTGGCCCTCTCTGAAATAGTACTACACACGTTGGCTTGTAATCAATGGCAATAAAAGCCCCAAATCATTCCTTTATCTGATACAGCAGAGAGAGAGAGTATCAGGTTAAGATACGAGACACGGATGTGATGGACGAAGGTCGTGCGAGTGGGATTCGAACCCGTGATCCTTCAAGCACATTATTATCCATAACTATACTCTTCTGAGCGAAACGAGTGAGCAGCCGACCACTCATCAAACGGGGTTCTGTAGTTTGCATGGGTTTTCACCATTTGTCTATGTGGAGAGGGGAGAGCAGAGAGTCTTCAGAGCCCGGCGCGAGGACCACTACAGCGCCGTAATGCACCGCTCAAACCAGCTGTGTGTCCTACTGTAACAGTGAGAGGATGATATTTCTCTCTCTATAGTCTAGAGATCCTTTCTCGTACTCTACCTCCTACTTTTTCCTTTCCCCGTCTTTCTCTCATCTGACCCCTGTCTGCCTCGCTCTCTGTGTCCCACTCAGTGGTGGAAAGTAACTAAGAACATTTACTTAAGTACTGTACTTAAGTAAAATGTTTAGGTATTTGTACTTTACTTCAATATTTCCAAATTCCAATACTTTTACTTCTACTCCACTACATCTCAGAGGCAAATATTGTACTTTTACTCCACTACAATAATTTGAAAACTTTAGTTACTAGTTACTTTTCAGATATAAATTATGATATTATGAAACATACATTAACCACTTTAGCCCTATTTTATACATGGGCTATTTGAAAATAGCCAATCTACAAGCTCACAATGCGTCGCATCGCAACGCGTTGTGAGCTTGTAGATCTGCTATTTTCAAATATTTTAGTACTTTTCCTTTTGGTACTTTAAGTACATTTTGATGCCAATACATTTGTACTTTTACTCAAGCAAATTTTGAATTCTGGACTTTTACTTGTAACAGAGTATTTATATATTACAGTATTGGTACTTTTACTTAAGTAAAGAATTTGAGTACTTGTTCCACCACTGGTCCCACTCTCATTTATTCAATGAGTTATGACTCAATTCATGTTTGCTGTTGTTTGCAGGAACACCCACTGAGTACCACATGCATGGCTTCTCAGCCATGCATATCAGTGAGGAGACAGTTATGGACCATAAGGCCTTGCAAACGCACACGGCCTGGTGAACGGAATGCCGCTGAAGTGAAAGGGGTCCTCACACATACAGTATGAGCACTACTAGTGTGGTATGTTGTCATGGTTCCCAGAACATGGAGTGGCTCCCCGCCACACTCCTGTATGAAATCTGAGAGAGTGTGGAGTGTTGTTGACCTAAAATATTCTGGCAAATTAAGCATACCCTCCGTTTTTGTAACTTTTTGTAAGTTAATACATAGATGTAAATTAAAACAATTAAATGAGATATCTAAAACATTAGCTATTTAAGACCTAGCTGGTTAAATGAATTGAATTTTATTTACACATTTTACATACAATGAATGCAAATCACAGTGCTCTCATAGTAAATAAAAAAAGAAAAATATATAAATAAATAGCAAACAAAAACATTACATAAAATCATTGCCACAAAATACAAAAACATTGTGCTGAACATTTAAAGCAATCCAAGGCATGAGTTTAGTTTGGTTCATGTTTTAAGCCACAACCCTAAAGTTCACCCTCCTTTTGAACTCATTAGTCCCTCCTGATAGGACATAAATTAAATACATACAATGTCAAATATTGATTTTGGTTCATGTGAAATACAGTATGTGGCTATTTAGTATTGAGGGGCGAGTATTTTTTGTATTTATTAGATATGGGAGAGTGTAGACTGACAGGAAACTGAGGGCAGGGATAGAAAGGAGAGACACAGACAAGACACCCGGAGTCGGATTCAAATCCAGGTCCTCGCAACTCACGAAGAGCATATGGTAAGTGCACCAACTGGTTGAGGCAGGTAGTGGATTTTATTTTGATTATTAGACACTAGATTTGTTTTTCAGTGTTTCTAAGGAATGGAAGCAGTATGGTGGGTCTGAGTAGACATCATTATCATCATTTGAGCTGAGGGTTTGTTTAATGCCTATGCCTAACCATAGCAAATCAGTGGGAATGACTTGAGCACCATCTAGTGGTGTAATGAGAAAAGATCTATCACAGAGAGGCTCACTCCCATCTTCCCATATACTGTGGTGGCATTTAATACTTTGCATGCTGTTACAGTGGGAGGATTTGCTGAACATACTGTAAACTACTCTTTTTTCAGATACAATATACGGTTTGCGCTCATAATTTCGACATCCCACTACTCCGACTACGTGGCTTCCGCGTGCGGTTAGGGTTAGGGTTAGGTATAGGGTTAGTAACCGCCGGAAAGGCGACATGTAACCACAATATACAGCACTATACACTCAATAACCACAGGAACAGACATTTAGGTCAATGGCCAGCATAAATTCTATTGCTGTCTAAATGTGGTCACATGAGTAAGACACTTGCTTCAAGAAGCCTTGACAAAACCTGAAATGAGGAAGAGCGTTATGCACTACCTCCTATTTTCTCCAAACAAATGTCCCAGTCAACAAGGCTACTTCTCCAAACTTAGGTGTGCTGCCAACTTCATATAACAATCAATTATTTATTTTTAAAAGCTCATATCATTTTTAAATGATATGAGGGACCAGTTACATTGTTCTTATCACCTGAAATTATATGTACAGCAGCATGTGTATTTCAAAGCAATAGCTAAATGGGAATTCAAATTGTTAACAGTATGCAACAAATAATCTGAATCACGTACAATTATTAAAAACATCACTTTTCTACCTCAGTCTACAAAATATCCTATGATGTTCCATCTACAGCTGTTCAAAGCCGGTACAACAGGTCAAAGGTCAATTATTGAGTGGTTTTATTTTAAATACCATCCATCCTGGGGTGTCCAGCCAAGAGAGAAATGATAAAAACTGAATTAAATATAATGTTCCATATATGGAAATTATATTCAATATGCATCACATCTTACAACTTCAAAATCATACAAGTTACAGGCACATAAAGGACATGGAAACCAGATACATAAAATACTTATCCAAACATCTAGTTGAAGCAGGTTTCACGGTCATAAAGGTACTGTTATACATATGGATGATGGAGGCCACTCTCCCAACATTTTGGTATTCGTTGTTTGGAGAGTGGAGAGTTAGAATAAGTATAGTTTGACCTCAGGTCGTTCTAATCTACAGTACCATCTGCTCTGATTGGTGCTAGCTCAAGCTGTACTGTTAGGTGCACTGTTAGCAATCTACATGGTAGAAAAATGCTAAATATTTCTCTACTTTACGCAATGAAACAGCATTTAATATGTAAATTAAAACTGCTGTGATATTTCTTGTGTTAAAATAAGTTTTTAACACCAATATTCCCATAGTAATCATTGCTATAGTATTCAGTAGCATGGGTCTCCCCATCTCTTTTAACTCTAAAACAGAAAATATATTGTCAGGTCGGGACAAACATTTTACCAAGATCAAATGATGAAACAAAAATTAGTAGCCAAAATGGAGACACTATTGGCTTCTCTCTCTCCTGATGTGTCATGGATTTTGTTGTGATTTGGTGCTATATTTAAATAAAATGTACTTGACAGAATCCAGATCCAGTCTTGCCATGACCGATCAGATGATATAATAATCATCATCATCACATTGGTTATAAAACATTTGTAAAATATATTTCATTTATTACATACGTTTGGCATTTAATCATATTATGGCATTTTAAGCAGGCCGATTTGTCACAACTGGTTAAAGTTATGACCATGCAAGTGAATCATATTTACAAGCTGTATTCTGTAGTAGCTGGTTTACAAGACCACTGTTTATTTTCTGAATAATATAGAACACTTTTCTTAAGCTATGGATCATGGGTCTGTTTCTGGTCGGTTACCACATGACATGAATATATATAATAATATAGATCAATAAGCTACAAAATGCTCAGTTTGTGCTACAACAGTGCTCATACTATATAATACGGATATCGTTTTATTAGACTGTTAAACTTCAAGTACAATTTAGTGGAGAAATGTCTCTGCTAGCATATATACTGATTTAATGTTAAAGCTTTGCAAATATGAAAAAATAAATACTCTTATAAAGAGTTAAACAATTCAGTTTCATAGAAAACAGAAAATCAACACAAAAAAGGGTATTTTACTACACTTATACTACAATTCACTGTAGGCTAAATAAAGCTGCTGTATGTGAAGGGACAAGCATAGTAGAGAAATGGACAGTGGAGACAAACTGATAACCTCCTGAATTAGGACAGGACTCACAGGAGTCATTGATGTGTTGGATGAAAATGCCCCAGTCTTACACTAAACCAACTACTAGTATTAAACTACAATACGCAAGTCCTCACGCTTACACTTAAATTAACAGAGAAACACTAAGATTTACTTTCCCTCTCTGACTGTGGTCGGTGGCAATGACACTCCAGCCAGGCAGGGCACAGCAAACTAGAATGCTAATTGAGTAATGATAATGACATTTTTTGAGACACTGTTTACTCCACTTACCCAAATTTAAAGCACTACTACTAAGAGAACATGTACCAAAAGCAGCAAATAAAGCTAAACTGCATTTAAGAGTTGAGAAACTTGATATTTAACACTGATTAAGCTATAAGCATTAAATTATCAATCCTCAAATGTTCTTTTTTTTGGGACAGAACATATTTTTCATTAAGTACATAATGGATTATGCGGTAACAGATTTTAGCACAGCTGGTGTAAATTATACCTTAAGCTACAACATGCAGTGTGGCACATTTTGTTGCTCTAACCTCTTTCTAGAACTGCTAGAGGTTATAAGTATATTATTCAAATTGAAATATGCAATGGACAAATTCCAGTTTGCAAAAAGAGGCCAAAAGGCAGAGTAGAGGCAAAAGGCTAAAGTAATAATGTTATATTGGTCTTAGATCAGATCTTTGAAAACAATCACGTTTCCTAACTCCAAGTGTAATCACCTGTAAAAGAACAAGAACACCTTGCTTAGGAAGCTAACTAAAATCCTTTCTCTTCCAAAATAATTTAGTAAAACAAAACCTCTTGCAGTGTGGAATATAATGCGATGTCAATACTTTCTCAATTAATTCTGCAGCTTTACTTTCTACAGGAAACTCCCACCCAGACTGAAGGGAGTAAACTTCTGGGCTTGCTGGGCTCCGATCTCCGCCACATACAGAGCCCCTGTCTTCACATCCAAATCCACCAGGTGGGGTTTTACATCATCAGCCAATTGGATCACGCTCACCACCTGGCACTGACCAATCACGCCCACCGGAGGTGCATCCAGCAGAGTGATCTGATTGGTGTTCAGCTGAACGACGACAAAGTACTTCTTGTCCGGTGTTAGTCGGACAGAGTATGGTGCATCCTCGGTGAAGCAGCTCCCCCATGTCCCTAGCCAGTCCCCGGTGACAGAGTTGAACACCTGGATCCTCTTGTTCCCTCTGTCGGCCACCCACACCCTCTGACAGTTGTCTACGGTGACACTGTGTGGGATGTAGAACTGTGCCAGGCCCTGGCCTTTCTCACCATGCATCCACAGCACTTCCTGGTCCCTTGACAGCTTGATGAGGCGGTTATTCATCCCTCCGTCACCATCAACGATATACATCTCTCCAGAGCTGTGGACAAAGATCTCAGCAGGCTGGTCAAACTGCAGTGGGTTCAGCCCGGACCCAGCCTTCCCCGGTGTACCCAGCACCTGGAGTGGACAGCATGTGGACATATTCAGTCACACCAACAGTTGAACTCTGTTCTAATTTGTGGAATTATTCTCCAAAATGTTAAAAAATTATCTAGAATGATCTGATCTACAAGCTCACAACGCGTCACAGCCCAAAATAGAGACCCCTGACCCCCCGGCTGTATAATTGTCAATACCAAAAAAAAAAACAAAAAAAAAAAAGGAAATAATGGCCCGATATATCAGTTGTTTTTTCTAGAAAATACAAAAACGTGGGACTTTAATTTCATAGGCTCCATCACATTGAAGCTTAAACAACCTTTCTTTTCTTGCAGTGACAAACTGGGGTTTCAAATAATGAACACGTAATCCAAGATAAAGCCATCACAAACCTGCAAGAGAGTCCCAGATGGCGAGTACTGTTTGATGCAGTGTCCATATGGTCCATTCCCCACGTCTGTGATCCACACTGTGGGACTGGATGAGGCAGCATCTGCCAAGAATATGCCGTGAGGCATCTCCAATGTGCTTGTGTTCCAGGCCATCAGGAAATCTCCATCGGTGGAGAATACCAGCACCTTGGGCACATTCTCACCTAAAAGATGAAGCGGAACATTTATCAAAATATAATATAATATTCCACGTTTTTCTTGATTTTCACATCAAATTAGTTTTTCAAAGTAAGTAGAAATATGACTTGAATCTGACACTAGTCAAACTTCAAGCAAACAAATCAATCCACAGTTTTCACTATTTTTTCAGGACATATCGATGATGCTGTAACCGTAACATATTAGCTCAGTTGGTGCACAATACATTATTGTAAACTACAACATGGACAGAGTGGCATGTTTTCCAAATTGAGGAAATTAGGTCTGGCAGATTGGTGTAGCATACAAGACTGGGGGTTTCAAATATAAAAGCATACACAGGATGAAGTATACTATAAAACAGTGGTTCTCCACCTGTGGGTCGGGACCCCCAGGGGGGGTCACGGCCTGAAAAGGTTGAGAACCACTGCTATAAAACATTGAAGATAATTATCAGTCACCTCTCTGGGCCACGTACACCACGCCAGCATACTGGTCCACGGCCACTCCGAACGCATCGCCGCCGAACAGCTCGGGGTATTTGGGCCAGGAGATGTCCAGCTTGTACAGGGGTCTTCCAAGGAGCTGGTAGTCCCGCCTGAAGCTCATGCTGGACCCTTCAAACGGCTGCTGAGAGTTGATGGTTCCGTACAGAACCATCATGACCAGGAACACCGTGGCCATCGTCGTAGCGATCAGGCACGTATGACTTCTCTTTTTCATCACGAGATTATCTGACTAATATTGGCGACTTCGCAGCTGACTGAGGTTTCGTTCATGCGATTGTACACAATTTTCAGAATGTTTACTTCCTTCTTTGGGATGTTAAATTGATTGTCCCATAAACAACAATCTACATCTCTAAGCTAAGCTGGCGTTAGCTAGCTTTTATCTCTGTGAAAACAGCGAGCTACTGTCGTTAACTTCACATCGGCAACAGTATCAGCATTTCTTGCACTCCGTTGGAAACGTTGTAGCCTAGATTTCAGTTTCATGTGAAGCTGATGATGGTCCGAACGAAGCAGAGAACTCGTCTCTTCTCCACAACGAAAACACAAAACACATGACAACTGTCATCATGGGCCAACGGAAATGACGTGGGTTTTAGAAGGATTGCAACGTCACCACGTCGTGTTGTTGCAGGAGCGTTAAGCTGCGTCAACCCACCCTCAGCTGTACACTGAACGACAGGAAGTTGATATATTTTGCATTCAAAGTAAAAGCATAATTCTGTTTATACAAGTAGTAATTATTGGTGATCCTCTTACCATCCCTTTTAATCTAAAATGGACAGATGGGACAAGGAAAAAAACACACACACACACACACACACACACACACACACACAAGAACGCTCTGCCCAAAACACGCTCGCCCGAGTCAAATCCGGCGACCTCAGAACAGTCGCCACCAGGTATTCCTAAACGTAACCTCAGTAAAACTATGCCTAAACCTTATTCCTAAACGTAACCTCAGTAAAACTATGCCTAAATCTAACCTTATTCCTAATCTTAACCTCAGTAAACTATGCCTAACCCTAACCTTAATCTCAGTAAAACAAATACAAGAATACAAGAACCGCTGGGAGCGAGTGGTCTGTGGAAGAAATGGGGGTGAGTGTGTTTTGGGGCGAGTCTTCCGGTCACCACACACACACAATTCTCATATTCACTGCTTTCACTCAGAAAATCAACAACTAAGAATGGGAAATACAACATTTATCATTTCATCAATAATAAATTTCCCTGCGTGTAATATTATAGGTAGCATAATATATGGTACCATAATGCTTATATGGTACCATAATACTATTGTGGTATGCCATACGCAGTGGAACAAATATTTTTGTTGTATTACAGTGCATTATTAGAGAGGAAATAGTGTGTGTTTACACCATGGACCAGTGAAACAAAATGTACTGTATATATATTGTGTTGTATTAGTGCATTACTAGAGAGGAAATATTGTGCTATGTTGAGGTGAACCTCCACATGAACCTCCAGATTCAGACAGTGAGATTGAACACCAATCTAGCCAATCTACAAGCTCAAAACGTGTTTCAACGTGACGTGTTGTGAGCTTGTAGAGCTGCTATTTTTGAAAATGCCCCTATGATGTCTAGCCATGTCAAGACAAGCTCAGCATAAAAATGGACCACAAAGAGTGCGAAGGGTAAAACATGATGTGACTAGATAAGAGGAAAGAACATATCACTAAGAACACTGATCAGCTTGATCAGTGACATCTCTGTTGTTTACCTGAAGGACTAGTTTAGAGAGCGAGGTAGAGCTACAATAGACATACATGAAGTTCATATGAGTCTTTCTCAGTAGGGTCTCTGTTCAGTTGAGAATGAAAGTGTGCCATGGTGGAGGAGGGCAAGGTATCCAGGGTTACAAAGTAAAACTGGCGGTGGTCTATGTGGTAATATACACAGTGTTTCTATTAGAGAACATTCTTCAAGGAAATGTTTCATTTTCCAGAGTCGATTCAAAATGTGTTGACCTGTAAGTCTTATCATTTCTCCCTCCATTACTCGGTCTTTGTCGCATTCAACACCTAATCTAAAAACACAAACACAAACACACATACACCTTCACCTAGTACAGTTGACGCAATGCTGTACACATCATCCCTCCAATGTGACATTGTGTCTCTTTCACAGCCCTGGGTAGGCCATCTGGCCACCCGGCCTGCCTGGTCATAGACACCTACCGACTCAAATGTCACCATTAGGAATGCACATTGCAACAAACACATTTGAAATCAGCACAAACAATATGGGAGGCCACATCAACTTCAATCATTTGGCCTATATGTCTGCACTCTGCAACCACATCACTTCACAAAACAGATATAGTCAGGGGATATTAAAAAAATCTTGGAATAAATTCCTTACCAAAAAAAATCTTCACCAATGTGTTTGTAAAGGTGTCTAGTAACACATCTCACAAAGACTGAAATGCAGTTTCCCTAGGAGAATTTTTGACAGCTGCTGAAAGTTGGGGTACCCACCATTTCCCTGCATTTCCATGCAGGGCAAAACTAAATCTAATTTTAATTCTGTCTTAAGTAGCATGTGAGGGGTCAAACTAGGGTGTTTGTATGATTCTGAATCCATTGCAAGCATTTGTTTTGCACCAAAACCACTCCTTGGGCTAAAAACGGCCATAGCCATCCTTGTCCAGGTATACTTTTTGTGTAAAAAGCCCATTGAGATTGGGCTGTTTTTAGCCCAAGGAGTGGTTTTGGTGCAAAACAAATGCTTGCAATGGATTCAGAATCATAAAAACACCCTAGTTTGACCCCTCACATGCTACTTAAAACAGAATAAAATTATTATTTTTTTGCCCTGCATGGAAATGCAGGGAAATGGTGGGTACCCCAACTTTCAGCAGCTGTCAACAATTCTCCTAGGGAAACTGAATTTCAGTCTTTGTGAGATGTGTTACTAGACACCTTTACAAACACATTGGTGAAGATTTTTTTTGGTAAGGAATTTATTCCAAGATTGGAAATCTTTCTGCTAATATCCCCTGACTAATAGTCGTCATCACGGTTAGAACAATGTCCACTACGGCGAGTGGCAACAAGCAATTGGCTCTCTGCATCCAGAAGACATCAGCAATGATAATTAACTCACCGGTCAGTAGAGCTGCAGGCCATGATTCCGCTGAGTTAAACCTCCTCATGAGTCATGACTGCCTCTTACAGTATTCATTCCATTCTAGAAATTAATGGAAATAGAAATCATTTCAAAAGATTGTTGCCCGTGCCCTATAGCAGTGGTTCTCAAACTTTTTAATGTCAAGGACCCCCTGTCTCAAAAGATATTTTTGTGCCAGCATTTTTCAAAAATAGCAGATCTACAAGCTCATAGCACAGCACTCGGTGCCGCGCTATGAGCTTGTATATCTGCTATTTTTGAATAGCCAAAGAATAAAATATGGTTAAAGTGGTTAAAATAATAGTGACCCCATATTAACTAGTTTTGCTGGGGACCCCCTGGTACCCCTGAGGGTCCCCGGACCCCACTTTAAGAACCAATGCCCTATAGAGACTAACATGGACAACGCACACACTCATCCGATTACACAGTTACTTCTATTTAAATAATCGCTGGCCAGCTTGGAAGTGACTGTTTGGGGGTGTTGGGTGTTGCATAATTATCTGTATACCAGTGTCTGCATGAATTCATGGACACTGCAATGGTTTAAAAAATGCTTGTTGAAAAGGTGGGACAAAGTCAAGTGTTTTTGTCACCCGTCTTTCCTCTGCAGTACTGGCACCCCTCTGAATGAGACCTGGAACTGCCGAAACAGAGCAGGGCCAGTCCATTTGATTAAGAAGGGGGGGAACGTGCCAAGTACTGTAGAGGAGAAGGGGTGTGTGTATATGTGTTTAACAGCGTTCTTGTTGTTAAGTCTTTTTGATTATATTGGCGCCTAAATATATGTGATTCATTTGTGTTGTACAAAATGTATTTAAAAGTTTAGATTATTCCTGTGGTATGGGGAATGTCTGTAAAAGCTAAATGATGGCTGTTTGGAGTACGTACTTGTGGTAGGATCCACTCCCTATTTAAAGGAGGATTCAAGGGACAGAGAGTGAGTAGTATTTGGGCAGGCACAGCAATAACAGCTTTGAGACAGAGCTGCCAGGGCCCTTATTAAAGGGATAGCCTTTTTGTGCAGTCTACTGTAGGGTTTGCTGTCTTTGGTTTTGTTTAAGTCTTTACATTTTATGTAAGTAAATTTTTTCCAAGTCTTATCAGTCTTGTCACGGGGCAGCCTGTGCCCTATAGAGACTAACATGGACAATGCACTCACACTCGTCTGATTACAGTTACTTCTAATTAATAATCGCTGACCAGCTTTGAAGTGACTGTTTGGGAGTGTTGGGTGTTGCATATTTGTATACCGTATCTGTATGAATTCATGGACATTGCAAAGGTTTTAAAAATGTTTGTTGAAAAGGTGGGACAAAGTCAATTGATTGTTGGTCACCCATCTCTCCTCTGCCTCCTGTTGATTGGGAGGTGCCAAGTACTGTAGAGGAGAGGGGTGTTTGTTCCTGTTTTGTATTGTAGCTTTTCTAATTGTAGGTCTAAATGTGTAAGTGAAGTGGCGCCGGTTATTTAAAATGGAATTGGTTTAAATGAATAGACTGGATGTAATTGTAGATAACTTATGGGACATAGTTTGCCTTGGTTAAGTTTATTGATACAAATTACTATGTGTTCTTGGTATGACCCACCTGCTTTAAAATGGTGGCAGCAGACATTTGGCCTTAGGCAGGCTACAGGTACAGAACAGCTAGAGGAAGAGGGCTGCTGGGCCCCTTCGTGGAGATGTCGCCCATTATGTAGCTAGCTAGGTTTCTGTTCTCTTAGCCTTTTGCCTGTGTTCTTTTCTTGTTTTGTTTTGATGTCTTATTTGACAGTCCTACACTTTGTATTATTGCACTGACAGATTGGTGTTTGAGATTTTTGGGTAATTAAAAAAACAACAAATGCATTCTTGGATGGTTGTCTAATTCTTGGAGCCATATGTCATCAGGGTTAAATCAATATCCACTATGGCACGTTGCAGCACCACCAAGTGGGTAAAATATGGCAGCCATCCAGATATGTGAACCCATCAAGAAAAAAATAATTGACTCACCCATCAGAAGAGCTGCAGGCCACGATATCACTTTGAGTTACGCCTCCTAATGACTGCATCTGTCCTCTTGCATGCAGTTGCAGCTCCAAATGAAGGTCGTAAGACTCGTAACCACAGCTGGCAATGCCTAGAGCTTTGTAAGTCTTGAAGATTATCCAGCCATTTATATTTGGAGCGGATGTTCCCTCTGAACTGGCGAGCAATGTCAATTTCAAGCGTTGTTGAGTTCAATCTGTTACAGATAAGAATAAAGCAAATCAAGCAAATAACACATCTGGTACCAAATCAACAGATTCAGGGACATGACAGCTATCAACAAGCCATAACACTCCTTAACACCTGAACTCTCAACACCTACATTCCATCCCCATACACAAACACATATCAACTGTCTCCTGCGCTCCCCCCCCCCCCCCCCCTCACTGACATACACACATCCTTCTGTCTGGGTGGTGGCATAAAGAACAGAGGTCAAAAATGTGCCCACCACTGCAGAGACCAGTCTTAAATTCTCAGTAGCGATGCCAGTTTGGCTGAGCGCTCACACCTTAATTTCCCACAACTATATTCTCCATATCCATACAAACACAAATATAACACATTGACTATATTTGCAGGTGGGACTCCAGAAAATGATGGTTCTTTGTCATTTTAGCTACATTACTGACCCCTGCTGGTTGTTCAGGTGCAAGGCAAGGCAGTTTTGTGTACAGCACATTCTAATTCAATGTGCTTATACACAGAACATCAAGCAAAGGAAACAATTATACAATGACATTAGGATGAATAAAAACATTCAAAGTAAACAATGAAAAATAACAGTTACAGTGCAGAAGAGAAAGGGAAAAAAAGTAACTCAATCAAAGGCAGCAGCAAACAGAAAGGTCTAGATGTGTTTTAAAAGACAACAGACAACTTGTTCAGCAGTGAAGGGATCTGTCTCTCTCTACGCCTCCCCACACCAGTTCAGTTATCATCTATTACTAATTACTGTAATCACTTTATTTGCCTGACATTTTATGCTACCTTAACGACATCAGCATTACGTTCTGGTTTTCATTTTTGCACTATTTATATACATATCACCAACTTAATCTTTGACTAAGCCTATCTTTGCCTTTGAATGATGTTACCTTTTATAAAAAAATATTTCAGGTTGAGTAATATTTCAGATAGCCTATAATAAGTGATATTCATACCACAAAGCTCAGTTTAGTCGAATATACATTTTCCTGATAAAATAGGCATCCCTCTTGCTGTCACTGTCAGTGTGATTGGAGGTTGGTATGCACCTGTTTGCCCCCAGTCACCACCACCAGTGGGCTCTGAGCTTGAATGCCCATATCAAATATAATATTCACAAACATCTTTACATTTTAGCCTGTATTAGTGAGTATGAAATAAAAGGCTGGTAAACGAGGCTAATTCGTGAGTTGTCTGACTGAAATGTATTTGAGCAGAAGAGAGAGGGAGACCCCTACAGAATATAGAGCTATTTATTTAACACTTATTTTAACAAGAAAATATCTACACTTCCAAGGCTGCAAGCATTATTTTGGTCATTATTATGCCCACAACATATGTCACACATACTTTTCAAAGTTCCATCTTTGACCTGGCCATGACAGAAGTCGTTCAAACCATTTGGGTTGGCATTCCACTGTTCATAACGTTCTGCGGCCGACTTCAAGTGCGAAGTGCTTTCCAACAACTACTAGCAGGTTTTGTTGTTGCCACGCATTTAAAAAAATCCATTTTAATCAGCTTTTATGAAAGGATTCACCAAAACACCCCATAACTCGCTCTGCTCTGGCGCCAAAACAGCAGCAGCTGTGTGTGATTGGATACAGGTCCAGTGTTGACATGGTGCACCTAAACAATGTGGGAACCTCAATGTTAATTTTTTTGTTGCGAAATATATAAAACAAAAAATAATAATAATGATGATAATAATACAGTAATAATAAAAGTATGCTTTGGAAAATTGTCGGAAATAATATAAAAGGAGGCCTATATATGTGCTGCCTATAGGCAGGTGTGAGTGTGGTGGAAAATGTATTAGCATTTTTTACTTAAATAAAAGTATCAATTCTGTAGAAATAATCTGTTAAAAGTAAATGTCCTGAATTCAAAATGTACTTGAGTAAAAGTACAAAAGTATTGGCATCAAATTATGCAGAAGGTCCCATTTCACAAGTTTTCTATAGTATATACAATGTACAAAAAATCCTTTTGAAAAGTGAAGATCTACCAGCTGCGACGCATTGTGAGCTTGTATATCTGCTATTACGTAATTATAGTACAAATACCTCAGAATTGTACTTAAGTACAGTACTTGAGTACATGTACTCTGTTACTTTCTACCACTAGGCCTACGGTACAGGTACATCATTATTTATTTATTTATAGCCCACGTGCAAGAATGCAATATCGTTTTTAGCTTTCATTCTGCAACTTTGAGGTTTTTATTTTACATACAGTACAAAAGCTTGGTAGGGGAGCATGGTATTTTATTTTGATGTCCACGAACAGGAAGTACTCATTTTCTGTGACGGATCGCTTGACAGTGCTGCTGCAGCGGAGGAACGGCCGACTGGTTTAGACCCTGTCGATTAAACTGTCCATATTTATAACTCTTATCAACGGATCTAACGGCTGGGGCGGACGACAGTCCGTTGAGGACAGAGACACCCTTAATGTAGTTCATATCCCCGAGGAATCGGCTTGATGGAGGTCGTGGACAGCCCTCTGAACCTGGTAAGTTTCTGTTGATGTTGCAATAACAGGCTAACGTTACGTTACTGTAGCCTACGGTTAACTTAACCAAGGAGGATGCGTCAGTGACGTAGCAAACAGTCGACGTGTGACTGTGTATCGACCAGTGGTGGAAAGTAACTAAGTACTTTTTGGGTACAAAGTACAATTTTGAGGTATTTTTTTACTTAACTGGAGTATTTCCAATTTGCAGTACTTTGTTTTACTTCTACTCCACTACATCTCAGACTCAGAGGCAAACAAATATTGTACTTTTTACTCCACGAAAACTTTAGTTACTCGTTACTTTAGATTTGGATTATTATTACAAAGTATACTACTTAGGCCCTGTATACATTGTGTCCAAGAAGATTGTCAATGTACAAGATTTTTATACATTTTATACATTTGAAAACTTGTGAAACGGGACATTCTGCATAATGAATACTTTCTACTTTTGGTACTTTAATTACATTTTGATGCCAATACTTTTACGCAAGTATATTTTGAATTCCGGAGTTTTACTTATAACAGAGTACTTCTACATTGCAGTACTTTTACTTAAGAAAAACATTTGAGTACTTTTTCCAAAATATTTTCCTTTTCGACAACCGTCACAGCTAAAAAAAGAAAAACTGACGTATTCTCTTTCACCAGTTTTAGAATACGTCATTTTTCAATTTTCAATTTTCGTTTAGTTTAGTTTCGCTTTAACGAATGCCACTGAAGCACTTCCGCTAGACGACGCTTAGTTGTTACGTCACTGTCGAATCCTTTATTTATTTTATTATTATCTTGAAGCTAGATAATGTAGCCTTTGGGTTTGTCCTACACACAGAAATACATGTTTTACAGGCCGGGCAGCAAACTGTGCTTAAAGTGTGGTATATAACTGTTTACATGCTGTAATAAGTAGGCAGTCAGAAACTGAATAAGATGGTAAAACATTCACTACAGACAGACCACAGTACTTCCTTTCAATGTAACATTATGTGTGGGTCAGCCATATGTTCCCTCAACCCTAGACTAAGTTTTTGATTGATTGAATACTTGATTAACAGTTTGCAAAAAAGGCACAGTGGTACAGATTTATACAAAAGGATGCTAAAAGGATAGCCCATAGGCTTTTTTTCCATTGAGGTCCTGTGTATTCCCTCAGTTTAGAGTTTGGAGGTAGGTTAGGGTTGAGTGAACATAGGTACGCTCCCATATTGTGTCTGAATATAAGAATTTAGTGTGTATTACTGTGAAATAAATCTCAATATATGTAGTGATTTGTCAACTCGCCAACTAGCCTTGGATCAAGACTATCATAGATGTATTGTATCAAGTCTGACTTTCACTTTCGTATCATAGATATGCAAATGTCAAAAGCAATAAAATATCTATGATAGTCTTGATGAAGGCTAATCTTTAACCACTTTCACCCTGGCGCCTGCAGGTGAAAGTTTTGGGCATGTCATTATAGGCAACATGTTCGTGTGTTTGGCTGTTTTTGAAAATGTTTGAATACGGCTCAAGTGGTTAAACCTTCAACATTTCAACTCCATCCTGTCACCTTTCTGCCTTAATATATTTCTCTCTCTCTCTCTCATTTCTGTCTGCTCCCATTTATCTCTTTCTTTACTTTTATTGTTCTTTCTCTCCCCACTGTCCCAGGCTCACCAGCAGTGCAGGCAGGCTGACCGCCTGTTGGCAGCAGGAAAGTATGAAGAGGCTATCTCCTGCCATGGCAAAGCTGCAGGTCAGTTCAGGCTGACATAATGGGACGTTGATCAGCCAAATACTTTCATCCCCCAAAATGATACTTTTCTTGAATTAAGAAAAAAGTAGATCATCCTAGCAGTATTTACAAAGACATTTTTCAGTAGGAGGCATAGACCGTCACCACACTAGGACCGTCACAGACAAACAGCCAGGCTTATGTCCGGCTTTGCCACTTAATACGGCATTGTGGTTTGTGCCTGCGGCTTCATTCACAAATCACAGTACCTTACTATCAATAACTAAAGATTGCACAGGGAGACAATGCCATTATTAGGTTGTCTTATTTACATTCATATCCTATTGTTGATACCAGTGTATGTATATTATTAAACCATATTCTGTTCATGTATACAGGCCTATTTGTGATAGAGATATAATAATCCCACCAAAATGTTGCTAATCTATGGACATATACAGTCAGCAGAGTGTGGTGTTTCTTTTTCCCATTAACTGAATATTGTGTACCCTAAATAAGGCCTAAACAGTGTCAGTACTACTGTCAGGTGAACCAGAATTTTGGGAATAAGACATGAAAGACTCAATAATTGTTAAACCAGGCCACTTATCGTGTACTGTACTCCTGTGATGATTATGACCCGTCCTGGTTTTTTATTATCTGGCCCTGTTCAGAGCTCCTATTATGAGATGTCTCACTCCTCGCTGACACTAAGAATAAATGCGCAGTTTCCCCTAAGAATATACTGTAGGCTGTAGCCTACTATGCAGGCTGAGAACAAGTCAAAGAGACACATAACACACCAAGAAGTATTGCATGTCAACTGAACCCCAAATCACTAAACAGAAACTTCAAATTACATTTTTTATAAAAAGAAGAATTTTTTTTAAAGTAATTTTCATTGCTAGAGAGAACCAATTCAGACTGTTACAGAAAGGTGTACAGTATGTCACCAGATATTTAAAGCTCAGGTTCTGTAGTATTTTAGAGGTCTACTATTACTACTGTGTCTGCTTCTTAGACATGTTGGCTTTTTAGTTTCCGCTATGTCTGTGAAACTCAGCCTAGGAGCTATAAGTAGCCAATTCTATATGGAGCTGTGAGCAGGATGCCCAATGTTCTGACTCAAATGTCAATTAGCCCAATCATGAAGCATTGCACTGTGCCAGTGCTAAGGGTCAGACGTAAATTATACCAGGGCTTATGGAACTTCTCCAGCCCTCAGATTCAAAGGGCAAAAGTAGTCTCTCAGATTTTAATATATGCTCAAAAGAGACATAACACATTGCTGATGTTAGGGGTGTCCTGGTGGCACAGTGGGTCAAGTTCCTGCCCACCACCATGGAGACTCTAATTTGATTTCTCTGCCAATTGGCAATTGGCCATGTTCACAGGTGGGAAGCTGGCTGGGTAGGGTGATCTCTGTCACTGCACTAGCATCTCCTATAGGTTGGTCGGGACACCTGTTCAGCAGGGAGCAGAAAGTGGACACACGTGGTTGTTTACCCCGTCCCGGCGTCCCCAAGACCAACAGTAGGGGTCAGCCGGGACTAAACTCATGGGGGTTATTATACAAGGGTACTATGTAGTAATAAGTAATAATTAAAGTGTGAAGAGTATAAAGTGTAGAAAAAGGTTAATTGGCCATATAGGTGTGCAAATGGAATTAAGGGCAGTGGGAACATTATACAGCACAGTAGGACATAATCCATCCAGCTCACACGAATATGGGTTATTTAGGAGCATGAAATATAAGGCTGCTCATTTAAAATATTCACTGTATTGTTTCTCTGCCGTGTACTGTATATCTGGTAGAAAAGGTGATGCAGCATGAAGTGTGAGGTTCAGACTGCTGGGAGATAACACTATGGACAAAATAAAATCCCAGACGATATCTAGTCTCATATCAAGATATCAATATAATATTGATATATTGGCCAGCCCTAGTGGAGATCGATAAAGAACCTTATGGAAGGCTTGAGGTCTATATACTCTTGACGAAGAGTCTAATATTTGGTGACTTCTTATAAACTTAAGACTATACAGTAGATATTGTGGAAAAGTTTTAACCATGTTAGAATCATTGAAAACACACATCCCTAGTTCTGGTGGTGGATAATTGGAGGAGAAAAAACACAGCCCCCACATGCATTAGAAATAGAATCTAATGCATGTGGGGGCTGTGTTTTGTTCTTTAAAAAAAGAAATGAATGAAAAGCTAAATGAAAAAAGTAATTGAAAAAACACTGCCCCCTCACGTGTAAGAAGGACATTGTCAGTCACCAGAACCAGGTGTTTTAAATGAGCCTAACATGGTTAAAATTGAGGTTTAAGTTCAATGGGCCAAGTAAATACATTTTAATCAAGCACCTTAAATCAAGCACCTTAAAAACTGTCTGGGGTGCACACAAAAGCCTGAGGAGACATTAAAATGACCTCAGAAGTGTGAAAAGTAAGTGAAATACTAAACCAAGACCTCAGTCTGCAATGCTGTTGGCATGATCTGTCCTGCAAGGTGTTGCACAACACTGTTGTTATTGCACAAGACTGTTGCTGTTCCAATTTAATAACATTACCCTACACACTCTGTCTCTTTCTTAATGCCCCTCTCTCTTTACCCTTTCATCTCTCCCTTATCTCTCTCTCTCTCTACCTGTACTGTATCTGTACCTGTACTAGATCTACTGAGGGATGCCATGAAGTTAACGCAGTGTGAGCAGGTGAGAACTTGTGTGTGTGTGTGTGTGTGTGTGTGTGTGTGTGTGTGTGTGTGTGTGTGTGTGTGAGAGAGTGTGAGTGACCTCAGGAACGTCTCCTGTTTTGCAGGTGGGTCACTATTGTCAGTAAACAGACCTGGTTGACTGATACATACATCAATAAAAGACCATACTGGCATCAATACATGGCATTGCCTATTCACAGTTTTGGCCATATATAACCAGTTACAGTTACTTTCACATTAGTTAAAAATTGTCCCCCAAAAAAATGTACAAAGAAAAACTAAAACGATAACAAAAATAAATTAGTTCAATTAACTAACCACTAGTGTCCATCATGGTTGGCCTGATTTATGTGGGTGAACATCTTTGCTGTTCCGCAGGCCCGCCTGTCCATGGAACTGCAGAGGGACAGCCACGTCAAACAGCAGCGCCTGATCCAGGAGCGCTGGAAGAGGGAAACGCGCCGCGAGGCCACCAAAACCCGGCACGGCGCGCCGCGGCCCCCCGCCACCGACACGGCCCTGCTCGCCCAGGCCACCTCCCAGCTCCATCTCCAGGCCTGTCCGGGCGTGGCCGCCCCTGCAGGAGCGAGGGAGCGCGAGTACGACACTCTAATCTACCAGCTGCAGCTTCGGCACGGCGGCGGGCCCCCGTCCGTCCCCTCCCCGAGCACCGGCTCCAGGACCACCAAAGACGACAAGACCCGCCTGGAGGAGCACGAGACCACCATCGAGGGCCTGCGGCAGCTCGTGATCAAGCTGATGGAGGACCATCAGCTTGAGAACCAGCACATGGCGAGCGAGAACCAGCGGCTGGCGACCGAGAACCAGCGGCTGGCGACCGAGAACCAGCGGGTGCGCTCTGAGAACGCCCGGCTGCGCTCGGAGGCGGCGCTCGAGGCGCCGGACTTTGTGGAGCGCTCGGAGCTGTGGGGGACGACTGGGAAGGGGAAGAAGGAGATCGCCATCCCTCAGCTACCGCCGCTGGAGATGCCCGCCCAGGAGGATCTGTGTCTGGACGACCTACCGCCCCTGGAGGACATCCAGAACGAACTGCAGGAGCTACTGGACAGGGATAAGCTGTGATCGGAAAGACGGGCAGACGCAATTTACCATTTACACATGCACACACACACACACAAAGATCGATGGGGATGAGTGTTGTTCAATGGAATGGAGTTTTTGAGGCATTAAGAAACCTATCACTGCTGTTTGAGGGGAAACCATGTAAGCTAACGGGTTGTTGTAACGGGTCATTCATGTGTTGGACGACCCGAAACATCGCGGTTTCATGACTGTTAGGACATTTTTTAAACCAGTTTCTCTAGTAGTTTTTGTTGATGCATAGTTCTCTTCTGACAACAACAGTGATATGGATACACGCTTTTGACAGGCTCACACGAAAGGTCGAGAAGGACTGCCTTGATGAAGCAAATGAAGCATACAGACGGACATTAACACTCAACACGCAGCCGAAAGAAGCATGCAGGCTACAGGCTGTGTTTAAAGCAGAACGCGAGAAGACGTATACGCACACTTTGACCCGTTTGTGGCATTGTGTCAAGTAATGAACACACTGCAAAAAGTGAGAGCATACACGCATACATAAACACACATACTACACCTCTCATAACTCATGCAGCAGTGCTAAAATGGCCAGAGCCTGAGCTACAGCTCCGTGTCTGACTCGGACGAAACTGTGTGCAGCAACCACACGTGCACACACCAGATACTTTTTTATCAACAAACCAGTGCCTTGGAACACTTTTCAGGTCCCACTGTGGTGGCAGTCTTATCATGGGACCTTGACACGTACTTTAGAAAAAAAAGAAAAAGGGATGAGCCTCTTTTGACTGTGTGTCTGTCAGCGTTCAGCAGACAGGCATTAAACCTGGCAAACAGACCCGGCAGACCAGATTGACTGTAAAGAATAATTCTCAAGATCATTTGGGTGCAAAAAAAGAAAAAAAAGAAAAGAAGAAGAAATATGTGTTTGACTGTACCTATTGAAGTGGAGAAATGGACAGCAGCACCACAATCACCATCAATCACTAGATACGCTTAACAAATATAGTTAATTATTAAATCAATTAATTCATTTGATGAATACAGCCAGATGCACTGAGTTTATAAAATCTTAAACTCTTCCAATGGGTTCCACCGACGTGTCGCGTCCGGGTGAAGGATTTAGAAACCTTGCAGTCGACTTCATTAAAGCCAGTCTACTTCAATCATCGCGAGGCATATTATTTTCTACACTCCGTTTATATAGACATACAAACTAGGTGCGAAACCGATATTTGGAAGGTATTGGAACTCAATGTTGGTCTTGCAAAGCTGAACCCACCGATTTCTTAAAAAGAGCAGTGGGTCAGACATGCACTGGGAGCTAAGTTGGGGTTGGAGGAGTGGTCCCTCATCTCTCTCTCTCTCTCTCCCTGCTTATAAATTCTCAGTCAAGCCCTCGCTTTGTCCAGAGGAAGATTTCTTGTTTTGGTGATTTAAGTGTTATCATATGACGTAAGTGTGTGTGTGTGTGTGTGTGTGTGTGTGTGTAACCGTTTGGAAGACTAATCTGTTTCAGTTATACCACTCGCAAGACTGAAATATGTGTGAGTTGTTGTCGTGTGTGTGTGTGTGTGTGTGTGTGTGTGTGTGAGAGAGAGTTGTGAGATTTTAAGGCTGATTTCTTCTGTGTCACATGATGGAAATAACTGACCTAATGTGTCACATTGTGTTGAAAATCAATTTCCGTGTGGAATGATCACGGTCCAGACAGGTCGCCATGTCATTTACATCGGTGGTTCTCAAAGTGGGGTCCAGGGACCCTCTTGTTCCTTGAGGGGGTTCCAAGTGGACCCTTAAAGGTCGGTAACTCTCACAGTTATGAGGGTCCTTGAAATTAAAACGTTTTGAGAACCACTGATTTGGATCCATAGTTTTCTCATCATCTCCCATCTCTTTAATCTTCTCATCTCATCTGTCATCTCCACCTCTACTCTTTTTGTCCTCTTCTTACCTAGTTTAATGTTTTTATTTTTGCTCCTGTGTTTTTAGCCAATCTGTGAAGGAGCATGGTTATTATTTCTTTTTAATTTAAAGAAAATACAGGTTTTAAAATGTATTTGTTTGTCCTGCAATGCAATGCAAACGTTTGGTTCCATGTTCTAGTTGGTCTCCTTGCAGCTAACTAGCTTATTAATTAACATGATGTTGTTTTGCCTTATAAAGAAAGAAGCCCACATACATACTGCTGTCGGTCTTTCATTTGATTCTGGCTTTAAGTGTTAGGTGGCCATCGGCATCGCCCTCATGAGTCGTCTAGTTCGGGGGTCCTTATATGCCTAATTGAACAAAATGAGAGCTGTTGGTACAAATCTGGACTGTTCTTTCCCAATCCTTCAAGGTTTCTGTGCTAAGATTTGGATCTGATTCTATTATTAGACTGAACTCCTTTTTTAAATTTGGAAATGTTTTTAGATTTCCACTCTAGCCGTTTGGCCCCTCTGTTTTCTAATGGGGTCTGTAGTGTTCTCTGGCTGAGACGGGCTCTGAAGGTCTGAACTCAGCCAGAGAATGGGTAGGATAGATTCATAGATTAATGCACTATTTTATACTTTGTTGTATTACAGTGTCATGCATAAATGGCAGCTCTACAAGCTCAGCTTGTAGACCCCCCCCCCCCCCCGAAATGTAACCGTTTTAGATATGAAAGGTTTCCACCCGACAGCAACGATATTCACATGGTGGCCATTTTGCTCTTAGGTCATCCTCAAGTATGACACAAGAGCAAAATGGCTGACGCTTCTATGGTCAATGCTTTTCACAGCATCTCTATTCTGACGATAGCAAATGGACAACGTCAGGAGGCATTATTGATTTCAGCAGCTATGGCGATTGATGAATTTGACAGGAATATCCTATGTAAAAGTTCACATCTGCATAATGTTAACATGTCTCATAACATCCCTTCAGTGGCTGTCAGGAATATCATTAATAACTACAGTTCACGACATAGTAAATTATAGGCATGCTGATTTTTAACCTGCCTACTCTGTAAGCAACCCTGACTTTCACTTTGTTGTGTGTAATTGAAAATTGTTTGACTGATACAAAAAGCTGAATGTTGTGGATCCAGAATAGGTCTGGGCAATATATCGATATATCAATATTATATTTTGGATATTGTAATATCGTGATATGGCTATTGTTATCTTTCCCTGTTTTTTGTCACTTAAAGCCCTTTTTTATACTTTCCAAATTTGTCAGAAATTAAAAATAGTGAAAGTAGCTGATCTACAAGCTCACATCGCGTCACATCACAATGTGTTGTGAGCTTGTAGATCGGCTATTTTTTAATAATACGATATCAGTACGATATCGTCACACTATTGATGAGGTATTTGGTCAAAAAGTGCTATTTGATTTTGTCCATATTGCCCAGCCCTAATCCACAGCCACATGTGGCTAAATGATTCAAAATTAGCTTCCTCTTGTGTGTTTTTCTGATTGTAAAAAGTACTGTAAAACCTAGCCATCACTTAGTCAATGAGAGAGTGTGATAATGGTGATCTAACTGTAGAATTTGAATTGAACCAGTTCAAATTCTGTGTGTATACCTTAAGATAAACTAGATTTTTCTTTTTGGACATGCAGTATGGAATTAACCACATGAACCCTAGCGTCCCTATTCGGGGCAAGTGATAACAGGCGAACATTAGCCAAACATTTTAGATCTACAAGAGCTTGTAGATCTGCTATTTTTGATGAAGAGATATGGTGTAGTGTAGACTGCAGAGGCAAAATAGGAGGGGACCAAGTATAGATCCCTGGGGGACCTCGGCCATGGTTTAAATAGTTCATTGTCTCAATTCATGAACTTCAGGTGTGCTATATGTACAGTAGGCCTACATAAAGCCTACAATTTGAATCAGGGGTGTGTGTATCTCATTGAACACTTGATTGGGCTCATTATTAATGCCATTAATGGATTACATAAATTCATTCAATCCAATCACTTAACTGTGTGTGTGTGTGTGTGTGTGTGTGTGTGTGTGTGTGTGTGTGTGTGTGTGTGTGTGTGTGTGTGTGTGTGTGTGTGTGTGTGTGTGTGTGTGTGTGTGTGTGTGTGTGTGTGTGTGTGTGTGTGTGTATAGAGTACAGTAAATGCCACAGAGGAAGAGGGATATTGTTATGCCTGGATGCGACACATTCTGAGCTTGTAGATTGGAGATATTTTCAAAGGTTAACGACAGGCTCAACAGGAATTTTCACTGCCAGTTCAGGGTCTCCCTATTTTCTTTCCTTTTAACTATGGTGATGAAAAGCTAAATTTACATATATTTTGCTTACATTGAGTGCAACAGTAAAATGAGCATAATTTCATAGAGTGGGTCAAAAAGTCCTAGAATAAATCACTCATTCCAGTTGTCTTTATCCCATGCGATTCGGGAACGCATCTGTGTCATTTTAGATTTGAGCTATAACCATTATTTTATACTTTGCTATTAAAAAATAGCAGCTCTACAAGCTTGCCGCGCTATGAGCGTGGCACCAAGCTTGTAGATGTATTTTTGATTTTTGCTTCTGGAGGTCCCTGGAACGAAATATTTTACAAATGTTCGCTTTAAAAAATATTCAAAGATTCAAAGATTTGCACACATTTTCACGATAAAAAAAAAGCAGATCTACAAGCTCATAGCGCAGCACTCAGTGCCGCGCTATGAGCTTGTATATCTTGTTATTTTTGAATAGCCAAATAAATCTTAAAATGTCACAGATGCGTTCCCGGTCTTAATGGGTTATTGAATGCACTGTGAGCACCCTATCTTTATGAATGAAGGAAGGAAACTTGTGGAAACTGAAGTCCAATCACTCTAATGCAGCAACTAGAGTAATGATGCCACGCAGCTCGTTTGTTTTGTAAGGAGGGAACCACATTCATCTTTTGATTGTTTGTCATTCATTTTAACTTTTATTTAATGTTCAATTGTCAATTATCAGTTTACAGACATAATCAGGGTGCATTAGTCACATTTTTGATGTGCGTGTGTGTGTGCGCGAACTGGTGTTTAAATAAACAATACCTTCTATTGAATCTCAATACTTACAATATTGATTTCGATGACATGACTGTTTTGTTTTTTTCTTTGCTGGTGATGCATGAATGAAAATGCTAGCTGTATGTTAAATGATTGTTAAAGATATTAAAAATGGCTATTTTACTTTGTGTACGTGCCTGCCTATTGTTATGCTGCTATGTTATCGAAGGCTTGTGATAACTCATACTGTATCTAAGGCCAGCATAACAGACAACCTTTCATTACGCGATTCATAGATGTGAAAACGTAACCAAAGCTTCCCTGTACTTACTACTTGGACTCAGAAATCTGGGGAAATGGGTACTACTGAAGCCAAAAAAAAGAACCACTGCTCTAAAGCAATAATCTTTCAATATAGTTTGAAAATCTACAAACTCGTGACATGTTGCGAGCTTGTAGAACAGCTATTATTGAATAGCTGAAGCATAAGAGTATAACATTTAAGTGGTTAAATTGATTTTAAACACAATTACATCTAATAAATTTATAATAAAATTACATCTAAATTAGTTAATACTATCTCATTTCGCTGGGGACCCCCTGGAATCCCCTCAAGGGCCCCTGGGGTATAAGAACAGGTCGAAAGAGGACAGAGGAGAAGTAACACATATTATAGAAGGTTGTAGTTGCCTTGAACAAAGTAAATTCAAAATAAACTCCAAGTCAATCAAAGGCCACAATTACATGATATTTTTGGCCCAGAATTTATTCAGGCATACTTTCTTGTTGCATTTACAAACACGGCAACACCCGCATCATACAAATTTCCCCACACAGATCAAACAATCACAGCCAGAGAACTCTGGCACTTTGGTATAATTAGTCAGTTACAACCACAAAATGGACACGGACATTTTGACATGTTGGTTTGTTATTCCACATCACCAGGTCTTTAATTCTTATCATTCAAGATAGCCAGGTCCATACGGTAATGCATTACCTCATGGCTCTTAAACCCATGTTTGCCATCTCTACACGCATTATTAGCTGAATGCACAACCTGTGGATTCAAAATGACCCTCTCCAATGCAATTAAGGGATTAAATCAATTGACTTTATGCTCTGCTATACGTTCCTGTAATCACGTAGACAGAGCTAGTTTACCGTTATGGTATGGCCTACTGTACCAATACAGGAACATTTGAATGAATACCAGGTGAAATGTAAGAACAACCCAAAGTTTCAAATGTCTCACTCTCGGTATGCCATTCCAAATTAGAGCCTATTGTCTCGAGTCCTGGTTGTGTTTTGGAATCCTCTCACAGCAGAGTACATTCTAGAATGAGATGAGACGCAATAGCATCAACAATAGAAATGTGAGAGGAGGCAATAATGTGCAAACAACAGGTTGGTTACAATACATAAAAACAGTAACACATTTCTTTTGTTTATCCAAAGATAGAACAAAGACGACAATGCAATCATACTGGTCTCAAATGATACAAATAAAACATACCTAGATATTTACAGCTGGGGATGTGATCAGGTCACGCAACGATGCATAGAATAAAGAGGCAAATACCCCATAAGACAGGAAATTTCCATTGGTAATAAATGTTTGCGATGTGCCTGCGGAAAGCCTTGAATCCCCGAAGGTATTAAAAAACAATAATCCCCTGATGCATCAAATCCCCATACATCACATGTATTCTCTCATTCACACTCCTTTAATCTTCCTCCTCCACACTCCTCTTCGCTTCCCTTCCGTTCACTTCATTGGTATGCAAGTGTTAAGATATTTAAGAAACGACAGGCACTTTTGGTCAGCTGGTTTTTGTTATGATCCATTCAAGTGTGTCAGACAGAGTTTGGGGTCAGTTACACTTGTCCTAAGAATCATTTCTATCAAAGATCAAACAGGGGAACTGAGAAGCTTATAAATGGCCATAGATTGTAGACCACTAGACTAGATGTCCTGGCTGGTAGAGAGAAAAGTAGTTTGATGATTGAGGCACAAGAGCGGTGTTATTGGTCAAGCCTTAGATTGGAGTCTCTCATTTTAAACACCCTCCACAGATATTTACTCATCATTTGAGCCAGACTGGACACATCTCAGTGGTCTCCGCTACTCAAAAACAGCTCACTACACCCCCCCCCTACCAGATGGATGTAACCCTCTCAAACGGAACATCCAGGATTACATTCAGGTCTGGTTTCATCGACTTGGGACTAACCGGCCAATCCCTCGTCCCATGAGGTGGTTGCCTGGATACGGCGTATCCTGCGCGTGGAGAAGACTGGTCATTGTGGAAACCCTCGACCCCCAAGGTCACCGGGTGTCTGATAGTATGTGTGGACGACGACACGCGACTCGCCAAGTCCCAGCAGAGCACTGGCAAAGAGTGTGTGGGAATAACTTACTGTAACTACACCAAACTCATGCCTAAACGTAACCTCAGTATCCTTAGAGATTCTCCATTCTAAGGTTTATCCTATGTAATTCTATGTGGCATTGTTGCCTCTGGGTGGCAGCATTGTAAAGGGCTACAGGTCTGGGTGGCCCAGGATGCTCAGGAACACATACAGGAAGGAAATTCAGTTGTTTTTCTTAGTTCCTGAATGGAGAGGAGTTTTAAAAACTCATTCATAAGTCAATGATGGTTTCCACTTAAAGCTGTACTATGTAGCATTTTTTGTGTGTGAATACAATGTTATTTTGTCCAGTCTGTAATGTTAATACAATATCACTAATACACTTGGGGTGATAGTATTTGGTCTCCCTGCTCTTCTATTGAGACATTTAGATCCTGTGGTCTGGTTGGACACGACTGGTTGACAAGTGGTACTGTAAAAATTCTGTTTCTCCTCTGAGCAAGCAGGCAGGCTCTATTAGCTCAGTGGTAAGCATTTCAGCACTTGCGCAGGAGACCCGGGTTTGAATCCGGGATAGGATATTAAAATTACAGAGTGCAGCAACATTATAAACTAATCATAATTTGTACAAGAACTGACCCCAAATCTACTGTCACAGATATGACCAGGAACAATGGAATAACAAATAATACAAAGTCACTAATAGCTACTAAAACTAAAAGGCAGCAGAAGCAAAACCTAAAAACATAAACATTGAATAAAGTGAAAAGAACGGCACACGTTCGTTCAAGACGTTTTCAAGACGTTAATTCCTATAACAATTACAAAGTACGCTTCAAAACTGAAAACAGAACAATTAATAAAACACAACAAAACCATGCAACAGCCAAAACTAAAACATAAAAAAAATCGCCTTCGAGTACAGCTAGTTTTTTTGAATGATGTCTTTGTATGTTCACGTATGCACAAGTCATACAGTGAGTCAATCAGGTAATAAATATGTTGATAAAAAGATCATTACAAAAGGCGTACGAGACTGGATTTCAGCATTGTAGAAAGGCAGACCCATTAGCGTTTAAAAACATCAGGAGAGAAGTTCCAGATGATGTTCTGTGTGTGTGTGTGTGTGTGTGTGTGTGTGTGTGTGTGTGTGTGTGTGTGTGTGTGTGTGTGTGTGTGTGTGTGTGTGTGTGTGTGTGTGTGTGTGTGTGTGTGTGTGTGTGTGTGTGTGTGCGTGTGCGTGTAGGCTGTCAACAAATAATCCAAATTCAAACATATAATCTAAATTGTAAAAATAAACCGATGTTCGATTGTGGTTTTCTTTTATTTCGAATGCGAAATAAACCAAAACATAAAAAGCAGCTCTAAAATGGCTGTACATAATGCACAAAAATAGATATTTGAAAGGTTCGAACCTACTGTATTGTGGTTTCTTTAGGAGGTATATTCAAATGTTATTTCTTGGCCAATTTTGACAGCCGTAGTGTATGTGTGCTTGTGCGTGTGTGTGTGTGCGCGTGTGTGTGTGTAGGGCAGGCGTCAGTAATCTGTTCACATTCCATAGTTAACAGAACTCAGTGCTGGCCTCTTCTTGCCTTTGATTTTCAGAGATCCATAACGAGCCTAGCAACAAACACAGATATAGAAGAGATTAAACCGGTATCATGATAGAATTAGAAATGAACAGTAAGCGATTGATTCACTTTGTTATGGTAGTTTTAGTATTCCTCAGAGTGGGGGGTGTTGTTGGCAGAACCAGCCTCATACAGCTGTCGTTTTCACACACAAAAATCACACACTCTCTCTCACAAAATGACACTTTTATTGATTACTTACTTTTTATGTTTTTTTCAAGCTGTGAGCAATTTTTTAGAGTGTGTGTGTGTGTGTGTGTGTGTGTGTGCGCGCGTGCGTGCGTGCGTGTGTGTGTGTGTGTGTAATTGGTTATGTGTATCTGTTTATATATCTATAAATATTGAACGAATGAAAAGTATTAACAAGACCTTGTAACCAAATAATAACTATACTGGATCGATTGGAACACAAGTTATTTTTTCCATTTAGTGAAAACTGTTTTCTGAATTTATGTTGCTATACAAGTGGTTCTCAAACTTTTTCATGTCAAGGACCCCCAAAATTGTATGTATTTAGCTGCGGACCTAGCCTGGTATCCAGCCTGCTTCGCTACGTTCGGCGGACTTTTTTTTTCTCTCTTCGCTTCTCAGTCTGGAAAGCACCCTATCTCCAAGGGAGGCGGGACATGGCATACGGCTGGAATCGAACCGTGGCTTCCGATTGGTCTGTGGTGCGGGGCGGGACAAAAAAAACAGTGTGATCGTTGTGATTCGTCATTCGTTTGAACAACATCCAATCAGCAACGACGTTGCCTAACGTAACATATGTAGTTCCAGTGTAGTTCTGCAAAACGAGTCAATAGGGTGCTTTCCAGACTGAGAAGCGAAGAGAGAAAAAAAAGTCCGCCGAACGTAGCGAAGCAGGCTGGATCCCAGGCTACTGCGGACCTCCATCTTAAAATATTTTGTTCCAGGGACACCCAGAAGCAAAGAT
The DNA here is from genome assembly GCF_963280865.1 of Gymnoscopelus braueri. Taxonomy (NCBI): domain Eukaryota; kingdom Metazoa; phylum Chordata; class Actinopteri; order Myctophiformes; family Myctophidae; genus Gymnoscopelus; species Gymnoscopelus braueri. Next base: position 16,025,719 of record NC_137617.1, on the reverse strand, counting down.
TTGAGTTTAAAATGTTTGCTTTGATATATTATATATTTAAGATGTGCACACATTTTGAAGATTTTTCAAAAATAGCAGATCTATGAGCTCATAGAGTGACACGCTATGAGCTTGTATATCTGCAATTTTTGAATAGCCAAAGAAATCTAAAATGACACAGATGCTTTCCCGGTTTTAATGGGTTAAACATGTTCTTACGTCTTTGCGGACTCGTGAGCGAGTCATCTTAACGCTTTGTGACCTCCTCAGCCCTCTCTGAGTGACAGCCTCGTCCTCGGAGAAAGTAGGCTCACCCTCCTCCTCATCTGACCTCTCCTCTTGGTCATAGTAGTACTCTGGAAACACAAACACACACACACACACACACGCAAGACATCAGGTAAATACTGCCACAATCCCCCCAAAACAATAGTTGTCCAGGGCAGATTTTTGTCCAGGGCAGAAAATAGACAATGTGTCACCCACCCAAAGCAGGTGAAAATAAAATAATTAAGTATAATTCTTGTCCAATAGAAAATCCTGAATGAATTATGGTGTACTACCATTAACCCCAATCACTGTGTGTGACTGTAAGCTGATTACAGTCATCTGCTGACTCTCTCTCTCTCTCAAGATGGTGGTTGAATGATAATGATTTATTTTAAAAAGCACCTCCTTATGTCTATCTGTGTAGTGTCAACTCTGGGTGCACCTTTCCCCCCTGAATCCAGCAGGGGTCAGTAGAGAGACACGAGAAACACTTGTGTTCAGTCCACTTGGTTCTTTGTCTCTCCCGGGCCATAGAATAGGAATGGCTAGAAAAGGCACATCCTGGTGTACAACTACCATTGTCTTTCGGTACGCCACAAAATGGCTTGCCACTGAATGCTGCCAGTATGGTTACAGATGCAAGCATGGCCTGTAGACGTGCATGAGATTGAGGGTAGAAGCAGAGATGACATTTCACTGACTGGCATTCTCTCAAGCCTTATGTATGCTTTGTCGTGCGCAGTGTTGCTTGCTGAATATAGCCGATCTACAAGATCACAGCTCTACGTGATGCGACGCGTTGTGAACTTGTAGATCAGCTAATCAAGCATTATACTCCTTAGTGATGCTTACTTCCACTATGTCATTCTGTCATTCTCACATACAGATTTCTAGCTGATCTTGGCCGAAGAAATGGAACTGTTGAATCTCACGCAACTCATACTGTGAAACCTAATTCACACTCCGTAATATGACAGCATCACTTGCTGAATATAACTGATTTTCAAGCTGACAAGACGTCCCAACACCATTGTGTGATGGAGCATAAATTAAGCTAAATAATGCTTCAGTTTGAGAGAAGACGGTTAAAGCAATGAAATATACATCCCCACGGTCTCATGAATCGCTGATTTGATACACTATCTAAATCTTGACTTAAATCTGTGTTTATGCATACACAATATGTTAGTGTTATGCATTATTCTCATATCCATTCACTATAATAACTTCTTGGTACTGTCATGGTGTTGTCATGTTACGTTATCTCAGCAGCTCCTGGCTGAGAACACACAGTTTGCCTTCATAGTTTATTCAGTCGTGCCTTAAAAGTGTGAATTTTAACCGTGTTTGGGCGGGAATGGCTGTTCCATGTGTTCTAGTTCTACGCCCTGGCTGCTGATGCCGACGCCACATCTGGATTCTATTAGAGAAAACCTCTGTTTCCTGAACAGAATTTCACCCAACACCAAGCCACCTTTCCACAGCACAGAGAGAGAGAGGAAAAGGAATGGTGGGAATAAAGCTTAGTTTATACTCCACTGCACGACGGTGTTGCTCTCCGACCACAACTGCTTTTCAGCGAGCGACAGGTCATATTCCAAAGAATAAATTAGGCTTAAGGCTTGAGGTCATATAATAACCAGCACAGCATCAGATGTATGGTGCTGCTCTGAGGTAAATAATGAAATATGAATGGACAGACTAGGTAGTGCATACAAGGCAGCTAGTACTGCTACAGTATATGGAGGAACCCTGCGAAACTGAGTTATACGTTGTTGTGTTGCGCCATGAAATAGCCAGTCTAGAAGTTCACAACACAACGCATCGCGACGCTTGTAGATTGGCTATTAGTATTTCCCAAACTGTCGTTCAACGGGGTATGAGCAAATGTTATGCTCCGCCACTGAAAATATCAAACCTACTGTACAAGCTCACAACGCGTTGTGGATACAACGAGTTGTAAGCTTGTAGGTCAGCTATTTCCAACACACTACGCATTGTGACGAAGTATGAATCGAGCTATAGGGTCCAACACGCCCAGTCTGTACCCATTCTTGAAACCCACACTACAGCTCTACACTGGAAACCACACTGGCCCCGTTTGGCTTTCCAGTGGAAACCGCACTAGCCCTGCTTGGCTCTACAAAAGGAAACCAGGCTAACCAACCCCCCCCCCCCCCCCATTCCCTCGTCTTTGACATGTTAGGCCGTTAAGTGCTTGGCCTCAGCACAATCTGAGGGCGAAAACAAATAAATAAATAATAAAGAACCTTTTAACATATGCAGCTCCCTTGCCGTATGGAGCCCACACTCCATGTCAGATGTATCGTTAACTAGGAAGGAAATAGAGTGGGAGTAACGTTTGCAGAAACACGAGGATCTTGACAAATTAGAGTACTACTCTTATCATGCTATTTTGATCCCTCTATCATAGCTTGACAGAAATTAACTCTGACTGGGTTTATCTGCAGGAGCAGGATTAATCAATGTGCCAGTTGACAGAGCAGCTCCAGACTCTTTTGATGACATCAAAGATTACAGTCTTGGGTTTGTTGGAAGATTGGGAGAGGCTTTTGACTGCTTACATCTACAGTGAGTCTATGATAAATAATAACATAAGCTATATTAGACAGACAGAGACAGATAGAACTTCATTGATCCTGTGAGGGAAATTCAGTCATCACAGCAACACCATAGTAAGAAACAAAGGAAAGATACAGGTACGAGAGAGATACATCTAAGCTTCAAGAGTAAAATAATAATAATAATTAAAGCTGCAAGCAGCGATGACCGGGCCCTCGCATCTCTGTCCACGTTAGGGGGAAGTATTGACCAATCCGAACAGGGAGCAGAGATCAGTAACTTTAATGAGGGACAAGGATTCCAGTGACGTGACTCACAAGTCTGTACGACACCGTTCAAAAGTTAAGCAACAAATAGGAACTACCAAATATCGACCAATCAGAAGATGGGCGGAGCTAAGTAACAACAATGAAGGACAAGGACTTTAAAGTTATGGCAAAAGATAGGAACTATAAACTATCGACCAATCAGAAAAGGGGGCAGGGCTAAGTAACACCAATGAAGAACAAGGACTTTAAACCGAGTCCAATGAGGCCACTGACAAGTGGCTCCGACAAGCAGGTCAAAGGTTTTTTGGTACAAGAAATAAAAGTTCTAACACAATATAATATAACAGGAAGTACACATAAAGTATAATGAAACACTTACTTCCAAAAAGCTTTATAGGTTTTAGGAGAGGTAGCGGGTGGCCAGACGGTTAGAGAGAATGTCCGGTAACATGAATGTCACAAAGCTGGACCCCACAAACGTTTTAGCTCAAGACCCAAAATAGAAATTAGATGTTTGCCCGGGACCCAAACTAGTTTTCTTAAACTTTTTTTTTAATTAATTCTTAATGGAAATTATGATTTTCTGGTTTTATTTTTGAAAAATGTTGGAATTCTTTTTAATTGATGAAAATGTCTGTATAAAGTTTTTTTTAATCTTTTGAAATATATATATATATATTTTTTAATGTAGGAAACTGAAAATAAGAGATATTTACTTGCGTTGCGACCCATAATAATTGGTCCGCAACCCACTGTTTGGGAAACAATCACGTGCCCTTTTCAAAGTGCCATTCAGACCCCTCCCTCCTCCCTCGCAAAGCCGGGCTGGATAAGCTTTTCAGCTGAATGTCTTAAATATAAATGGAAATCGTGTTCACATGGGAATAATGTTGTTTGAATTATGCCTTAGTGTGGCTTTTCTAAAAAGAAAAAAAAAACAAGAGCTGATTTTCCTGGCAGGCCTATGAAGAGACTGGATTCCAGTCATTCCATCCATTACCAGCCTATTCTGTGGTCAAATTCTCCAATTTCCTGCCATGTTTGGAGTAGACAGCTTTATTAAATAACACACACAAATACATGGACAGACGGACGCACGGACACACACACACACAGAGTCTGGCTGGTCCCAAAAGCATTAAAAAAACGGGATAAGTCTGAGATTTCGAGAAGCCTGTCCGATTCATTTATGAACAAGGGAATCCTTTCAGGTCAAGCAGAAGAGATGCTTGGTTGCGGTCAGTGTTTTGGGGCGGGGCGGATACTGGAAGCACATGCTGGCATTTGTCACTGATGCTTTCGCACACGTCAAGGGAGGTGGCGGGCTAAAAGGGGTCATCACCCTGACCCTTGTGTTCTGTTTGTTTACTTATTATTAGCACCAGTGAAACTGTCGGCCACGGAGGTATTATAACCATGTCATTATTGGGATTTTTGAAGCAGAATAAATAATTATGGGAAAATCTTTATGCCAATGTCAAAAAACCAAAATGATATATGGTTTATTTACCTCTGCTAGAGGTAAATACATTTTTATGTCCTAAAAAGGTTTTTAAGACATTTTTTTAAATTAAATTTACCCAAAAGTGAACACAAAGGTTAAAACACTTCTGTGTTTTAATATCATATTCTTGTGGTGTCTGAGTGTGTGTTAAAGAGTAATGATAGCTGTGAGAACCACGAGCTAAAGACAGCTAGCCGTGTTGGAGAATGAAAGCGTCTCTGCCCTCCACTGCCTTTCATTTATTCTGCCTCTGTCTTCTCTCTGTCTGTGCAGGATAACTGAGCTGAATACCTAATGCGTCCAGCTCTCAGCATGCTGACGTGATCTACCTTCATATGCCTCCCTATCTTTGCCGGATGCAACGATCGATTCTTTTCTTGGTGATTATTTTATCGATGCCTTTTTTGATTCAGCAAATAATAGAGAAACAATATATGTTTTTCCTCTCAATGAATTGATGAAAATCTAATCAATTAGTCGGAATAACCACTATTATACTTTGTCGTACGATCAGAATCTGTTTTATTTGTCACCTCACAGTTGACAGGTGTAAAGCGGTGAGTGAATTTTTTTTGACAAGCAAAAACAGTGTCATGCTAAAATTGCGGAAATGGCTATAATTATTTGCTGCTATCTACCTGCCTTTACCTCCTCCTTTCCTTCCTCATTCCCTCATCCTCATTAGGGATGGGACGACATGAAGAGTCCAGATCACGATTATTGTGGCCAAAATAATTGTGATTAATGATATTATCGTGATAGTCAAAATATGCTTGAAACTCTTAAAATGCCACTTTTGTCCAATTCAGGAGGGAACGTTCGCCAAACACAGCCGATCCACAAGCTCACAACGCATCACGTTTTTTTTATCGTGATAAACGATAATAACGACTATCGTCCCATCTCTAATCCTCATCCCTCTTCTCCACCTGACTCTCCTTCCCGTTTCCACTCTACCTCTATCCAATCACTCCATTCTTCATACTTCCTTCTCCATCCCTGCACTCATCGTCTCTCTGCTCCTTTCTCCTTTCCTCCCTTCCTCTTTCTCTCCTACCCATCTTCCTCACGCTCTCCTTGGCTGTGTGTGTGTGTGTGTGTGTGTGTGTGTGTGTGTGTGTGTGTGTGTGTGTGTGTGTGTGTGTGTGTGTGTGTGTGTGTGTGTGTGTGTGTGTGTGTGTGTGTTTGACATTCCACCAGCATCCTCACTCAACCTCATCTCATCTCCCCTCTGCGGGGAAGTCATCACACACACACACACACACACACACACACACACACACAGCTGCAGAGAGCATTCATTGAAATGCCAGCCAGGCTTTCAACTCATCTACTGAAGAGTGAACGAGAGAGAGAGAGAGAGAGAGAGAGAGCATGGGAGAGAGGAAGAGGAAGAAGGGGGGATGAAACGGAGAGAGGAGAATAAAGGAGTGTCGTCAATGTCAATGCAATACAGTGAGATGTAAATTGTCGTCTTGAATGTGTGTGTGTGTGTGCGCACGTGCGTGCGTGCGTCGGTATACGCGTGCATGTGTGTGCATCGTTTCCCCCCCATACAAATGAATAGGTGGGAAGCTGCCACCCTGTCTAAAAGCAGTCCATTAGTACTCGTTTCTCTCAGTAGAATTTTGGTTTAAAATCTCTCACCTGCCAATATGTACAACTATGTACAAAGTGCGTGTGCGTGTGTGTGTGTGTGTGTGTGTGTGTGTGTGTGTGTGTGGTGAGGTTAACAGAAGAGATCCAACGTGTGGCAATCTATTGTTCCAAGCATCGCCTTTGACCAATATCTGAACCACTCTCAAGTCTCTTTCTTTACCACTCCCTCACATCCTCGTGCACACATTTCTTCCCAATGTTCTTCTGGAGCTAGACCATATGACTTCAAATCAATATCACGATTTCTTTCAAACTTTTGCCTTGATTAAGATTAATAAACGATTATTAGAACCTGAAAATAGTGGAAATAGCCGATCTACAAGGTCAGTAGATCGGCTATTTTTGTATGCCACCATTGTACAACAAAACATAATGGGTTAGGTGGTTAAATATAGATAATCTATTTTTTTTTAAATGTGATTCGTTGATACAAGAAATACAACATATATGTATTTATAAAAAAAAGGCTTCTCAAACAGCTGCGTTGCATTACAACTTAGGAAAAGCGAGCTTTCAAAACCATACTAATTGTACATTTTCTGCCAGAAATAGTTAAACATACACAACACGTAGGAAAGGTTAGCTCTCTCTCTCTCTCTCTGGGAGTTACTGCTCAGGGAGTGAAGTCACATTCCACAGTCACATGACCCTCTTGCTGTCTACTTGCCCGCCTGGCCTGTGTTGTGTTGTGGAGTGGAGGTCATGTGCTTGCTCAGCCAGGCGTTGGGTGTTTGGGTGCGTGCGTGCGAGCGTGCACGCGTCAGTGTTTTGTATGCTGTGTGCTCAGCCAGACGTGACCGACCTGAGATCCCCTCAGTGCAGCTTGGCACAGACACAATAGAGCAAGTGAGGCTCTACAATGCCTTGTGCCTATAGCACTTTCCTTAATATCAACTATACATACGATGTGCGTAAGTATATAATACTGTGTGCGTATATGTATATATATGTGTGTAGATATATAGCACAAAACAATTGTGTTTGGTACAGTTCTCTGTTTTAACAATGCTTCTTAGCACCCATGAAAAATGTCTCTGCCAATGCTTATTCTGCTGTTGCTACTGACTCTTGTTTTGAGCTAACTACCCCAGCTGCCCCCTCCCACATGGGGGTACATGTAGTACCTGGGGGGCTCCGTGTCTCCCTATTGGATCCCATCCCACTCTAACAGAGGTCTGTTAGAGTGGGATCCTATTGGGAGACACAGAGCCCAGGAGGTCCTGGGCTGTTCCCCTCTCCCTTCTCTGGGGGAGAAACCTCCACAAAAACAGAGGGACTGAGGCCAGCAGGTGTAATGGGAAAATGAAGGCCTGTCCCTTGGATAAGATTAGTGGAACGGCCTGGAGGGCTGTTAGAGTGGGATCCTATGGGGAGACACGGAGCCCATGTAGGAAGCTCAAAACAATAACATTTTTCATGGGCACAACAAGCATTAATACGTACTAGGGATGCACCGATGTGGAAATTCTTGGCAGATACCGATGTTTAAAATAATAATTTAGCCGATACCGATATTTGTTTATTTTGTTTTTGTTATTCATTCACCCTTTTGTGCCAGGAAAATTAATAATTATTTTAAAAGCACAATTTTTAATCATTTCAGCCCTTTATCACGCTTTTAATGATCACAAATTCAATCAGATTTATGAAACAATCTCTTTATTAATATAACCTTCTCTTACAGAAGACAGATTGCGTCACATCCAGCTAAATAGTGAACATCGGCCACTGCCATCGGTGAAAGTCAAAATTAGCCAATCCAGAAATGCATGGCTTCTATGGAATCCAAATGACTAAAATCAGTCGTGGCGACTGAGAACCTTAACCTGTGTGTGTGGGGGTGGGGGTGTGTGTGTGTGTGTGTGTGTGTGTGTGTGTGTGTGTGTGTGTGTGTGTGTGTGTGTGTGTGTGTGTGTGTGTGTGTGTGTGTGTGTGTGTGTGTGTGTGTGTATTGTACCTCCGTCTGCAGCGTCAGAGCTCTGGGATCTCCTCGCGGCGGGGTTGGATGCCTGGGGGTTGTACTGGTACAGATGATGGCCTGGTGGTCCATCATCCTGCTGGCTGATCTGGGTCAAGTCATGCATGCTGAAGCTACGCAGCTTCTCGGTGATGGCACCTTGGCCCTGCAGGGACCGATGGATGGATACACACACACACACACACACACACACACACACACACACACACACACACACGGAAGGAAAGAGCGAGGGAGAGAGGGAGAGGCAAAAGAATGAGGAAGAAGATGAACAGACAAACAGAAACACACACAGTCAATACCACATCTTGATTCATTGTAACAAAGCAAACTGCATTTTTCCACATGTTACAAGACACAGTTTCAACCTCATGCAGATGAATGGGCGTGTTGATGTTCCGTGTTGACGCAAACAAAACAACTTCAAATGACTCCGCTGCCTCGCCGGGGGACAGTCAATGAGAAGAGAGAGTCATGCCATGGAAATAAGCCTGAGGGCTTTGTGTTGTGTAATCCCTGTTTCCTGATTGTTGTTGCCTATCTGAGAATTATTTCATTAGTGTTTGCCGTTGTCATTAATATTTCATGTGCCGTGCCTGCAGCTGTGGAAGCCACACGTAGTGCATTTATAATTGTCAAGTCTGCCTGTCAAAGACAGTACACTGTGTTATAAGTAAGAGTAGTACACAGTGGTATATGTATAAGAGTAGTACTAGTACACCACACTGCATTATATAAGCAGGTCTGCAACTGTCAATTATTGATTATTGATTACTATTTAGGATAAACACAATTGTTATATACATATTTTTATTTTATTTTATTAGGCACGGATGAGTATCAATGCATCAATAAACACAGTCATACTGGACATCAACAGACACATCGAAGACAGGGGAGTGAGAACAGGTGGAAGAGGCTTATAGGGTTAAAAGAAAAACGCCATATGAAGAAAAAACAAAGAAGACAATGAGAGGTATTAACAGTACACCTTCTGTGTATATTCTGTACACATGTACAGCAAAATGTAGATTTAATTTAGCTGGTATGATGAAATGAAAGGTAAAGTGATTATGAATTGAATACATAGGAAACAAGCTCTCAGGGCTTTTTTGTGTTAACCTTTTAGTATAACTTGTGCAATTGTACTTGCTGTACTGTTTGCAACCTGCTAATAACTTATTCAATCAATAAAAAACTCCTAAAAAGCAGGTAGAGTAGGACATTTTATTATAGATATTATGGAATGTGTCTTAACACATTGACAGGGCTGGGTCAAACTGTATTTAGTTGTATTTAAGGTGTAGCTTTCTAACCACCCAGGCACGACAAACAAACAAACAGTACCTTGAGGTTTACAACATCACTGAAAAGTATATTTCAAAAGTCTGTCTCAAGTAAAAGTTTCTGTCACGGATAACTTAAAAGGAACAATCAAAAATTATATATTATTTGCAGCTGCTACTTCACAAATAGGGGAAAACATTGCCAGCTTGTGTGAATAAATGTTGGTATGAAATAGAGCTGGGCGATATGGATAAAATCAAATATCATATTTTTTTTTCCAAATACCTCAATATTGTGACTGTGTGTGTGTGCATGCATATATATACACACACACATATATATAATATATATATATATATATACACACACATATATAATATATATGTGTGTGTGTGTGTGTATATGTTACAGGGTGAATGGAGAACCAGGGTGATTGAAGAAGGCTCGCTCGTTTTTACCCACCCAGCAATTCTGTAGAAGAAACACTAGAGGGAGCCACAAGCCAGGCTTGTGCACAAGCACATATGGCCGTGACCACCCACACACACACAGTCACACACACACATGCGCGCGCACGCACACGCGCTCATGCTTTCAATGGACTGTTAAGATACTTTTATTGTGTTCTGCTGGCTTTTGTTTTAGTTTCTCCCTGACACACACACACACACACACACACACACACACACACACAGTGATCCATGAAAAGAACTATTCTGTCCCTATCGGTTTACAAATCAAACGGCGCTGAGTCGACTAGTGGAGCGTCGGCCGGTCACCGCGGGCACTCGCGCCTGGAGGCGCGAGGGCGCGCTTCCTCGGCCTCAAGCTCCACTAAGTCGGCGCGCCGTGCGTGTGAACGCGTGTTCAGCGTTCCCCTCATAGATATTATGGTTCCCCTAGCTTAGCTTCCTGGTTGCTATGTGGGGGGGAACAACAAAAGACAGGTCTCCGTCGGCGCATCAAAGCCCCGCCTCTCCGCGCTCTCCTTCTCCTCCTCGGAGGAGGAGGAGAAGGAGAGAAGGAGAGGACGGGACGGTTTAAAACGCGAGGAGGAGGAGGAGGAGGAGGAGGCTCCTCTTCCTCGCGAGCCTCGCGTAATAACCCCCCGCCTCGCAGCGCCGTCCTCCTCCTCCTCCTCGCGAGCCTCGCTAATAAACCCTGTCTCGAAAAGCCCCGCCTCGCCCCGAAGGAGCCCCGTGCCTAAAAACGAGCGCTCTGTCTTCAATCACCCTGGATCTCCATTCACCCTGTGACATATATATATATATATATATATATATATATATATATATATATATATATATATATATATATATATATATATATATATATATATATATATATATATATATATATATATATATATATATATATATATATATATATACACACAAAGAATTAACCCTTAAAACAGGTGCCATAAAATGATATCACAATATCCAAACTCCCAGACAATATCTAGTCTCATATCACAATATCAATATGATACCGATATATTGCCCAGCCCTTGTATGAAATGACATATTTTAAGTAGTGTCCATGCTTCTATAATTAAACTGTTGATTTTTACCTCCCATAGCTGTCTGCTGAAGCACAGAGCCCCTACAGAAGACAGGTAGAATCAGAGAGACAGACAGTCAAAGCAAGAGTCACTAGAGAGGTAGGTTAGGCAAGTAGCACAGTTCAGGCTAATTTATACCTCGCCAAACGACCGTTTCAGGAATTAGCGCTCGACAAAAATGGCGTATTTCCAATAAAAGTCTTGCGATGAAGTAGTTATAAATTAGCCTTTAGAGCGCACCCGCGAGGACTTTTATGACCAAATCTGTCAAAATGTAGATTAAAATGCAAATCATGCACCACAGGCTTCTCTGTGTGCTCAACCATGTAGAGAAATTGTCCATCCTTAAACACTTAAGCCATATTACATATATACTCCGCTGTAGGATAACTAGCAAAAATAGCTAACATACAAGCTCGATGCGTTATGAGCTTGCCTATTTTAGTCATTTCAGAAATAATTTGGAGCAAAAAAATGTTGCCTATAATGACCATGTCCAAAACCAGGACGGCAGGTTTATGGTGTTTAAGAGCAGAAACAGGGTCTTATGTGTTATCACTTTATACTAGAAAAAATACAGCCAGTAGAGATTGTAGTGCACAAAACCCACTGTAAATGTACAGGGGGTTATATATTGTATGCTACAATGACGGGTGCAGGTGCAGTTATGATTTCTTCTATGAGACCACGTTCCCCCACCTCAAAAAAAAAGTTAAAACTGTCTGTTTTGAGTGCTAAGATAGATTTAGAATCCAAACCATGAATAAAGTCCCAGGAGAAATCCTCGCAAATGCTCTCTGAGCTTGTTGGGTTGAGCCTGTCTGGCAGTTTCAGACAAGCAGGTTTATATAAGATTTAGTGGGTTTCGTTTGTGCCAGGCAAGGTCAATCAATTCACGAACCCCACAAAAAAAAGGAAGAAAAGTTTTAAAAGGATTTCAAATAGTGTAATGACCGGTCAGAATAGGCTGAAAGCGAGGAGAATAGGCTGAAAACGAGGACAGGAGAGAAGAGAAGAGGAGAGAAATGAAATGAAAGATGACCTGAGAGATGGACAGACAGAGACAAGGATAAGTGGAGAGAGAATGTCTAGCTTTGAAGGACTGATCAATAGCATGGTTAATGTAGACAGAGACATGGGAGGGATTTTACAAGTCCCTGGCTGGCGTCACTACATAGAGAGGCTGGACACGCGCACACACACACACACGTTAAGTAGACAGCAGTTCAGTGCATCCAAGAATGTCTAATAAAGTGCCTCTCTTCTTCCACAGTTCACAGAGACAACACCCACTGCAAATACAGTATACCTACAGAAAATGTGTACTTTCTCTTTCCAACCGTTTTCTTTTACAGATTTTGGACGTCTATTTTTTTTGTTTTATTCATTTAAAAAATGTCTCCCCAAATTAGTCATTGCAAATTTCCTGTCACTGCTAACCCTCACTGTTTGGTCTTACCCTCCTTAAGACCAAACAGTAAGGCTGAGCCGGAGGCACCGCGGAGGAATCAATCCCCTAATCTCCACGGTGGTGGGCAAGAACTTTACTCCTGCGACTGCCCGACACCCACTTAACAAGTATTCTGTTGAAGAACCAGAGACACTGTCTGAGGGGCCGTCTTTCAAGGGGTTTAGCGTGCTCATGTCATTTGGGATAAACGAGAACGTCAACGTGTTGGACGTAGCCTGAGAGGCTCAAATTCAACCACAAAAGAAAAGGTGAAATGAAGATCGGCCGCCACCGTTGGCTTCATTCTACAGCACTACAGATAAGAACGTCAGCTTAACACATTCATTGCCAGGTATCAACTAATTAATTCATCCGCCACTGCCAGCGGTTTTACCTTATTTTGAGTCTTTTTGACGATCCATAGAAAAAACTATTCAACGCGGATGTAAACAAACGGTGTCGCGGTGGAAAGACAAGTCTCTCTTCTTTCCACCGGAAAGAAAAACATTGTAACTGCGATCGTCCGTTCTGTAGTTATCGGCAGTTGAATAAAGCTAGTTTTCACCAAAAACGCAATCTGGCAGTCATGTGTTAATACATAAAAGAACAAAGAGAAACGCCATGAATGTAAAAAGGTAAAATGTCGATAGGAGAACACATGCTTCCAGTCAGGATTCCCTGCTGGTATCCCCATCTGAGCTGTGAAACCTTAGAGGAGGATCAGATGGGACTAACTGATACACACAGGTATCCACGCAATGCTGATGAAACACACACACACACACAGGCAGAATAACAATGTACACATAGCCTGTAGCAAGGGGTAGTCCAGGGACAGCGAGGGCACCCTGGGAAAAGAGTCATACGCACACACCCATCATCGTGCGCACACAGACAGACAGACAAACAAACAAACACACACACACACACTTGCCTTGACAGCGGCGGTCACAGCAGCGGTAGCAGCAATGCTCAGGCCCTGTTTGCCAAAGTTGACCATGGTCTCGTAGCTCCTCTCCTTGGCCTGGACGATGTAGTCATCTATCTCCTACACATAGACACACACACACACAGTCAATAACAACAACACTTACACACTACACAATCCTCAGGGGGAATTTAAAGGGGCTGTGTAAGTGATATCATCACTGTCGGGCAGAAACCTTGCATGTCCAAAAACGTTACTTCTCAGGAAATAGAAAAAATTGCCTGTGTTCTAATGGATCCAATGCAGCTATTATTTAGTCGCAAGCTCTTGTTAATATTTTCATTGGTTAAATATTTATAAAACTCACAAAAACAATTCAAAACAAATTTTACTTTAAAAAGATTATCTATAATAGCACAAATAGCCAATCCAAAAGCTCAAGCTTGTTTAGCGTTGAGATCCTTTAGTTTAGGATTTTAACAATTCCGGTTCCTTAACGGTCCAATTCCTTAACGGTTCCCTTTAACGATTCCTATATGTGGTTCCAAATGGACCCTTACGGGTCTGTAACTCTGCGTGTACAAATGGGTTCCATTTGAACCACTGGTATTTATTGAACTGTAATTGTATATAGCAGGCATGAAGTCCACTGACAGCGTGATAAACCGGTTCCGGAAACGGTTCCAACTGTCATGGAACCGGTTCCGGTTCCTCAATGTTGGATCCGGTTCCTCCGGTTGCTCCCAACCCTAAGCTTGTAGATCTGCTATTTTCGCTACCGTTGCAACTTGCAAGACACTCTTGTACAACGAAGTAGGGCATTCATTTACGAAAAAACATAAAAAGTTGATAGATGGCAGTGGTTCTCAACCAGTGGACCCCAGCTAAATGATGGAGAGTTGGTAACCAAATGGACCCTTATAGATCTTTAACTCTTGAGAGCGTAAAATGAAACCAAACAGTCCGTTTGGTTTCATTTTACGCTCTCAAGAGTTAAATTATTGTTAAACATCTGCATTACTTAATTAAAGCATTGTTATTTTGATCAACGTTTGCCTGTTATCTCTCCTATGGTACCAACATCAATACAGGATGGAATTGTGGACAAAATCGTATCCAACGACGACAAAATATTAAACATTTTGGGTCAGTCTAAATCTTATCAAACGGGGGTCCGTGGCTCAAATGCAGAATAAATAATGGACCTTAATATGAAAAGGGTTGAAAACCACTGATATATGGAGATACAAGGTTTCTGCCTGACAGATACAGTACGATGTGAGGGAGGGAGGGAGGGATGGATCTTACCCTCTCTCTGGAAGACAGCAGTGGATGGAGACACTTCCTGTAGATGAGACTGGCTCCTCTGGTGTACGGCGAGAGAAGCCAAATGACAAAGGCCACCTTCAGCTCATAGTACAGAGGAAACCTGGAGAAATACAAACACATAGATTTAATGCAGTCAGTCAGTCACAGTGTTCATTTAACTCGGACAGGGTACAAATGCAACCAAATCCATTTGGTGTTTCCATAATATTAAACTGCAGTCAGCAATTTGGTTTTTATAACTTCCAGTTATAAAAAATCCCAGATTTATAGCACTGGTATGCCTATAAGTAACCACTTTAACCCTGGTGTCCTGATTTTGGGCCTGTCATTATACAGTATATGTGCCAGAATTGCACAAATAGACCTTGCTATGCGCTGATAATCTATTTTCATTATTCACTGTATGTGTGTGTGTGTGTGTGTGTGTGTGTGTGTGTGTGTGTGTGTGTGTGTGTGTGTGTGTGTGTGTGTGTGTGTGTGTGTGCCTCACCATGCCAGTGTTAGGTCAGTCACGGTCTCCACCACAGTGTAAAGGGCAAACACAATCCAATACATCATCCACCGCACCTACACACACAGAGAGAGAGAGAGAGGGACCATTGGGAATCATTCATATACACTACCATGATCTTTAGAGATACACAGACGATAATAAATATCACACACATATATGCACATGCAGTATGCATGTTTATTTGTATACATATATATCTACCAACCTATCTATTCATAAAATATGACGATTATAGCTAAAATTATAATATAATCCTTCATTAAAATTGCAACTTACAATTTAGGCACTTAGCAGACACTCCAGAGCGACTTACAGTAAGCAAGGTAAACACACACATCAAATGCAGAGACAGTGTAGTGCCTACGTACACTAGGATCACAGGTAAACCAAGAACCAAGAAACATCAATCTAAACAATATACTATCAAAATAAAATAAATCTGTACATTGAAACTATAGGATACCAGGTAAATACTTAACCTAGCATCTGTCTAAATAACCTGCTAATCTAAATGTTTACATTGTGGTCAAGAATAACATGAGAATAAATGACCATGGTAAGTCTTCATGGTCGTCATAACTAAGTCAAGTGCTACAGGCTAAGCTGGAGTCTGAAGAGGTATTGGAATCACTTTAGTAATGATGATCTTTTGATGGAAAACGATACTTTCATTAACCATTTTCAAATACTCATTGTGATAATTGGCACCATATCAAATGGTATGTATGTAATGTTGTCTGTGATGTATTGTGTTGCTGTGAGCCTGATGGATGGGGAGATGGGATGTACAGCGTTCTGATTATTATTATGAAACCTTGTGTAAAGGACGATATCCCATTAATTGTACAACCCTAATATATTTCATGTAATATAATAACATACAGTGGTTTTCAAAGCAGGGTGCAGGGACGCCCAGGGACCTTGATTATAACTCACTATAACTCAATTCACAATAATTACTACAATATAAAAAATGTATGAGTGACTATTATAACCATATTTTTCAATCTCACCACCATGAATATATCATTTTGTTCTCAATGCACAAATTAGACATTTTATATGAAAGCATCTTCATTTCAGAGTCCAAATATGGTTGGACATGGAAAGAATGTTCCTCTCAACAACAAACACCACACCAACGCATTAATAAATCATCAAAACGTATTAAATAAAATGTTTTTTCCATACATTTCCAGAATGTGTCCCATCGACTACACAACGCTCAATTATCAGAAATCATTTTCCATCGATTTCTCTGACTTCTGATGCCTGATTTATTCTTGGACGTGCGCCGTGTTGTGTACCAAAAATAGGCAAACCACAAGCTACTCCGAACTACAACAGCTACACTGTAAATAGCAGATCTACAAGCTCACAACGCAATGTGTTGTGAGCTTGTAGATCTGCTATTTTCGGCGTGCGACACAACACGCATCTAAGTGTAAATCAGGCATGAGAAGTGTGTAGTACAGTAGACCGTGAAACTGATGCAGTGTTGGTTGTAGTTGGTTCTCGCCCTCTCTCTCTCTCTCTCTCTCTCTCTCCCCCTCTCTCTCAGCCCTTATTAGCGGTACAGGGCATTTGAGGTCTGTGGCCTTTTATTTCTCCCCTTCTCTTTTCATCTCTTCCCATCTCCCTCCGGACTCTTTGCCATGCCTCTCTCTCTCTCTCCCTCTCTCTCTCTCTCCCTCATAACCCATTTCTCTGTTGTTCCTTTCGCTCTGCCCTGCTCTCTTTCTCGCTCCATCCATCCATTCATCCATCTCTGTATGCCTGACGGCCTCTCCTCCATTTCTCTCTCTCTCTCTACAGGCTCCTTTTTCTTTGCACTATTTCCATATCAGAGCCAGTGACAGACAGACAGACAACCGCAGTCACATGACAAGGGCTGAGGTATTAGCCCTAACTCTCCTGCACCACTGAACACACACACACCGACGCTAGCTAATGAAATGTCACTGCCAGAAAGTGTGTGTGTGTGGGGGGGGGGGGGGGGGGGGGGGGGGGTGAGTGAGTGCATACACACACACACACACACACACACACACACACACACACACACACCAGCAGGGTGACATTCATGCTCAAATTCTCTCTGTCTCTCTCTCTCTCTCTCTCACACACACACGCACGCACGCACGCACACACGCACAGTGGTGTTTCTCCCTGTGGTTTGGTGGAATTAGTACCTCCTGGAGCTCTGTCAGCATTACTACTGGTGGACTGCTTAATTACTGACCTTACCGTGAACCCTCACACATGCACGCACACGCACACGCACAGTCGCGCACACACACCCACCCATACAGACACACACGCCAGTGTGACATCAAGCTACGGTATGTTCAGAAGAATGATCAATGATAAAGAGCGAGTGAAATGGAGAGCAGAGGAGAGTGACAATCAGGACAACATATCGACGTGTCACTCTAGTCCTGTCCTCATTTAACCACGTTTAACCCTGGCCTCCCCATTGTGGCCATGTTGTCATTACATGGGCGGGGACTAGTGATGTGCGGGTCAGGTTTTTTCATGACCCGCCCCGCCCCAACCCGCGACGGAACCCAACCCGCCTCAACCCGCGACCCGCGACCCCATATAAATCTATGGCTCAACCCGCCCCGCGACCCGCGGTGGGAATATGAATATATATTATATAGCGCTCTTTTAACTCTTTGACTGCCAGAGTATTTTCATAAAGTACTCCCCCAGTGCCAGCAATTTTCGTGTTTTTTTATTTTTATATTTTGAATTTTTCTCATGAAAATAATTTAAGGACACATAATGTAAAGACCCAGCACAATTCCGCCACTAGAGCGCAGCACATGACAGCTTGATCCATGTCGTTGGGTCTCTCTCACCCTTCTTCATAGATTAGACAAGGAAAAACATGAAAACGGATGTGACGTCCCCCCCATTGTTTTGATCGGCGAAAATTACGTTGTGATATACGACGGCGATGACTGATCGTCACCCAGACCATAGATTATAGAAGAGAACCGTTCCGTTTGTCCGTTATACCGTGTGAAAACCCGTTTATTTACCTATTTTGGACGAAAATGACTGGGGAAAAGAATCAAAAACCGGAAACGGAATCCAGGTCATGGAACCGGATGCAGATGTCCGTGAAGTAAGTGGAACTCGAGAATAACATTGAATATTAAGCAGCATAGCGCAATCAGAGATTAAACAATGAACGCGCGTCCAGCGCGTCGAGCGCGTCGACGGCCAACTGGACAAAGTAGCACTTGACGCGTTATCGCGTCGTCCGCAGTCAAAGAGTTAAGTACCCAAAGTCCCTTTAAATGTCTACAGTAGCACAACATTGTCATGGGCTGAATAAACAAGCATGTTGTTCAAAATAGGGTTTTTTTTTTTTTTTGCGTGTGAGAGCGGCTGACCCGCTCACCCGTAGCCCGCATAATTTCCTCTGAAATCCTGACTCGACCCACCCGCGCCGCGGGTTGACCCGCGGGTCCCGCGGGTTACGGGTCGACCCGCTCATCACTAGCGGGGACGCTCACTACGGGTTTGCATTGCAACGCAAGAACGCATCGAGAGCTTGTAGATCTGCAATTTTCCAAATTGTTGCCTACATTTTTGTGGTTTAGTTAGTTTGTATAGTGTTTAAGTGGCCAGCCACTAGGAGTGTGAGTCCTACTCAGTTGACCGGGGTCCCTCAAGGCTCTATACTACAGTAGAGCCTCTATCATTTAGATCTACACCTAATCTCTTTGACAAAAGTAGCAGACCGACATGCTCACAACGTGTCGCAAGTGACGCGTTGTGAGCTTATAGATCAGATATTTTCGTCAACTGGTCGCCTGTTTTCGACAAACGTTCGCCTATTATTACAAGCCCAGAACAGGGACGGTAGGGTTCAAGTGCTTAAGCGTAAGTGGCGGTTAAGTGGTTAATCTCCTCCGTCTGCCTCCCCTCCTCTATTCTTTGTCTCTCTCTTCATCCCCCCCCCCCCTCCGCCCCCTCCGCCCCCTCTCTACATCTCATATCATTTCATCAGTAAGGGAGCACATTAACATGCGACCTCTGTGAAATATGGCGGCCATTTTGCCTTCCCCGAGGCGATCCCAGACATTTACTGGCCGAGCCGTCTGTGAATAACTGCCTTCCATTTAGAAAAAGAGAGGGAAAACACCTGACATCAGCTCTTTCTGTTCGCCGTGCCTGCTGGTATGGCTGGGTACTACACACTCAGATGAACTTCACTGGCGTCCCCGCTGTTTCATTATAGTGGCTCACGCACTAGTGGCTCACACACTCTGTATGTGTCCAAGAAAGCCAGTTGAAGAGAGAGAACAATAGAAAAAGAGGCTGACCAAGCAACAGATTCCATGTTATAGGGACGGAGCTCAAGAACCGCAATCGTTAAGAGAAAGCGGACCATACCAGTCTTAGACACAGTAAAAAATCCTCAGTGTTTATGTATCCATTTGAAAAGTGTACAAAATGTAACCAATTTGTACACTCTCCGAGTTTCAAATGGACAGTCGACATAAACCTCAACCATTTTCCCCTAAATTGCTTTCTGTTTCTGAGACATTGTGCTTTGTGTTTACATTTTGTCCATATTCAATAAACATTACAGAATGTGTCTGGAAATGTTTGTTAATGTTAGCCTGTAAGGAATAGTTTTTCCAGGCATATTGATATCAATTGTATTTAGCCACCGATACTTAGTTGGTCATATTCCCATGGGCCCTATACTAAGTTGACCGTATTCCCATGGGCGCTACACTAAATATCGTAGCCGAAAATAGCCGATCTACAAGCTCACAATGTGCTGTGCTGCGTTTCGAATCACCACATAGCTCCAATGTGGATTTTGGTGAGGTCAGTCAATGTCCAATACCTACAAACGTTAAAGTCTCATAGAGCATTTTCCCATACCATTTCCACACCCATGGTAGTGAATGAGGTTTACAAAGGTATTCTGAGATCTACTAAAGTACACACTGCATACACTTATGTACATACATAACGCATTTTGAAGACAGGGGCAATCTCTGCTAATGGCTGCTGAAGTGGGGTGCTTGTGTTGGAATTTGACAGACGGTATGGAATGGCCACATATGGCTGATTTAAAGGGGCCACACCATGAATTTCATTTTTTTTTGGGGGGGGGGGGTATTTTTTGGGCTCCCCAGTGTCTCTTGTACCCCAAAAAATATTTTTTTTTAACATTCAGTCATTCATTCTCATTTCAGAGATTTTCAGAATGGGCGTGTCTGAACAGGCCATTTCAGAATGGCAATGCAAGTGACATCACATGCCTTGCCATTGCATTGATGATGGCCAGACAGAATTGCTCAGTAGCCCCCCCCTGCCCAAAAGGACGTTTTGGTATTGCAGCTGAAAGTGCTGTATAAGCCAGAGACAATTGACTTGGGATGAGTATATCTGAGTGATGATTTAGGCTCAAACCTTTTGAAAAAGGTTTGAGGGACATACACCATATGATATTAAATATCAAATTTTTTTTTTTTAATTCATGGTGTAGATCCTTTAAGAAACATTTGGAGCAGTCTCATAATACTTTCCGTATATATATATAAAATATGAATTAATATCTTGTAGAGATAGCAGTGCACTACATGTCAAGTGCTGTTAGCTTTGTACCCTCAACACAGTAAAACAATAATGTTTTTGTAGCATGTCTATGCACGGTTGTCACCAAGAGACATTCCTGCAGATTTATTGTACTTGGCAAACAGAGTGACTCTGATACGATCGACGCCCAAGGGAAACCACCGTTTCAATAAAACCATGTGGGAGTCGACATTTGGCACCTTTGCTAAACTAACATAGGAAAACTCGTGGCTCACTGTGTTGCACGGCACTCTCTACAATCTGCCCCAATCTGTTGTATGGACAGTACATGCTGGGCTGGCTGTCAGAGCATTTGAAGGGTACAGCTCGCTTGTTTGTTAGCAGAGGTTAGAGAGAGAGGCAGAGAGAGAGAAAGAGGGAGAGAGGAGAGATGTGATACGAGCGGTCATCCCAATTCCGAAATGGGTATCGAGTATGTCTTGTTATTATCAGTTAAACATACACTACCATTACAAATTGATGCATGCAGAATCATTGCATTCACAAATAATTATTAATAATTACACTAAGGATTTTGTCTCAAGTGCATACAGCCACATGTGGCCGAGGGGTCCCTGGATCTCACAAAACAGACAGAGTGACAGTGCATCCAAAGCCACGCAGTGCAATGCATTATTTAACTACAACGCTTAATGGAGATAACCTTAGAAAATAAAGCTCTGACCTTGCTTTATTTCTGATGTTACAAACGTTGTGTCGCAGACACAAGAGTCGTGTTACCAGGGCACAATATGGTATGGGTTCCTGGACGGTATCCGTCCAAACTGAGTAAAATTAGACTCAGTGAAACATATACTATGCCGTCTGCGAGAGTCATGTTCTAGAGTTTGGGTTCTGATTAATTTGTCATTCTGGCAGAGAGCAGAAAACTGAGAGTTTGAAACACAGCAGGAGATGGAGGACACAGGGGTAGAAAAACAGAGAGAAAGAGAGAGAGAGAGAGAAGGAAACGAGAGCCAACGAAAGATAAACCTGGCACAAATAGGGGGGAGGATAGAGGCAACTCTGATTCACACGTTTAAGTTGCTCTGGATAAGAGCTTCTGCTAAATGCCAAAACTGTAAATTGTAAAGAAACCAAGATATAGTGAGAAAAATGTAGAGACTGTGTGAGAAAGGCAAAAAATAAATAAAGCAAGAGTGAGAGTGTGCAAGTGGAAGAAATCCTTACTGAGAAACAGAAAGAGCAAAAACATAGTCCCCGACTCCCCGCCCATATCATGATGCATCATAGAATAAACAAATGTCCACGCCTCTAGGAGGCAACAGTAGTCTGTATCACCGCCACGGCAAGCCAAGCTCCAAAGATCATGACAACTTAACTTGATGAGAACATTCTTCCCAAGGATGCAAGTCCGTTCTTCGCATTCTGGTATTGAGAACGGTCACGAGTCACGACTAGTCGACAACTGACAATATTATTGGCTCATATTATGGTGAAAGTCTGGTCGAATACGTGAATGAATAATGTTATAGTAACAAATTAAACTGAAACCGATGCAATCTAGCTGGGTGTTGGGGTTTCCCCATTTATCCAACTTTATGTTTTGCATAGCAGCAATCAAAATACAAAGTGCGCTACAACGCCAAGAACATTTTACATGGGATTATGTTCCACAATCTTTATGTATTTTGTTATTCTCACGTTGCCAGTTGATCAGAGATCTCCTCCTACCAGTCGTCTGGGCACTTCTAAATGCAAGCTAGTTGCTAGTAAGGCGGTGAGAACAGCTCGGCTAACAAACCTACACCTACTGCTTTCTTTAGAAACTGATCATGTAAATATAATACATTACATTATTGATACGGACATACTTGGGCGTCTAGTAGTTTGGTAACACTTGAGTAGAATAGAGATACAGGGCCATAACACATTCAACTTATTTTACTTTCACCCTTGTTATCATGCTGGTAATTAAAGATCATGAAGCTATCAGTTTTATATGCTGCTTGGATTCACTGTGACCTGACTCCGCCAGATGGGGGCGGTATTGACTTCACAGGTTCACAATACAGCATCCATCTGGGATCGCTCAGAGAGTAGAGCTACTTCGCACAGCAGCGTGTGCGAACCAATCAGCGGCTGCTAGGGGCGGGATCTTGGCGAGACCGGATGTGACGCCATCGAGAAGCACTTGTTGCGTTTTAGTTCTTTCACGATTCATCGTGGTTGAATAGTATACAAAATAACTACTGCTGGCGCAGGTACTATACGTCATGTAGACACGTCAATATGATTGGTTGATACTAGACGGTGATAGACAGACGGCCCCATCCAATCACCTGCCAAGTAGCTTGAAAAAAGGGATCGCCGTCTTGCATCGTTTCTGCCATCGGGGTCCCAGATGGAAGTAGCGTGTGAAACAAATGTGACGCAAGCTTGTTCCATCTGGCGGAGTCAGGTTAGATTCACTGCACCACAACTGAAAAAACAACTGAGCAGTTTCATGCCACTCTCTCACGTCAATATTGCATCTGTGTGCCCCGTTGGTTTGATACTCTCCATTTGGCTGTTCAGCCACACAGAGTTCTCCCTCCCTGATGAACTAGGGTGCTGATTCAACATGCTCATGAGTATCATGGGGTGATCAGACCATGGGGTGATCAGACCATGGGGTGATCAGACCACGTTATTGTCTGACTACCACCAGCACAGGAGAACAAACTACTGCAAAAAAAACTACAGCCGATTGTCAGCCACAGATGCTCAATGACAGCGGCTTGGCGTGCATGGGCCTTAACCAGTGGTGCCAGATTTTGCAAGAGAAATAAGCAACCAGGTCTATGAAAACAAGCCCAAAAGAAGCGACTATAGGCCACATTAGCACTTTTAAACCTGTATACATGTAAGCCGATGTAAGCTCACGTTGCGATGCGACACGTTGTGAGCTTGTAGATCTGCTATCATTTTTTTTTTTTTTAAAGCAAAACATTTTGAATATTTTTCTAAACATTTTAACAACACAAATCTGATATAGAGGTCCCATCCCTGGTACAAAATGTTTTCAGAAGGAAGTCCGTGGACAAATGCATATAAATGTGGGGGTCCTTGACAATAAAAAGTTTGTTTAAACAACACTAGGAAACAAGCCCAAATAAGCAACTACACTTTACAAACAAGCCGGGAAAAAAATGCAACCCCACGCAACTACCAATATTTACAAGCAACTTTACAAAAAAAAACAAGCCCAAAACCACTTATAATAAGCAGACATGGCAACACTGGCCTTAAGCCGTAAACTAACCACTCCTGAGCGTTGATAACTCAGTCGGCCTCCTACGTTACAGGCTGGAGGCATCGCATGCAACGCTATCAGTTACATCTCTGTTACTAACACCTCTCCTCCTAGAAACCCACACAGGATACTTAGATGTGCAGAAAAACAGGTGGCCACCTGAAAAACTGGCATTGATAACCAGTGATACTATGTAAACACACAAAATGCTAAATGAAGGATTCATTCCAAAACATCTAACATACACCACTGACACATCTAGTATCTATCAAGTAAAATACCATATTAATATATTGTATACTGGTAAATGTTTGCCATTTACATAATAAATTGTGGGCATTTTGTAATTAAAAACTGGCATTCACAAGGCTTTTCAATACACAGTACTTCTTCATTGTAATGACACTTGTGTTTAAAAGTAGCTCTAAAAGTCAAAGTCCTATTTAGGAGTCACATACATGCCCTTTCACTCTCTCCCTCTACATGGCAGCAGTCTAAGGTCAGGTCAGGTGTGCCATTGTTTGCTATAAATGTCTGGATGGATGGCAGCAGCAGCAGCAGCAGATATGACACCTGTTCCTCCCTCCCTTGCACTCTTCCTGCCTCCGTCTAGCTCATACACACACTCGTTTTAAATGGTTTGTATCAGATATGATTAATTAAATCATAATGGACACATAACAGACGTGTTTCTGAGGTTTCAGCATAACCCATGGCTACGTCGCCTCAGTTTGAACTTTAAGAACAAAACACAAGGCAAACAGGGCTCCCGGTTGCCTGAGAGTCAGCTCAGTGTAAACACAGGAACAGCCTGCAGGGACTGTTTGGCCTTGTGTGGGCCATAAATAAGAAAGAAAGAAAGACAGAGAGATAGACAGACAGAGAAAAGCAAATGAGTTGAGAGGTAGGTACCACCATTCTTCCACATGCCTGAGCTCGTAGTCTGAAGAAGTACAAGACAAGGTGTGTCTGAAGGTAGTGTTCAACACACACACTAGCAAAGTGATTCATCCAATAATCAAGAAGCATGTCTTTTTTATATATATATATATATATATATATATATATATATATATATATATATATATATATATATATATCTCAAAGAATAAACGTGAAAAATCATAATTAATATTTTATAATCAACCAATTACATGGATCTGATTAACCCCTTAATTATATACTTTGTTGTATAAAATAGCCAATAGCTGCTATTTCGGGGGAAGCAAAATAAAAAAGTCTCCTATATAATGACATGACCAAAATAGAGATGCTATTTTGAAAGTGGCTAACTTTCCATTTACTGGTCCATTTGCTACTCGATGTTATATTATTTTTATTGTATTATAATCAATTTGTTTTGATAATGAATTAAATCAAACATTATTAGGACATACAGTATATCTCTGTGCGCGTGCGCGTGTGTGTGTGTGTGTGCGTGCGTGCGTGCGTGCGTGCGTGCGTGCGTGCGTGCGTGCGTGCGTGCGTGCGTGCGTGCGTGCGTGCGTGCGTGCGTGTGCTTGCGTGTGCTTGCGTGTGTGCGTGTGTGTCCCCAATACTTACATATTCCTTAACATTTTTTGTCTTCACTGCTTTGTAAGAGTAGTATGCCGGATACAGGGTCCCAAACAATAGCCTGGTGGGAGGGAGAGAGAAAAGAGTCAGTAAAATAATTGATAAATTATGTGAAATACTTAATATGTCTGCTTTTAACTCAACAAATGTGCATCATTTGCCAGTATGACAGAGCCATTATCTTCATACGTATTGTATGTCTATATCAGCTGATCTCAAGTCTGTTTCCGATTTTCTCCACTGTCTTGGAGCCAGTATCTCAAAGCACAACTCCAAGAGTGATGATGGTACACATGTTAACTTTTCTTTTTCCTACCCGGTCCTTCAGTTCTTTGCTCTCTTCCGCACAAAAAAAGTGGAAATCTGGAAAGTAGAAAACCCACTCCGACAGGCTATATGAGGCTTACATACAAATCTTTCGTCCAATTTTCCAGTCGACAAGCGCGAGCCGCCTAGCCCGAGAATAATTTGCTCTCTTATTTTCATCTTCATGTGATGCCGCTCTGAGTCTTGACCCAGTCTCTGAAAAACCGCCGCAATAGAATACAATGACTCATTGTTTCCTCTGTAATCTTCTGGGAGTAATTTTTGGTGTGTTCCACATGTGTCACCCCCCCATTCTGGTATAATAGGTTTCAGCAACAATACTGTTATTAGATGCATAGTACAAATTATAAATATCGGGCCAACTTTAGTCATGTTTTGAGGAAGCTTGGCTAGGGTATGTATATATCGCTAGTAGTGTCCAAGACGGCGGAATGACTACATAACCAAAAATACACGCCTTGCGATGCGCTGTGAGCTTGTGGATCGCCATACGATTCAGTATAAATAAGGCTTAAGGGAGAGCAACCCACATGCAGTACAGTAGAGAGCAGAAGTAGACAGTGATAGGGCTTTGTGGATGGCTGAGTGGTCACTGTATATGATCTCCTGATAGCGGGCTCGCGGTAACAAAGCTGTGCTTTCACTAGACTGCGGTGTGAAGAACAACACATACTGGTGTGCACGGCACACGCATGCACACAAGTACTAAGAAGACTCACGAAAATCGCAGTCTCTCTCTCACACACACACACACACACACGCACAATGTAACAAGGGCAGTCTGTTCAACCACTTTCCTCTCAGCTGAGTTCCATATATTCTGACTCTGACAGATGTGTGTGTGACAGAGAGAGAGAGACTAAAATGGTTCTGCAGTCAGGCCTGCTGGAAGGAACAATATATACTAGGACACTCCCTACTTCTCAGCCCCCCCCCCTCCCTCTCTCTCTCTCCCTTTCCCCCACCTCCTCTCTCAACTCCCTTTTTTTCCCTCCCTCCATCTCTCAACTCCCCCACACTTTTCTCTCTCCTCTAACACCCGACCCCGCCACCCCTGCCCGCCCCCTCTCTCTGGCTCAGTACCCACTGGCTGAGAGAGGTTACCATTTATACAGCACAGCGTGTTCCCTGCGACCGTACACACAGTCAGAGTATGCAGACAGCACACTGAATAGGAGAGGCTGTTCCCAACTGGCCCGCAACACTCAACACTCCAGCTTCATTACTGGGACGCTCTCCAGGGTTTGTTTGGTTTATTTCCAGCTTTTTTCACCTCCCCTGGTGTCATGAGGCTGTTTTTTTCTCTTTCTGGGGTATAGCCCTAGATCTTTTGAATTTGTCGTGACGAACAACACGCAGCAACTCTGTGACACCACAACAGCTGAGAGTGACGTTTCGAACTCAAAAACACCCTGTATGCCCCCGTATCCGCTGAGGCAGCAGCAATGTGCCTGTGTGGTCGGTTCTCAAGTTGATGCAATCTTTTTCACCTCGAACCTGTCCTCTAAATATTAACCAACTTCAAAACAAAGTGGTGGATGGTTTTTTTTCAAGTGGCCGCTGATCCGCTGATCCAGAAAAGGTTGTGGGAACACAGTTAAATATATGCACAGATTTCTATCTACTGCCAACAGCCCAATGAGCTGTTAGTCTGACACACACACACACACACACACACACACACACACGAGTGGCTGGCAGGCGGGGTTGAACTTTACCCTGCTGCACCATCCAACAACTCCAGTGTTGGTGACTCACGTTACCTATTAAGGCATAGAGCGAGTTCACATGCATGCATACGCACGCACGCACGCACGCACACACGCACGCACGCACGTGCACAGCTCTCCTCCGGCTGAAACACTAGCTTTTGTCTAGTGCGAGCGAGAGAGAGCGGCACGTTTGTGTGAGTCGGGTCGATCAGTAGCACAGGCCCCATACATCACGCTGGCAGGTACAGGATTTGTGGATTTAAAAGCGGCAAGGGAGCTGGCCCTGAGTAAACGATAGGCAGCGGTTTGCTGGAACAGAATGACACCCTTAACACACACACATGCACTTTGAAATACACAAAGTACAATGTTAAATGACCACGTGACACATTTTTTCCACCGACGTTTGTTTACTGTTCCACAAACATAACATCTTGACTGAAGAGTGTAGGCGTTTAATAGTATTAACTCTTTAAGACCGGGAACCCATCTGTGTGTCATTTTTTAGATTTCTTTGGCTATTCAAAAATAGCAGATATCTGCTATTTTAAAAAAAATCATGAATAGTTGTGCGCATATATATTTATATATATATATATATATATATATATAATTATTTTTTGCGGACATTTGTAACTCAAATCTATGCTTCTGGGGGTTCCTGGAACTAAATATTTTACAAATGTTTGCTTTAAAAAATATATAATCCAAGATTTTGCCACGAATTTTCAAAAATAGCAGATCTACAAGCTCATAATAGCCAAAGAAATCTAAAAATGACACACAGATGCGTTCCTGGTCTTAATGGGTTAAGTACGATATAAGTAAGATGTAAGATTTATTGATCAGATGAGTCTGATCAATATGTAGCCAGATATTCTTCATGACCACAAACCACTCACTGTACCATTCTAAGCCTACACTTTTTTCTTTTCTTTCCATGTTGCAGTGAAGACATTTCATCATATAGAAACAGGCCCATGGCAGAGTGTTTACCGTGAATCGCTTGTAAGTGTGCCGTTTACTTTATTAAAACAGAGTCAGACCGTGCTCAATTGATTTTCCTTCTAGAAGTAACCATAAAGTAATGGAAAGCCCCGCATCCAATTGTTTTAATGAGCCTGGGTCTTGAAGCCAGGGAGAATTGTTTCTCATCTCGATCCTAGACCATAAAAAAAAGAAGTAGAAGAAACCTTATAAACTAGAACTGGGTAGTATAGTGTGGCTCCTACATACAGTGCTTATCTGACACGGACTCCATCTGAAGAAACAGACATACAGTTTAGATAGGCTTACACTTACAGACGCACTGTGTAAACAGTAGTAGCACTTTAATTACCAGGTTGTTATCTACACAGTGATCTGACCCGGCATGCAGGCAGATGACTGGTAGAGTGTTGACCACATAATTACAATAGTCTCCAATTCCATTCAGATAGGGTTATGGATTTTTATAATCAACTAAATTGATTAGTCTGATTAACCATTTAAGCCGTATACTACTTCATTGTACAACACCAGTGTGACGCAGAAAGAGCTACAAGCTCGCGCAACGCGTTGCATGGCGACTGCCTAAATATTAGTAAATAAACATTCCATAGCACACAATTACGCAACTGCCAATTAAGGGCAACTTTGAAAGAATGTGACACCATAAATAACAAAATAATAAACAGTGAGATGCTATCCTATGACAGGACCCATATATCATGGGCGGGAAGGTTCATTATGAATATGGTAACCGTCCTGCACCTTTCAACTATGGAAGTTCCTGTGTTGACTGACATACACGTCATGACCAGTGTTGCCAGATTCTGGGAGAGAAACAAGCAACCAGGTCTAGGAAAACAAGCCCAAAAGAAGCGACTATGGGCCGCATGAGCACTTTAAACATATACATCAGCTATTTCCAAATGGCAGATCTACAAGCTCACAAGTTGTGAGCTTGTAGATCTGCCATTTGAAAATATAATCTTGGGGGAAAATTATTAATAAGCATACCTGGCAACACTGGTCATGACTCATGTCTACTTGACCTGTCTCTACAGAGACTGAAAGAATGACTGACACAGAGAGAGAGAGAGAGAGCGAGAGAGCGAGAGAGCGAGAGAGAGAGAGAAAGGCATGATCTTATTTATAATGGCCAAGCCAGCGGCCAGGGCTTGGGCTGAGGTTTCCGCTACCAAATTTAAACTGACCTACAATTCAACCTGGCATGGTAGGAGGAAAGGAGAGGAGATGAGGATGACATGACGAGCCGGAGAGCACATGAGAAGCTCCTCAAATAAAAGTACTAGGCTATCCCGGGGGCTCAGTGAACTGACACCCACTGGGAACGGGTACTTCCGATGCCATGAGTTTAACTTGTGATCCTCTCTCTAATGTTTCATATCTCACCCCCCAACATCTGATCAGAGATTAGATCAGAAACAACAGTGAAACAACACGCAATGTTACGGAATCAATAAAACACTGTTTGAATGAATGAATGCCCTCTCTTTCTGTTTAAATCAAAATGACAACCTTTATAAATAAATAGGCTACAGATCTGTAATAAATCACATGTAAAATATGACCCAATAGATGAATGCAGAGTGCAGACATATGTATAAACCATTTATGTTATGTGATGTATTGCATCTACAACATCATGGGACGTTCTGCAGTCTCCCATCATGTAACAGCTAACACCGGATCTCTCACTGCTGCTTACGGTGCTGGAACAAGCCGTCCCAAAAAAAGAAACCCCAGAAACACATGGAAGAAATAGTCCTTTGGACAGATGGGAATGGGAGTCGCGTTTGTTAAATCGCATGTTAAGTAGGACCTCCCTCTCCCCCATCTAAATCCATTTACAGTAAAAGTGCTCTGCCTCTCCCGCCTACAGTAGAGATGCGACAAGTTGAAACGAGGATACTTTTTTTGGTATTTTTTTCCAGTAGGTTCTTGACGGCGTCTCCCAGAGGAGTTCAGCTCAGGACGCAAAGTGTTTATGCAACGGGAGGCCCGGGCGTCCAATCTCTGTCTGCTCTCTCCCTCTCCCCACTCTACCTCTTTCCTCTGCAGCACCCACCTTCCCTTTCTATCTCTGGGGTTTGCTGCTTCTCTTCGTGGTGCGTCTCTCCCTTTTTCTTCGTTTGTGTCATTCTTTTCTCGTATTATTACTGCGCCCTCTCTCTTGCCTTTCCCTGTCTCGGTTTATCTAGGTTCCTTACACACACCTACACATGCTTTCCCTTCATCTCTCGCCCCGACGCCCCCTCTCTCCCTCTCACACACACACACACACAATCCTACATTCAGACATATTGTCTCTCTCTCCCTGTGCTGTGTTCCATGGCCTTCATCCAGAGAACCACCTCAGCTAGCAGCACCAGGCAAGGAGCGGACAGCCGAGGCAGTTTATTTTCCTGCTGTTGCTATGGAAACAGCAGTACTGCTGGAGATCTCGCCTCTCTCGCTCTCTCTCTGTGTTGTTGCATTTCTCTTGTGTCAATTCTTTTTTGTCGTCTGTTCTCATCTCTCCCTCTCTCTCTCTCTGTGCCCCTAGCCCTTGTACTACATGTTCCACCCATTCACATTTTCTCAACGTTTCTCTCCATCTCCCTCTCCAACAGTAAGGTTGTCAAGCACAGCAGCACGGCACCAAGCAGACGGGCGAGCCTCGATCCTCTCCGAGGCAGTCATTTGAAAGCCTAAGTGGCGGGCTTGCGAGTCTTATTCAAGCTAATAGAAGGCCCGCTGTTGTTGTTGATGTTGAGCCTAATAGCAGGTATTTGCGTTTGATTGCTCCTAATTTGCTTTGACTGGACTGTTGGGCCTATCCTCCACGCATGCCATGCACCCACACGAGGGTGGGTCCAAAAGTGTGTCGACAATAACAACATCAACAGCAGCAAGCTCAATGACAGCTTTAACAACACCATGAAAGTTAACCACTTTAAACTTGGCAGCCCTATTTTGGGAATGTTATAGGCAAAAGTATTCCAAAATATATATATATGTTTTTAATTAAATAGCAGATCTGCAGATGTATTTTCAACTAGCCAACATATATAAAAATATCACACCCTGTGTGAAGTGGGCGGTGTCTTGCTAGCTAATCACAATACTGAATGGAGTCAACCAATCATGTACAAAAGATAAATACATTTATTGAAACACTCTTTATGATGGACGAAACTATAACTTTAAAAAAACCAATTTATGTTTTTTTTTAAAGTTATGGTTTCTTATATAGGGCTATGCACATGTGTCATGTGACACTGGCCAATCACAGTCCTGAATAGATTGTGATTGGCCAATCACAGCGCAGGATAATTGTACAAATTTCCAAACCTCACTTATAGGGGCGGTTTCACTGCCCAAGATAATTGTACAAATTTCCAAACCTCACTTATAGGGGCGGTTTCACCGCCCAAAAAAAAGGCCAAGAGGTTAATAGCTGCTAAAGCTCAAAAAAGACTCAAACTGTGACCCCCAAAAAAGCTGACATTTGTTTCAATTAGTATTATGAATACAGTGACATTCTGTTTGCTTTTGTGGCTAAATTTGTTCCATCATGACTTTTTTCCATATCAACCTCCTTTCTTTCTGATAGAGTAACAACAATATTGTGTTGTTCACCCAGTACGGCCTGTTGACTTTTACTGAGTCCAACCTCCTCCATAAAAAGGGTCCTACGGCAAGCTAATGGAGGCACTGGCTTCAGACCTGCTGTGTGCATAATAATCTGCATAGCAGACTGGTGTGCAGCGTGGCAGAGAAACAGCATGTGTATACTACTGATAACACAAACCAATAGAACGTCTACACAAAACACAACCCATATAGGTTTCAAATAATTAACACCATTAGACAATTGCAAGATATCCTGTACGTCATACAACCTTGGTATGAAGCACGAGAGCAAGAACGACAGTATTTTTCATGAGTGATGATGAACCCGATGAAGCACTCTTTACTAAATGCGTTGTTCCTCCTTTGTCATGCACTAATGGAATGAAGATATCATCTAAGTAAGTCAGTTCCATTGGGTTATGAATCTCAAGAAGATCATGTAATTCTTTATATTTTTGAACAAAGATGTCAAGAACATCAAAAGGAAGAGCCTTAACAAAAACATTTAATTTCAACAGTAGTTAATGGTTAATTAACAGCTTGATTAAGCCTTGATCTAGGTTTGAGTCATTCTGTCCCAGGCAGCATGTCCAGACAATAAAACAAATAACATTCCTTTTAAATTAGCCAATTACATTATGAAAATGTCATGTTAAAGCAAGGACATTCTTCTTTCCATATCATGAGGTGTGTGTGTGTGTGTGTGTGTGTGTGTGTGTGTGTGTGTGTGTGTGTGTGTGTGTGTGTGTGTGTGTGTGTGTGTGTGTGTGTGTGTGTGTGTGTGTGTGTGTGTGTGTGTGTGTGTGTGCGGAATGTGGTCCCACAAGCCAGATCTGTTGAACTCAAAGGCTCTGGTATAAAAAGGACAATGTTTTTTGACATGTGGGTCCAATTTGTCATGTCACGACCTTTGTGTACCTGTCCTCATCCTACTGGGACTGAGCCAGAGTGGCCACAGTGAAAAACAGCCTTGCAGGCCATTCGCCCCTAGCTGTAACTCAAACAGTGTGTGTGTGTGTGTGTGTGTGTGTGTGTGTGTGTGTGTGTGTGTGTGTGTGTGTGTGTGTGTGTGTGTGGTGTTATCCATGAACCACATACTCACAAAGGAAACTGGACCTACACTTGTAAACTCCGTGCAGAGTAGGGCCCCCGTCTGCCATTCTTCCCATCCCCACCTCCCTCTCTCTTCCTATCTCTCCATTTCCACCAAATGCCTCCACCTTTTTTTCCCCTTATTCCCCATCTCTTGATTTCAACACCCCCCCCCCTCTCTCTCTCTCCCCCTCTCTGCATGCAGCTGAGAAAATATTCCTCTCCTGCCTTTAGATGGGCCTTTACTCTGGGCTCTAGGTCAACTTCCCTGGTTTCCTGACACCGTACACCCACTGAGGCTCCTGGCGTGCACAGAGAGCCAGATGTAGGGAGGATGAGGAGACTGGGAGAGGTACAGAGACAGAGAGAGAGAGAGAGAGAGAGAGAGAGAGAGAGCGAGCGAGCGAGAAAGAGAGAGTATCTTAAGATCTGGGCTCCCACCATCTGGTTTGAGCTTCAGGATGGAGAGAACCTGATTACATGACTTTTCCTCTAAAAACACAGGGAGGGAATTGTTGGGAGAGAACTGCTGCCCCAGCACATTGGACTGGCTGCCGTCCAAGTCTTGTCCGTCCCTAGAGGACTTTCTTATGGGAAAATAAATGGCAGATGTCAATCAAAAGAGAATATTTCCACATTTCAGCGAGAGTTGAGGTACACAATATGCTTAAGCAGGCAAGACGCGACACGTTGTAAGAACTGATACACAAGTATAGTGATAAAGCACAGCTCAAGGGGCTTTTTTACACCTGAGTGTGTTTGCACAGGCTTGTATAATTTTTGACTTGATGGACCGCAATAATAACAGATTAGAAAGGCCCCTGAACAAACTGTAAATGTACAAAATACATTCACCCATGCTGCATGATTTATTCAAGAATCTATCATTTAAAAATGTCTTCCAAATGAGTTCTATTGAGAAACTATTAGACTGCTGTGCTGTCACTTAACTATTACAATTTACAAGGTATTTAATTGACACTCAGTCACTCTCAACCAGAGCGACTTACAAAGTGCAAGATCGGAGTGAATGTCATGAACCCTAGTCAACAAATGATAGTCAACTTGCCACTATTTTTCTTTGGGTTATTCTTTTGAACGCTTGGAATTATAGACCACATGTACATCCCGAAAATGTGTCTGATAATAACCCTTAGATAATAAAACTAGGAAATGATGTGGATCCTGGTATCCACATAGAAATGGCGAGGCTCCAATGTGGATCTCAGACGACCAGCATGTAGGACTCCAAATTGAATAAAGGTTTCAGCATGATTACAGCCCCATTGACTTCCATTATAAAATATAAAAAGTAAATCAATATTTCAAAAGTATAAACATATGTGAAGGAAAATGTGTGGAGCTACTTCTGTGGCCTACTGGCAGTGTGCATACAAAGTTGGCCACTGTTTATCGGTTTATGGTTTATTTATGGTTTAGCTCCCGGCAGAAAGACACACCCTTTCATGGACGGCTAGCCTCTTGCAGAGCCACGTTGTAAAACTTATTCCAGCCCGACCAGACTTTCAAAATTCTTGAAAGGCTGACTTTTTGGATCAAAGCTTTGTATCTTGCAGCAATGAATGTGTGACTGGTTTATCTGCCACATCCCGATGTGAGAATGCACACCCTGGCCTCCACCATCCTGAAAGACTTGTTCTTCACACTCTGCTGAGAAAACTACATCTTGTGACTAGCAGGCAGACAAATCAATCTGCCATAAAGGATTAAGCTCCACTGTACACACTGCGTTCCAGGACTCTGTAATCCTACCATCTCAGCAGCAGCAGCACTCTTCCTAGACATATAAACTCGTGCAAATAATAAAAAGGTTTTTTTCTTTAAAAGGATGAGCACAAGGACTAGATTCCGAAGACAAGATGGATATATTCAATTATGTGCGGAGATTATGCAGTTTCTCCCTGTGGCTTTAATTCTTTCAAATTAAGAGCACATGTACAAGTCATTCAAAAAAGAAAAAAAGGGCAGTTAAAGAATGTCACGTGGCCGGCCAAAGACTTGAGCAGCCCAGGAAAAATGCTAAGCATTTTTCAGATCATGGAAAAGTTCCTGAAAGAGAGAGAGCAGAAGAAATGACAAAATATGATATGGCACTAGTCCTTCCAAAAGACTGCTAAATGAGTTTAGGCAGCGTCTAGCCTATTCTTTGCTTGGTACTTCTGAACGTGTTCCCATATCCTTATATTGCTTGTAAAGGTAGCCCGTGGGGACCCACCAGAAGTATGTGGCCCATTTTGGGTCATGACCCATAATTTAGGAAACCAGGATCTACGCCAGCATAATTACATATAAGTAGAGTGCCTACTGCATGCATTTAGACAACGATCCACGTAGCATTCTATTTGTGTTGAGCTTCCTTTAGATTTATGAGTTCATGCAAGTGAGACAGCGGTCATAAATTTGGGGAATAGTTTGGCTTGTCTAGATTTGCTCCTATTTTAAATTCACTATCATTAGCGTGAAATGAAGTGATAGCATGCTACATGCTTGTAAAACTAAACCATATGGGCCATTTCTTTCTCAACAGACATATTTAATCATAGCATGTAACATTACCTAAGCCTTTACAGCTCAATATGTCACATTTAAAGTATATAGGCTGCACATCAAAGTATGACATTTTCAAACCCACAGTTATCTTGACTTTAAAAAGCATACCAAACCCACTCAATCTCGGTTACATGGTTGCTGTCTGTGTGTATTCCAACAGGCCATCCTTTGTTCCGTGTCAGCAAGCGCTTGGGGTACATTTCACCAGTAAGCAGAAAGAGCCTACATTTGGCCAACTACAGTATGTTTCCCTTGGCTTCGGAAGAAGGGTGAGATTTTAACAGCGCCAGGGGAATGTGTTCCGGAATCCGGACAAATCGAAGAGCATACTTTTAGAAGACAATATAAAGGACGCTGGAAACCATACGAGGCATAATCAAGGAGGAAATAATAAAAATCCATTTAGATGCATCATCCACACGAAGCGTTACACAATGGAAGATGTATGATAAAGATGATTTATGTTAGACTTCAAGAAGCAGGGAACACCCTCTCTTAATGTTGAATAGGAGGGAAAGGGAAGAGTGTTATCTGCTGTGTGTTTTCCTCCCACCTTGCCCTGTCCGGCACATGACATTCCAAACCCCTATGGGATGGATGGTTATGTAACTGGCTGACTGTAAACAGAGACAAATGGAGCAGGGAGGGACACAGGCACGCGGACAGGAAGAAAAGAAGAAAAGAACAGAAAGGGACCTGTGGGTAAAACGTGGCTGTTTTCTGCTCATGGCAAACTGTTTTTTCTCTCTCCCAAAAGACTAAATCAGAATGTATCTCTCAGTTATCTTCTATTAACGTGCTATGCTGGCAATAAACTGGCAAAATACGCAACTCAGGCATTCTCCATGCCCATCTGTCCTAACAATAAAGTCAGGGCAGGGCTGGCTATTTATACTGCCTGTGACAGATGTAAGTGACACAGTTGGGACATGTTGAGACCTGAAATTCTACCTTTCCACTTACTTAAGACTAGACCAGTGGTTCTCAAAGTGTGGTTCAGGGACTCTCAGGGTTCCTTGAGAGGGTTCTAAATAGACCCTTACAAGTCTGTAACTCTGACAGTATACGGGTCCATTTGGTTCCATTTGTATACTGTCAGAGTTAAGGGGGTCTTTAAAATGTAAAAGTTGACATTGAGTCAGCATTGCATGGTGTAATCGTGATGATGGGTTGATTCATCATCAACAAGATGCCATCATCACTCATAAACAACAATAAGCTAAGTAACGTTAGCCTCATAGCTAGCAAAGCGTTCAAACACAATAACAAAAATTAGAACCAAAGACAAACACAGGCACAAGAAACACATTGATGTCCAGCGAAACGAGACACTCCTAGATTAAGGCTTCTGGATGGTTACATAGTCGCCTATGCTTTTGCTTTAGTGCAATAAGTTATGTATTCTTTATTTTTTTTGCACAGACAGTATGAACTTATGAGAACACACTGGCTCAAGTCACCAAAGTTAGCCAAAGGGAGCTAATATGTTAGCCTAGCATGCTAACATGGGCTAATGTACACCAAAAACGTCACCGTCCAACAAATATGTCATTATATTCAATCAAAAGAAGTGTCGACGCACGTCACGGCGACACTTTTTTCAGACGAAAACGACGTCGTGCTTGTGGAACGACATGTTCCTTGCGGAGAAGTAAAGCCAAACTTAGCTCAGTCGCGTGATCTCGTCTTTTAATCAACAGGGGGAGAAACTGTTTAGTTGTTCACTTACACAACGGTTCTGGAGATAATCCAGGACACCATGATGACGGTCTTCTCGTTGCTTCGCTGTGTTCAGTTTGAAGAAGAGATGAAGCGTTAAGGTGTGAGGCCCAGCCCCAAACAAACAGACGGTGACGTTCTGTTTAAACTTTCAGGCAAAACTTTCCGTTTCCAGGACGACAGAAGTTGTTATCTCTCAGCCACAACGACCAACCATGTCCCAACGACATCCACGTTTACTAGATTATTAATATTCTGCAGCCATCCAAGAAAAACATCTATCCGACTTTGTTTTCTGCCTTTTTTTCATCAATCCATCCACCGGGTCCAACCCTCTCTCTCTCTCCTCTCTCTTCTCTCTTCTCTCCTCTCTTCGATTCCTGGCACGTAGAAAGGTGCTCCAACCAACGGCCTATGACGTCAACAGGAAGAGACAGCCCCCCGAGGCTCCCCATTGGTCAACCCCGGTCTGTTTACACTGATGATGAGCTGTGATTGGCCGGGAAGGCTGGTCCACGTGACCCTCCCGTTTGACAGCAGTCAGGGACTCCCTCTTTCTTTGGTGTTTCGCCCGGGTGGGCGTGGTTATATGCCTATCCCTAACCCCAATCCTAACCTTAACCTCACTAAAACTATGCCTAAACCTAACCCTAACCCTAACCCTAAACCTCACCTCACAAACACTATGCCTAACCCTAACCTTTACCTCACAGGAACTATCTATGCCTAAACCTAACCTCAAAACCACGCCTACCTGGTCGAAACACCGGGAAAAGACAGAGTCAGTTGACAGCAGCGGTGGAATTTGACGCCCGGTGACAGATAGTAGGTGACTGAGAGATTGAGAGAACCTGAGAACCAATTAATTTGCGCAGCGCTGAGGCGATTCAGTTGTTTTATCAAGCGTACAGTAGAATCAACGCTTCATTGGTTTGTTGGCGTATGATTTAAAAGTAGACAATTATTATGACCAATCAATTTGAAGTGCACAAAGACAGCCTCTAACTACGAGAATTTCAAGGGACAACATTACATTAGCTCGCCTCTAGTTACTAGAGCGACTACTAGTTAACCTGCATGGAATTTCATTTATTTGACGTCATGGTTAAAAGACAGAGACTAGACTGCAGGGATATTAATACCAACAATAGCTCTAGTTAACCACGGGATATTGATACATTCTGATGATAGATAAAACTAGAAAATGTGCTCCTCGGAGCACAAGTCTCCGCCAGCAGACCTGTGCTATTTTAATCAAATTAAATCACTTACCCTATCTTTAACCATAGTTCTCTAGGAATGTTCTAATTCTTACTTAAAATAGAACATGTTACTATATCATAGCAATTATATTATCATAACAATAACTAATGAGATACAGTAGGGTAAAAGATATATCTTTTAGTTAAACAAAAAGTTCTTTACAGACTCCTGTACTTTTTCTTCCAGAG
Source organism: Gymnoscopelus braueri (assembly GCF_963280865.1). Classification (NCBI taxonomy): domain Eukaryota; kingdom Metazoa; phylum Chordata; class Actinopteri; order Myctophiformes; family Myctophidae; genus Gymnoscopelus; species Gymnoscopelus braueri. The sequence continues at coordinate 15,986,472 of NC_137617.1, read as the reverse complement.
ATTGTAGCAATCTTTGCTGTGTCATGTTGTCAGCATTTGTGGCTCGTCTTCGTTTTTTGTCATTTAGGGATTCTTTGTCTCTGTTTAGTGTTCTTTCTCTCTGTTTCTTAGCTTTGGCCTTCTGCGCCTTTGCTTCTTCATCAGGTTTCAGATGCTGATTTTCTGCTTCTTCAGTTTGCGTAATGGGAGTTAGTTGCATTGTGTGATCTCAGCCTCTCCTGTCTAAGCTATTTATATATTTATATTACATATTGTGATGTCACGTGAAACTGACCAATATTAGGTGTTCTCAGAGGGACACACACACGCACGGACGGGTGATTTGTACTGGAAGGTACTGTTCCAATCAAGACTGATTGATCCTGTCTTACCTCACTTCAAAAACCATAAATGGCTTTTTGAAGTGACACACCTATTTATAGGATTTTATTTCGTCATGCGTCCCTCTAGCCAATCAAAAGCATTGGTGTCAACATATTGTCACGTGTCACGTGGAGCTTGACCAATGTTAGCTTGGCTAGGAGGGGGGGGGACACACAGCGGGACGAAGCGAAAACATACTCTCCGCCTCCGGCGGAGACAATAAAATAAATCACTACATAGGCGTGCGAAGTCTGCGAACAGAGTTCATTTGAATCAGTAATTCTGATTCTCTACAGCCTATGGCCCAAATCCTATAAATTTACTTTCACCTTTGGATCCATGGCTTATTAAAAAATCCTGCAAGGTTAGAACTCACTAGTAACAGACCTGTAATTATTTTTTGTTTAATAAACACTGTTGTCGATGACTGGGGGTGGGTGAAAACAAATTTCACCCACTTTTCTACACCTGTAAATATGTGATATTTTCTGACATTTGTGTTATTGAGAATGGAGAGATATAGAGTCAAAGCAAATATTTAATTTAATTTAGATGGACAAACTATAAAGTTATTATAAAGAAAAATCTTTAATTCTCTTGGCACTGTATCATTGTTCCTTGCATTACTAGTCTTTTCGATACTAATATAATTGTGACTTTCAGTCTATTGTTTGCAGTCAAAGCAAGTGGCACTGGAAAAGAATGGCACTTTTTTTTGCCTGAAATGTAAATATAATATCATTGTCTTTGTTCTTGGTCATTGCGTAGTCTCTAAACCATTAAAGTCATAATCATATTCATCACAATTTTCCATAGAATGCACTTGGCAGATACAGACCCCATCTGTGAGCTTCAGTATGCATGTTCCTTTGTGTGTGGACACTCAGGCACTATGCGGGCACACACCAGCATGTATGTGCTGGTGTGTGCTTGTGTGTGCGTGCGTGCGTGCGCGTGCGTGTGTGTGTTTGGGCATGCACATATTAGCCGAATGAATGCATGTGTTTTGTGTGTGTCTCAGTCTGTGCATGTACTGTATGCAAATAGGCACATGTGTAATGTGTATGCTTGTTCTTGCATTCACCATAGCATATCTGTCTGTTGATGAATGCATTTGTGTCTGTTCATCGTGCGCCCGTGTGTGTGTGTGTGTGTGTGTGTGTGTGTGTGCGTGTGCGTGTGCGTGTGCGTGTGCGTGCGTGCGCGCGCGCGCGCGTGTGCGTGCGCGTGCGTGCGTGTGCGTGTGCGTGCGCGCGCACGTGTGTGTGTGCGTGCATGCATGTGTGTGCATGGCTGATGTCCACAGCTACTTGTTATTCATGAAGGTGGCTGCTGCAGTGTGCAGTGTTAGTGAGGGAGATTCCCAGTGGAGCCTCGCTGGTCACACAGACTGTCTGAGACACGATCAGAGGATCATGGGCTGTACAGAAATCTCATCCACACCAAGGACTTCTTCAGGTAGAAGATAAACAGTTCAAACCTCATCGGGTATTCATGTGATATGGAAAATAAATTGGAATCGCTCATGTTTTACCCATGTATGTGCAGTGATCAGATGAACAGGCTGACTCATGTTGAAGTGAAAAGGTATGCATCACTGGTGAAGGGTTTGGGCTCAAAAGCATACCTGAACAACTAAACTAAATTATAATTGTCATAAAAGCCAATCTACGAGCTCACAATGTGTCATATCATGATGTTTTGTGAGCTTGTAGATCTCTTATTTTTTATTCCTCGTTCCACGAAGTATATAATAAATATATTTCACACTTTCTGAGCTGTACAAAACAATATACACGATGTTTTCTTGTGCTATGTATGTCCACAACAGGCATTCTAAACAGTATTGAAATGAGCAAATCAATAGTGCAGGCCGGTATAATACAAAAACCTTAACATCATGTTAAAAGCTCAATTTGTTCTCCTAATTCAGTGAGTGCAGTGCATCTATGTTGCTCCCAAAGAGCATTTAATTGTGCGGCAGATCAATATTCAATCACGTACATACAATACCTCATGACAAAACATGCAAGTCAGCGAGACAGTTTAGACAAAGTATCCAGTTAAAGGACTGATTAGTGGTGAATACATGCTGAAGTGGTCATCATTTATTATCTCATCTTCACTAGTATCTATTATCTCAAATGACGTAAGTCATACTGCTGTGTGAACATGGTTAACCACTTAATTCCAGTACTTTGTAGTAGGATGAATAGTGAAAAAAGCTGATCTACAAGCTTACAGTGTGTCATGCTTTGATGTGTTGTGAGCTGATAGATTTTCTTTCCCATTCATTTTCTGTGAACTTTCCTTTTTATATCCTCTTTCCTCTTTCTCTATTATGCCCTATTCCATGTTCAAATCCTAGGTGTTTTCCCATTTTCACTATCACTCTACTTTATTCTCTCCTGCAATACCATCTTCACTCTCTCCTCACTTATCTAGCTCTCCTCGCCTCTCCTCTCCTCTCTTCTACTCTCCTAACCCTCACTTCTCATTCAATCTTTCCATGTAGTCTTGACTGTCTTAAGTCTTGTGCTGCTCTCAGAAGGTGCCTTTATAGCCTCCATCTTTCACTTGCTCTTTCTTCTCATCTCTCTCTCTCTCTCAGTCTCTCTCTCTCTCTTCTCCCCTCTCTGGAGAGGACTGCCTTTACAGCCAGCAAGGGCTTAACAAGCATCTCAGGAGCACCATGATTTGTGATTCTACCAGTGACAGGCTCTCTCTCCATTGCACCCCCCTGTCTCTCTCTCTCTGTAGGTTTCTCTCTTTTGCCTCTCCCTATGCCGCTCCCTATTCCTCTTTTACACTCTCCATGGCAGTCAATGTGATGGAGCTATGGTACAGGATGAATACTGTGCCCTAGCTCCCTCACTGCCCCCCCCCCCGCCCCCCCCCCCACAAAAAAAAACAACAACAACACACACACCTGTTTCTCTCTCTCCCTCTCCCTCTTTCCTTCTCAGTGTGCTGTTGGTGTTCTGTGTTTCTCATTGTCGCCCTCTCTATCGTGATCTCATCTCTCTCTTTCGCTCTCTCTTTCTGTATTCTGACCTGAAGGTCGCTCCAGGCTGATTGCCTTCTACAGTACATGCTTCACACACAACTGCTGTCCTTTAAATCCCCTCCATCGTGCACGCACGCACGCACGCACGCACGCACGCACGCACGCACGCACGCACGCACGCACGCACGCACGCACGCACGCACGCACGCACGCACGCACGCACGCACGCACGCACAGGCGTACACGCGCACACACTCACGCGCACGCACGCACGCACGCACGCGCGTACACACACACACACACACACACACACACACACACACACACACACACACACACACACACACACACACACAGGAAAACATGCAGACAAGCACTGGTGGACAAATACATACATGCACGCAAGCACACACACAGAAAAACACAGACACACACGCACACACTTCTGTGTGCATATATTATATGCAAGGCTTCAACGAAAGACTGGTGGACGCACGCATGCAAGCAACAACGCACACACACGCACACACACGCACACACACACACACACACACACACACACGCGCACACGCACACGCACACGCACACGCACACGCACACGCACACGCACACGCACGCACACGCACGTACGCACACACACACACACACACACACACACACACACACACACACACACACACACACACACACACCTGCATGCTCCTCCACCTCATTCTCTCCTTCACTGATTCTCTACTCCTCTCTGTCTTGTACAGCTTTGTCTCTTCTATACCCCCCCACCCCTCCTCTCTCTCTCTCTCTCTCTCTCTCTCTCTCTCTCTCTGTCTCTCTCTCTCTCTCTCTCCCTCACCCTCTCTCTCCCTGACAGCCCATGAGGCCAGTGCGCCCCAGTGGAGGCAGTAAATCCAGGGACTAGAAAGGCACTTCATCACTCCCACACCAAACACCATAATTGAATATTAAAATCATGAATGGAACAACCTTTATACGTGACAACAGATGAACAACACGTGTAAAAATTGAATAATGTTATTAATTATGTTCAACAATAAGATACTAAACAAACGGTTTTGTGTATTATTTGCTTGGATTATTGTTTGAATGAGTTCAAAAGGCATTTCTGAAATTCTGACAATGGTCCCCGTTAATTTATTGTTCCGAAGAAATTAGGTAATCATATTCTATTATGCATTCCCCCCCCCCCCCTCACACATTGTTATAATCCAATGTTTTCTTTGGGAGGGCACTATTTAACACAACCAGGGAAAAGGAAACAAGAGAGAGTAGTCAATAATAACGTAATAACATATCAAACCGTAATTATTTACTTATTAACCAGAATGCTTCATGTCGTCATTACACTGTTATATCGTAAATATGATCGATAATAGTGAAAAGAGAGTGGCATTCATTCTCTGTGGCGGATGTATCCAGGAGTCTGCCAGCGTTGCCATGTCTGCTTATTATAAGCCACTTTGGGCTTGTTTTTCTGTAAAGTTGCTTGTAAATATTGGTAGTTTTGGGTTGCGGTTTTTTGGGCTTGTTTCTAAAGTGTACTTGCTTATTTAGGCTTGCTTCCACAGTTTTAAATTATTATTTAAATAAGTGGTTCTCAAACATTTTCATGAAAAGGTTTTGTGCCCAGGGGAGCATTTGTGTTGTTAAAATGTTTCAAAAAAACCTTCCAAATATTCCAAATTGTATTGCAAGAGTTTTTGAAACTCGCGTCGCAAAAATGCTCATGTGACCTAAGTTGCTTCTTTTGGGCTTTTTTTTCCTAGACCCGGTTGCTTAGTTCTCTCACAAAGTATGGCAACGCTGGAGTCTGCGGTTGTTTTTGCATGTGGATGCAACACAGCATCGGGATTGAGGCGGAGGAACACCATGGAGGACTAGGGTAGTGATGCGGACCCCACTGTGTTCAACGTTTTTTCCACGGGAGCGAAAAGAAGAGAGACACTGACTATATTTTGCGGGTGGAGAGAGACTGACTGCAACCATTTAAATCCCCCGGGTTGTTTAATGTTTTGTAGCTTATTTGGGTGACAAATAACTTCTCAATAAATTTATTTCCAGGGTTCTTTCAAGAGTGGGGGTTTTTCCTCTTTTAATGTAGTTAAATGACAGGTCTGTGAGGGCGTCGTGGTCGTAAGTTTTTCCGAGAGAGAGAGAGAGCCGAGAGACACTGAGACAGAGAGGGGGTTTTGGACCAAGCCGTAGAGGCCGACCATGGCAGTCGAAGCTCGGCGGCCGGAGCTGGTCGGGAAGCGGTTCCTCTCTGTTGTCAGCGGCGGGTCGGAAGGGCCACCCGAGATCGCCGAGGTCGGTCACTGGCCGTGGAGGACCGGGGTGATCCGAGCCGTCAGCCACCGTGACAACGACAACCCAGACCTCACGGTAAGAGAACCGAAGAGCCAGGGAATATTATTATATGTGTTTGTATCTCTCTGTCATTGTTGCCATGTCGGCTTGTTATAAGCGACTTTGGGCTTCTTTTTCTGTGAAGTTGCTTGTAAATATTGGTTGGTTGCGGTTGGGTCTTGTTTCTAAAAGTGTAGTTGCTTATTTAGGCTTGTTTCTTAATGTCGTTTAAAGCAGTGGTTCTCAAACATTTTTCATGTCAAGGACCCCTAAATTAATATGTATTTGTCCACAGACCCCCCCCCCCCCCCATCTGAAAATATTTTGTGGCAGGGACCCCCATACAAGATTTGTGTTAAAATGTTTAAAAAATATTCCACATTTTCCAAAATTGTCAAGTTTTTTTTTTCAAATAGTCGATCTACAAGCTCACAACGCGTCGCATCGCGTTTTGCTTGTAGATCTACTATTTTCAAATAGCCAATGTATTATGTTTAAAGGGCGAAGGGCTTTTGGGGTTGTTTTCATATACCAAGTTGCTTATCTTTCTCTCGAAACCTGGCAACACTGTCCGCTACATGCAAAGCAAATGGGGAGAGAAAGGAAAAAAAATCCTGGGTCTCTAAAAATGCTTAGAATTTATTTATTTATATGGATTTTTGCGCTGCGAAAATGGCGTATTTCCACACTTGAAAATACATAATTATTTGCCAAGACAAGGCAACGTTGGCTTGAATTGAGTGAGTTTTCCTTTGCTTGTTGGTGGACTTGAGCAGAAAAACCTCCCCTGGTCATTCTTAGACAAACACTTTCAGGTGACAGTGAATGTCATCGTCGCTTGAACACATTCCTGGTCATTTTATAGACCATTGTTCAGGTGACAGTGTATGTTATTGTGACTTATTATTGGACCGCCGAGCTGCCATTATTATTCACAGATAGACAACCAGTAGGGGGGTTGCTGAAAGCTGTAAACCCCCCCGAGCAAGGGCTTGTTCATGTTAGTCCAGGCGCGTATTTGACTGCTGTCAAATGAAAGTAAATGTATGTTTTTTTCTGTCATGGAATTGTGAAAAGAAGGATGTTTATAGATTGACAGTTAGCTGTGGGAAGTAGGCTGTAATACAATGCATTTGGTGTGGGAATTGTAAGGTCTGAGGACCAGAGAGGCATCAACAAACCACTAGCCTTCTCGAAGGACTTATAATTGAAATAAGAAAAGAAAACAATTGTTGTAACCAGGCTGTTTTCAGCAGACTGTGTCTGTGTCTCCTTTTGAGAGACATGGTTTGGGAATTCCAGCCTGCATGGAGAACTGGCTGAATAGAATAATGACAATAATCTGCCCCTGTGCTGCAGATCAGCTGACGGTGGTAACGTTAGTTTTCTAGATTTACCCCCCTTATAGCCTTTGCATTAAACTAATCCCCACTGCCTCGTGGTTATTAGCCAGAATAACACGTTTAGTTGGTCATTGTGCTGGACCAAAAGCCCTGTGTGTGTCTGTCTGTCTGTTTTTTGATTGATTGATTGGATACTTTATTAAAGTTTAATACAAATACAATGCTAAAAGGATTGAACCCAAGAAAGCAATATAGCTTGTTTCCATTGGGGTCCTGTGTATTCAATTCACAGAAACATTTAGTGACGGACAAATATACAATACTATGCAAAAACATCATATAAACGAGTTGTAATCAAAGAGAAAAGTATGTACAGTAAACAGTTCTGGGGGGGTGGGGGGCGTTTCTGGTGATAGGCTTCTCTGTCTGTCTGTGTGTCTGTCCGATGGACAACAACCCTTGCTCCGACTTGGACACGGACGCAGGAATTCCATGACTTGTAAAAACATTTTTTTTAAACTAGCTTTTCTGCTGAACAATGCCCAGTCTGTCTGACTATAAAATATACTCTCTGTCATTTTATGTAAACACCTTTTTGTTGTCATGTCCAAAGCATTGTTAAATCACACAGGTCTGGATTATGTGTTTATATGTCATTATTACATTCCGATTACAATTAAGACTGCAGTCCAGTAAAAAAAAAGAAAAAGAAGGGAGAGAAAAAAAAAGCCTGGCAATACTTAAGTTACTCTGATCCCTTCCCCTCAATTGAACATTGACATTCACATCTTGTCAACGGGCCAAAGCGAACAAACAATGAATATTTGCCCTGACAAATCTTTCTCCAACTACCACAGAGACTTTACAGTAGAGTGTGTGTGCTTATATTAAAGCATACGTGCTTATTCCTTGCTTCCTTTTGTTCTAAAGAATCCCCTGCAGCATATGTTGATAAATTGCCAAATGCCACTTCAGCTGTGAGAGCTGTTATTTGATTGTTTCTATGTTGTGTCTTTTGTGGATAATTTATTGTACATTGTTCTCAGAATACAAAAATTTACCCATGAGTTGCTACTACTCACCACGGCTAATCTCCTGCAGTCATTGTTTCCTCCTGGAATTGTGTCCTAATGTGTTTGATGAGATTTGACATTGTACTGTAGCATTAATTATGTAGACTAGGTCACATCGTCATTGTAAAATACCTCACTTCTTATATGGGGGTTAATATGTTATTTACATTTTATTGGACACGGTTAAGCTAAATTCCTCCTTTGTTATTTAATTTAGCTGTATGCTATTTGTTAATAAACAATAACAATAGATAATAATAATAATAACAACCAAATAATAATTTTATATAGCTATAGTATATCAAGCACTTAGAAATCATGTCACTAAGTCAGTGGTTCTCAACCAGTGGTCCGGGGACCACCAGTGGTCCTTGAGGGGGTTCTAGGGGGTCCCCAGACAAAATAATAGTTAGGAACCAAATTGACCCTTGTGTGTCTGTAACTCTGAGAGTGTACAAATGGAACCAAATGGACCCGTTATTTGTACACTCTCCGAGTTAAATGAACACTGATGATGATACTACAGTGTAGATTGGGACCCCCAAGAAATCCAAATGGTTGAGTCCCTGGCATATCTTTTCAAATGGGGGTCCCTGGGCTAATATGTGTCAATTTGGGGGTCCTTGACGCAGAAAAGGTTGAAAACCACTGCACTAGGTGACCTACAGTATGAATAAAATAAAGAACACATTTCTTGTTAATTCTCTGTGCCCATTGTATAATGGACGTTGGCGTGATGTGATAACGGTAGCGTGTAGTGTAAGTATAGTGCAATTCAGTGTGGCACTTTGATAACGTTGGAAGTTATTCCATGATTGTACGTTGTCAACGTTTCTTCCCAGCACATTAAATGCATTCATGTGCATGTGCACAACAACCGCTATTCTCCCGGAACGCTAATTCCCATGTTGAATTGGCTCTTTACGTGGTGTGATTTAGCCAGTGAGCAGTGTGCTGGTTTAATTCCATACAATGGGACACAGTCTCATTAGCAAAGGGGCTTAACTAGCTGAGTGAATACAGTGGAGGAGGATTGGAGATTAGATTAGAAGAAGTGTGTCAAGCCAAGCTGTCAAGTCTTTGTCAAGTGTCTGGTCAGAATAGACCTATAACAACAGAATGATTCTAGGCAAGCAACTGGTATCCAGGAACCGTTCGGTTTAGAGTTATGTATCTGAATGACACAGTATAACATTGGTATAATCATTTAGATACACATGGATACACATTGTAAGGTGTGTGGCTGGGATTGCTCAGTAATACTTATTAATGCTTAACTAGCAATAGCTTGCTTTGACTATGCTCTGGATTAGAGCGTCTGATAAATGTCTAAATTGCTGTAGTTGTAAATTGTAGAGTAGACCTATCTAATATTAAGGTATACTAATTAAAACAAAAAGTGTAATAACGTTATGATTTTAGATTTTTCTCTATATGTATAAATTAGCTGAGCTGCCCTTTGGCGTGCGTGCGTGCGTGCGTGCGTGTGTGTGTGTGATCGGGGTAGACCCATAATAGACAGCTGGACTAGCAATAGGTGGCACAGCTTGATTGGCTTGCAGCCAAACGATATCTAGGCTAAAGAAGATGTCTGGTACAAATAGTAAGTTATAACATAACATCTGCATGTTGTAGTATGAAGTTCAAACCTGTTTGGTGGATGTAATTACAGTCCAGTTATTGATAAATTGGACGGCTACTTAATAAAGAGATGCGGCATAATAGAATGTAAACAAGGCAAATGACTCAAAGTCAGTCTAAGCCGAGATCTGGGGGAGACCATAACATAAATGAATATAATATTGGTCCCATTTTTCTTAAACAATGGGACCTCAAATATGCCTATCGCTCACGGGCCCCCACTTGACAAGAGTAGCAATATGTTTTAATGAGGCCGACTCACAGGGCAAGAGAATACATTTCTCATTTGGTTCCTGGGATGAAAAAGAAAATAAAAGAACTTCTACAACTATCTGCATTAAAATAACTCTGTTAATGGCATTGTAAATTCCTCTCCAGTGACCCAGTATTGGGGCTGCAGGGACAAAGACACAGTTGGAAATGTGGGGGAGATAAAGTCCTTCAGTCAAACATGAAAGAGTGCAGGCTGGAAGAACTGGATGAAAATAAACACCAAAGACGATGGAGTCCTTCTAATTTAGGCTCTCGGGTTTGGACGGCAATGAAACACAGAGTGGCATTATGAAATACAGTGCTCCATTAATGGCGTTGTGATTCCCTCATACCTAGTTAGTAGTGGACCTTTAGGGACACCGATGAGGTGGAATGAGGGGTGCAGTTCATCAGTGGCAGAAACCCACGTTGGCACTTTCGTCGGGAAACTGCCATGCTCATCGGTATTCACAATGAATGGGGAGAGCAGGGCAGTCAGGTCACTGCCTATAGGATCCATTGTTTTCCATTAGAGTGTGCACATGTATGTTTGTGGGAGTACAGTAGCAAGCTATGGTGCTAGTTTATTTTCAGGGCTGTGCCCTAAGGTCATCTCTCTCTCACTGTGTGTCTCTCTAACTGTATTGCTAATCAGCAGAAAATGACAGGGAATGACAAGGGAAGAACCTTCCACATACAGAACACATACACGGCAGTCGCACTGCTGTGCTGGCTGGAATCTGGCATGGAAAGGGGGTGTGTGTGTGTGTGTGTGTGTGTGTGTGTGTGTGTGTGTGTGTGTGTGTGTGTGTGTGTGTGTGTGTGTGTGTGTGTGTGTGTGTGTGTGTGTGTGTGTGTGTGTGTGTGTGTGTGTGTGTGTGTGTGTGTGTGTGTGTGTGTGTGTGTGTGTGTGTGTGTGTGTGTGTGTGTGTGTGTGTGTGTGTGTGTGTGTGTGTGTGTGACAGAATAACACCGCGGTTCAGAGTACAGATGTGAAGGTGAGAGACAGAAAAATAAACATGGGACAGGAGAGATGTTGTTTTTACCTTTTAATCTTGGCCTTAGAGTCTGTCAAATACGACAGACTCTTTATGAGGTGTTGCAGGTTACATTTCTGATTTATGACTTCTACCATCTGAACACATGTCATGAACTACACCATGTCATTAGCATTCATGAAATGAGAGTTAAAAATATCATTGCATGTAGTAGACTAAATTGGGTTACACTGCTAATATATTGACAATTCATATGGAGTTTTATTTACTGGACAGGGTCAAAAATGTACTTTTTAGCTCACCAGCCAAATGTGTGGTAGATGGAAACCCACCAAACAATTATTTTTACCAGCCCAGAAATACACAGCCCTTTTGTGTCACATATCATACATACATTTAATCTGTATAATAACACATTATGGTGGTGAATAAAAACAGTAGTCACAGCAGATTGTAAAGGAAGGGTCCGATATCAAAATAAATGACCCACTAAGAGTTAAGACAATCCTAGTCGTAAAACAAAAGCGGCAAGTTTCTTCTTTGGGTCAGTGAAAAAAGACGACCAGGAAGCGAAGCGCTACAATGGACATTTTGTGAAATGTGTTATTAACTACTAGGCTATGTCTAAAAGTTTATGTATGCTCAGGAGACATGCCAGTGTGGTGAAAGTAGACAAGTGACAGATTTATGGAACACTCAAACACAATGTCGATGAGAGCATGAGATCTAGCCTCGCCACTTAGTTCATTCACTTGTGCACCGTACAGTATGAGCGACCAAGGCTAACATTTTGTAGCAAATCTTACTGGCGCTTGAGCCATCAATGCTGATATTTTGTTGCCAAAAGCTGGCTGCACAATGAGCCACCAAGGTTGATATTTTGTTAAGCACTGAACCATCAATGCTGATATTTTGTTGCAAAAAAATAACATCTGCTTAAGTGTTGGGCGGCTTTGTAAACTTCCATGCCAAATGAGTGTGCGCGCACACACACACACACACACACACACACACACACACACACACACACACACACACACACACACACACACACACACACACACACACACACACAATGTCAAGGCAAATTCCCGGTCAGTTTGTTATTCGTATGTAATATAATAACGTTAATATAATGACTTATAAACACAGCATCTAGAAACGTCTTCTATATTAGAGTTTTCAGAATGTTTATTCCTACTTTGAGATCAAAGGCTAACCTAGTATATTCTTAAATTATAGATGATGAGACATTTTCTACCGTGCATTTTAGAAGGTCAGTGATTGTTTTCTAATGTATTTCTAGGTATTCTCTAGTCTAGGACTCTAGGTAAATCTTTTGGACACACCAACCCCGTTGCTTTCTAATGGACATCCCAAATGTCCTGTTTCCCCACCATTATTTCATTGGTTGTTTTGTGTTGTCAGTATTCATCGTGTGTCTCCGTGTTTAGTTGCCTGCCAGCGTAACAACAGCGTAACAACTGAACCCACTGAACTCATTTCATTTTCGCCGACACCCCAGCAGGGTCTCTATGCAAGGCCGTGGTATATAAACGATAGCAAAATGACATTGTCTGAATTGGTGCCTGCCTGGATGTAAGAGGGCACATACTAGCAATAAAATGGTATTATTCTCTGCTGCTACAGTGACTTTTCTTTGATATTTTCCGCAGGGAAGATCCAGTGTTTTGGTGTATAGGATCTTTATTTCCTCAACCGTTGTAAATGTCTTAACAGATTTAACTATCACTTAAATGCTGTAATATATGAACAATATGAATAATTCATCTGTTTTACATTGTATTCCATGTATACTTTATATTCTACACACATTAATTCCAGTGCTCAGCTCAGTGGCACTGTGTTCCTGTTGTCATAAGCACAACAATAATGGCAATAATGTTACGAGATGATAGCACTAGTAAAACAGCATGGTATAATTTGTCGATATTAGAAGAAGTATCCTTTCGGGAGCAGTGCTATGTGCTATCCAGGGTTATGTGGTGTTCTGGTAGCCCCAGTAACTAGATACTGAGAGTGTTAGTGGTTTGTTTTCTGGTGCCTAAGGAAACAAAATGTAACCTGAAACCAGGATGGGCTAGCTAGCTGGCTGACTGGCTGGGGCTACCCATCCCCCCTCTTTCTCTCTCTTTCTGTCACATACACCACACACACACACACACACACACACACACACACACACACACACACACACACACACACACACACACACACACACACACACACACACACACACACACACACACACACACACACTAGACATACACATCACGGTACACCACGGTGCAACATAAGGCAGCCATAAAGCCCAGTCTCCTATAGGCTAGCAGGCTGCCCAGATAACCCTGGGAATACATTAGGTTGTACTACTCACCAGCTGCTGCCATGCTGTTGGAATGACTTGACTAGACCTGAGCGTCTCATTGACGGCTGCTATCTCCCTAGCCCAGGGCTCTACTGTACTTCCATCTCAGCAGGATTAGGCTTCCATTGACAGTTGCATGTACATGTATGCTGATATGTATAGTCTAATGTCCATAGTGTGTCTGGCTCCGTATAGGGGCCCTGAATCCTTCTTCCACCTTGTGTCAGTATGCGTTGCTTGTTACTATGCTTGCCATCGATGTCTCTTGCGTAGAGATGCACCAGACAATACGCTAAGGACAAATTGAAAAAGGGGCTGTGGAGCACGTATACAATCTCATAGAGAAGAGAAGATTTTCGGTTGTTCAGACGGTGTCCCGAGTATCCTTTTGTGTGCGCTGATGTTTTTCAAATTCAATATCGTTTTCCAATTAATTCGTTTTTGTATCCAGCATCAGCATAAGGTTCATGATGAAATACAATTTGTGTAGTGAACCCTTTTTTAAACGAAAGGCCTTATAGACCAACCAAGCAGAGTAGTGAGTTACACATAACTCACTGATAAGAGAAAGCCAGACAATGACTGTAGCATGAATATAGAATGAGTAAGACCAGCTTGTCCACTAGGCAGGCGCTGGTTATCTCTTAGCTCATCATCAGACAGTGACACTACCTTGGAGTAGCTCCATCTGTCCGTGTCCTCTCCACCGGGATAAGCTTAGACTATCTTAGATAAATCCTCGGCTGATATAGGGGTAGTAACATAACATATGATGGTGATAGAAAGCAGCCCACAGGGAGTAAAAAGATAAAAGAATATATATGTCTTTGTGACAATTCATGTGATACAGAAAATCCTACATTGGAATGCCTTTATAAGGACACTTTCATAGTAGCATTGTTCTTCAGTTGTGCCATTTTAACATGAGCACTGCTGTTTAGAGTATTGTCCCGGTGTCACTTTACGATAAAAATTTGAAAATATACAGTAAATACAGTATACATGCCCTCTAACCTGGGAACACTACATTGCTTTAAACGGAGCACTTTGGGACATGATCTTTTCTTGGACACAATGAAGATATCAAATGGAGTTCAGAATGTCACTGCCAGGGAATGCTGGCTTGGCTTGGCCCTCTGCGGACTGTTCTACCAAGGAATCCGGGGGAAGGCTATTTTGACGTCGCCGACAGCCCAGAGCCAGTAATGAAGAGGTTCGGTTTTGTTCTGTTTGGGAACACCTCCCTTTGAATCGAGCAATTGCGGCTTAGGTTTGTTGATCTCGTTCCGGGGCCGTGTTACTTACTCCTTTTGATGGAAGGACTAGACACCGTATTGCGCCTGTTCGCATTCCAGTTGTTTACCAACCGGTTCCTCATAACACTCCCAGCCTGAAGAGAAATAGGATGTTAGGTCCTCAGAGGTGCTGCTGATTTACAACAACCCATCTGAACTATTACCTGTGATCTTCATTTGGTCGTGACCCACATCTTGGAATACTTGGAGTTGAGGGAGGGAATGCTGCTGTGCATGTCTGCCTGTCTGGCTGCCTGTCTGACACCAGTTGACCCTGTAATGTTGCTTGGTTAATCCTGTGTTGTCAACTAAAGTGGGCAGCACACTTCAAAACAAGTCAAATTGTTTTGACCGAAGTAGTTCACTGCAGACAAAATGACATCCCATAAGACACTCCCCAAAGGCATTCAGTATGGAATATTAATTCCAGACCAATCACAGAGAATGTTTGCCTTGCTTTCATCTGCAGTGATTTTCACTAGTTAGAATCTTTCAGGTGCAAGAAGTGCCAAATAAACCCCCAAAACATTGCATTTGTTCGTTTTGTATGCAATGACATCCTTTTTACGACCTTGCCTAACTAACTTGATTTCCACAAGAAGTATGCTGTCCTCTTAACTAATTATATTTGCTTTGTGTTGTTGATGTAACCCTAACCGTAACCCTTGTTGTTAGTACCAGGGGTAGATGATTGAGGGTATGACTGGCAGCGGACCTGTCCTTCCATCACACATTTGTTGCATTTACTAAAACGACCTCCATTCTGTCTCTCCTAGTGACATTTGGCCATATCATCTCACTTAACCCATCATAATATGGGCGAGCTTGGCAGTGTTCTGTGGGCAGTGGCAGATCTTACTCCTATGAAATGTATAGACAGACATGTGAATTAAACTAATTAGAGTGGATTAGTCTACCTGTGTTATAACACACTAGCGTACTATTCTATTCTATAATGTGTCAATGCGTGATACACAGTGGTAAAGCAAACATTCCTTACAAAGTACTCCATGTAGTGAGTTCAAAATAGCCCCAAAAAATGTAATGGAATAAAACAAAAACTCAGGTAAATGTACAACCAGTAAAACGAATTTCTTCATTACACAACACAAGTAGAGATGGAAACATGGACTGCTGTCTGGCGGATCAGGCCTAAACCATCCACCTCCAGTTAGTCTCGATGGGTTTTAATTTTTTCAGCAGAGAATGCGTCGGCCCCATTTCCCATTACCCCGTTGGCGCTGTTATGTTCTTTCAATCTCACACATTATCATTACATTCAGCCTGGCCTTGTGCTGTGCAAGAGGCTAGGCTTTTAACTACTGCAGTTGTATGACTCACTGGCTAGCTCGTTGGTATTTCAGAAAGGGAGACAGACAGAGCGGAGCGACAGGAAGAGAGAGGGAGAGATGTTTTGTTTAGTCCTATTGCCACAGTCCTATTTCCTCCTTGATAATAATGATCCTTGGGTATTAAGACCCTTTGCATAGAGAATCCCGTTTATTTGCATGAAAAACGAAACAAAAAACGAAAATGTAAAACAAAGAACACGCTTCTCTACGATACGTACCTACACCAGTTCGACTGCATTTTTTCCAGATGCCTTAAAAACTGATTGACCAATAAAGGGCCTTTTACTGTTTTATATTCAGATTATTATTTTTCTGGACTTGGCTTTACCACTGCCCACTTGGAGGAGTCCAGTCTGCTTCCTATTCAAAGTCGCCCATTTGCCAGAGAAGCTTGCAGCTTACAATGGCCAAGTGGAAATACACAGGCAAGACATCCTTGCACATTTTAACCACATCAGGTGGTCTAGAGAAGTGATGTCGAGACCTTGGAATGAATGAAAAGCAGAGAAAGTAGCAAAATCACGGCTCTAGGTCTTCAAAGGGATGGTGTGAAGAGAGTGAGTGTGTGGTGTAGTGTGGTGTGGCGTGGCTTGGGATGTGTGTGTGTGTGTGTGTGTGTGTGTGTGTGTGTGACAGTGTGAGGGATGTGTGAGCGATGGTAGATGCTCTGAACTCTCTCATTAGTAGCATGGTTTTACAGCCCTGTGAGAACAGCCAGGCGCACTGGCAGAGAGAGCGAGAGAGAGCGAGAGAGAGCGAGAGAGAGGGGGGCGGGAGAACTAGAACGAAAGAGGGAGTGAGACAGACAGAGAGAGACAGAGAGAGAGACGGAGAGAGAGAACATTAGAAGGGATAGAAAACGAGGGAGAAATGAGAATGTGAGAGAGAGAGAGGGGAGAGAGAAACGGAGTGGAGAGAGAGAGAGCAAGTGAGGGAGGGAGAGAGAGAGAGAGGGGTCTCTTTCTCTTCTCTGTCTGGCCTCTCTCCCATAGCAACAGCGGCTTAGCCACGTGAACGACAGTTCCTCTGAGTTCACCGACTGCACAGCGCTTAACTCCTTCACCGCCGCATCAACATCAGCCGCATGCAGCACTACCCAAATGCAGAAATAGAGATGGAATCAAAACAGCAGCACTCCCCCCCCCCCCCCCCCCCCCCACATACACACACACACACACACACACACACACACACACACACACACACACACACACACACACACACACACACACACACACACACACACACACACACACACACACACACACACACACACAAACCGCACTTAACCGCTTCCCTGCCACTTCAGAGAGGCATTGCGTCAGAAATTATATTGGATGAACACGTCCCAGTCTACTCTGAGTTTACCGAATGCACACACACACACACACACACACACACACACACACACACACACACACACACACACACACACACACACACACACACACACACACACACACACAGAGAAAAGAAAGGAACAGGGATGCAATTATATATAGAACACAGCTGGAGAGAATGCCTCTCACAGGGATATACATCGTCTGAAACCTGGGCTCGTCTCTCTTTTTGTGTTTGTCAGTCAGCAGCAGTAGAATGCAACGCTGTCATATAGAGTAATGACATCGGTGCCAGTGTGGTATCGAGTCAATCTAGAAGAAAGTGATTGTTGAGTCATTCTCCAGCAGAGCCGACGGTTCCTCTGAGGTAGCCATCTGCACCGATCTTAACTCTGACGGTGCATTTCAGGACAGCCAGAGAGCCAAAAATGAAATGCAGTGAAAAACTTCAGCCTCTCTCTTGCCTAAAGAGGTATACAAGAACTCTCATCACGTGGAAGAGCACACAATATGCAATAGTTCTGCAACCCATTTTAGATCCCCCGTAAAAAACATAAGGAAACTGCTGCATAACTGATATGCAAACGCTCATGGATAAGTGTATGCCAAGCCAATATGTCCAGCTGTCATTATCAGTGGCTTTTCCTTTGTAAGCCGACCAGCGCTGTTGGTTCTTTCTATAGTATGGAGGTAATAGGTCCATAGTCTGCTATTGATCTGTATGGGAGCCTCGCTATTTCACTGCCGAGTGGAGCAAATGGTCAGAGACGATCATAAAAGACAAAACATCTCTCTCTCTCTCTCTCTCTCTCTCTCTCTGTCTTTCTCTCTGTCTTTCTCTCTGTTTTTCTCTGTTCTGTCTTTGTTCAGCAGGGCTCTATAGCTAGCTAAGTAACTAGTTCCAGATGGCTTGTATGATGTTAGATCTCTCCTCTCCTTTCCTCTCCTCTCCTCTCCTCTCCTCTCCTCTCCTCTCCTCTCCTCTCCTCTCCTCTCCTCTCCTCTCCTCTCCTCTCCTCTCCTCTCCTCTCACTGCATACTTTCACAAATCAAATAAATGGTCGGCCCGTGCTCTGAAGGGCTCCTCTCTGAAAATGTTTGGCAGCAGCGCCAAAAGCCTTGGCCTCTCCCCATTCTCCTACTCCTTTCTTTACCTGTTTCACCATGTTACGCTTTCTCTGTCACCTCTCTGTTTCCCTCTCTCTCTCTCTCTGTCTATTCTCCCTCTCTCATTCTCTTTCTGTCTTTGTTTCTCTCTCTCTCTCTCTTTCTCAATGGTGGTATTCGACGTGCCCTGACTGGAATGTGAGCTGCAATTAAACAAGTTAACTCTTGTTACCTCATGAAGGAAAGGTTTCTTAGCTAGGCTGGCCCACAGTGATATTTCATTTCTCTGTCTGTCTGTCTGTCTGTCTGTCTGTCTGTCTGTCTCTCTTTCTCTCTTTCTCTCTTTCTCTCTCTCTCCTCTCTGTACCCCTTCCCTCCATGTCTTTCTGACACAGAGGAAGTCATGTGTAACCGTAGTAATGTCCAGTCCTAGATAGCGATAATCCACAACTTCCTCATTGTCATTTCACCCTCGTGCACTGTATGTTACTCAATCATCATTAGGAAATATTATACTGTAAGCCGTAGCCTCAAACCAATTCCACCAGCATGGCGGTAAGACAGTTTCACTCGGGGAGTGGTTGTGAAAGCAGTGTCTTCAGCAGAATCCTCACAATTATGCGGCACTGCACCTTAGCTAGGCTTTTATGCCGTATATACACACAGAGTGGATTCAAATGAAGTCATAGAATAGAACACGATAGAACCTGCCGCCAAAGACTCTGCAGTAACCTAGCTGGTCTTTCAAGCTGTCACCCACGGCCCAGATCAAAATCCTAGGATAAGTAGTTGTCTGTCTAAACCGATACTGTGAGCCAACAAATCTGTCAAGTCCAGCTGTTTGCCCGTCCACCCGTCTGTCCCACTGTCCGTCTGTCCATCCCTTCATCCATCCCTCCATCTATCCAACGTGGTGGTTGTATGATGAAGAAAAATGCATAGCTTAACCACTTAAGCTATGCCGGCTCACAAGACTTAGAATGCATGTTATGTAGACAGTTGCCAGGTCATTGTTGACCTGGCATCCTATAGTGTGTATAGTTTCAATGTAGGCTGATGATAGGTTCTTGGTTTATGTATGTATTAGTTATTATTAGATTATTGGTTTACTTATGTATTACTTTATTATTAGATTAATATTTCTATGCATTTGATGTATTATTGATGTATTATGATGTATTATCTTGTGTCCTTGCTTACTGTAAGACGCTCTGGATGCCTAAACTGTAAACTGTCTGCGAAATGCCTAAACTGTAAAATGGAGTACTTTCAGTCAGTCAGCCAGTCAGTCAAACCAAGTGCTGCTCTTCAACTTGTGCATTGTCTTCCCCTTGCATCACATCGACATGCAACATGTGAGAGAGAGAGCAAATATGTGTGTGCACGCAAACACGTGCGTGCACACACACATGCACGCACGCAGGGCCTGTTTTGTCTTTTGTAGCGTGTTGTCATGGTTCTGTGGTAGTTTGGCAGCCACTGAAAGGCACAACGCTTACTTAGCTTTCCTTTTTTTTTGTGTGCCTCGGGCGAGAGACACAGACCCACCCACGAGAGAACAAGAAAAATAAAGAGAACAAGGGAAAGAGGGGAGAGAGAGAGGGAGAGAGGAAAAAGAAAAAGAGAGAAGAAAAGGAGAAAGCGGGAGAAAACTGCAGTGTGACACACCTTGAAAGAAAGGGCTTGATGGGAGTGCCTGTGAACTCAAAACAGGTTTTCACACACACACACACACACACACGCACACGCACACGCACACGCACACACGAGATACGACACGACGCGACACAACCCAACACAACACACACATACACCTATGAAGTGAGGCGTGGCTGTAGTAGTGGAGACCTGCGGTGTAATGAGGCTTGTGAATGGAGAGTAGAACTGCACCGGTGGCTTATTTTGCATGCCGTGATTTTCTAATGCGGGAGAATCCCTTTGGAAGGCACAGATTGCAGCCTGGGCCGAATGTTTAATCCCTACAGCAACCTAACCTAAAAACGTTGAAACCTCAATTTGATTCCACAGCGTAATGGGTTTATGTTTGTTTTTTTAAAGCCCTAACGTGACTTATATGAAGTAGGATGTGGATTTACCGCCATTTACTGCTATCAAAAGCCGGCGAATGTTGTCTTTGTGTTTTTTGTGTGCTTTCTAAAGCGCTTCTGTGGTGAAGGGCGTTGTTGATCTACAGAGAACGAGTTAACCTGTGACCGATGATGACGGCGCATTGGGGAAACGTACATGCATCCGTGCACTGTGTGCATGCACGCACGCATGTGTGTGTGTGTGTGTGTGTGTGTCCAGTTGGGGATTAGCAGTGTCAACGTAGTGGCGTGTGAAGTCCAAAGTGCATGTTGACATTACTGCAAGTAACCTCTCATAGCAGGAGGTAACCTCCGTATAGGCCACAATGTACACACAAGCACACCAATATCGCCAATCTCACTGAGGGAGACCAACGTATTTTAATCGCTTCACGTCTGACATTTCGTAATACCTGTTTACAACAATATGCGTATAATAATAATAAAAGCAAAAGCGATAATTGGTGTTGATTGAAATAGTATCCTCCAGACTCAATACAACATAACATTACTACATAAAATACGCTTTTTATTTATTTATTTTTTTAATTTTCTCTTCAACTTAGCCATTGGCAATTTCCCCATGTATATAGTCTCTGTCACTGCCGACCACTTCTGTTGGTCTGGGGAGGGTGTGAATGACGAGGTGTCTCCTCCGATACACATGGAGTCCCCAGTCGCTTCTTCTCACCTGACACTAGGGAGTTTCAGGACGTAATGTGCGTGGAGGAACACGCTATCCCTCCCCCTTCTCCGCTTCCTGCTGAACCGGCACCCTGACCAACCTTTAGGAGTTGCTGGTGCAGCGTCAGCAAATGCCCTCCGTTTCTGGATTCCCTGGTGTGTGTGTGTGTGTGTGTGTGTGTGTGTGTGTGTGTGTGTGTGTGTGTGTGAACAGTGAACACAGCAAATTGTGTTCGTTGGAGCACCTGGTCAAGCCGGTGGCACCGTGGAGGAATCAAACCATAATCTCTCAATGTCGGTGGGCAGAAAACTTGACCCCTGTTCCACCCGGACACCCCAACACAACAAGACATTTACGTGTGTTGGACCGATAAAGACCTACCGTGTCATTACTTTGTGAACGGCTTCTGGTCTAGCGCTACAGCTGCTTTCTCTACCCCGTGTCCGGTATTGTTTACAAATTGAGAAGGCAAAAATTAATTTGGAGTTGATAGAAGTTTATAAAATAATGATTACATGAGATTACATGAAGTCTCTTCTCAGTGGTACTGAGAAGAGGACGTAGCTGCTCAGTACCCCTATAGAGAGCACTTGTACACGCTTTCTAACCCTACAATGGCTAAGCTGCTGTCGCTAGCTACTAGCTTGGTATGCCTTATTGCTTGAGTGCAACCCTTACACATGTGGTAAATCCCTTTAGCTGCAGTGTCACTGTGAGCAGTGACTGCTTGACAGCTCGGGTCTAAACAATGCAGTCCAGAATAATGACAGATGTTACCACAAAGAGCGTTGTGTATTTAGGGTGGGTTTATATTGTATCCATTAAATCCCCATGTGTTGTGTAGGTTAAGCAAGTATATCTCTGTGGCCTTGAAAACGGCAGGCAAGACTATATATGTAACATGAGATTGTTCCTTTTCGAATCTAGGGCAAGGTTCCTTCTACTCACGTGTGAGAGTGAGAGAATGTGTGTGTGTGTGCGTGTGCGTGTGCGCATGCAAGCGTACTACTGCTAAGTGTCATGGAAATGCATAATGAATGTGTGTGTCTGTATTTGTGGCCATGATTGCTTGTGTGTGAAATGATGTGTCTTTGGCAGTCTGCAAAATGTGCGTACATTCGGGTGCACGATTTGTCGTGTGTGAATGTGCGTGTATGTGAGAGTGGGCATACATGTGTGCACAGGTGTGAATACTATTTTTGTGATGCTTTTGTGCGCGTGCGTGTGCGTGTGCGTGTGTGTGTGTGTGTGTGTGTGTGTGTGTGTGTGTGTGTGTGTGTGTGTGTGTGTGTGTGTGTCAGTGCAGCAGTTGAAGGCAAGGGAGGGGTGTTCTACTGCTGGCTCCATTGATTGGTTCCATGCACACTGAAACTTGACCTTCACAGCAGATGTCTGTAATGCTGCCAAGTACACACACACACACACACGCGCGCACACACACGCACACAGAACATGCAGAGCACACAGCTAAAGCCTTGTTATGCTGCTGCTCTCACTCTCATAGCGTCTCTCTCTTTCAGTCCTACTCAGGCCTTTCTCTCTCTCTCTCTCTCTCCCCATGTCTCCTTGTCTTTCAGTCTCGCTCTCTCTCTGTCTCTGTTGGTTGTTCCATATTAGTGTGATTTATGCCCGTCCGGGACCAGACAGGCCCTTCTAATCTAAAGCAAGTTCAGTCAGGCAGGCAGACAGAATTATTTGGCATTTTATCCCTGACCGGCTCCCCTCCAGCACAGTTCACTGAATACACAAACCTACCGCTTGTAGGAGTGTGGCAGTCTGATCGACAATGAATACAAATAGACTGCATCGCCGTGGCCACTTTCACTGCTTTATCAGTCATTTTGAACTCTGAGCGTGAACACATTTTGGTTCCATTTGTACACTCTCAGAGTTACACTGCAGTAAAGGTCCAGTTGGTTCCATTTGTACACTCTAGGCCTTTATTGATCCCATGGTTGAATATCAGTTATCATGTCGATAAAGAAAAGAGATACAACTAAGAGTATAAAAAGGATAATAAAATACAAGTAAACGGGTAGTACTTGTAGTACTCTGACTAATAAAATAAGAGTAAACATGTTGTAATGCACAGGGACATACAGGGATTAGAGTTAAATAAACACTAAGGAAACTAAGGAGAGTTGCTAGTTTGTAATTCATGTTCTCCCTACATAGACACATGCTACTGTATGTGTCTCAGTCTGCTGAATTCACCAGCCTGGCTCTGTGTTCTGAATGCTGCTGCTAATGGAAATATATGGCTACTATCGTCATGCACAGAGTCCGGCCAAGTCGGATGATTTATATCGCCAGTATACAATAAAAATAAAATAAAATCAAACATAAACTGAGTAAGTATACTGTGTGTGCTGTGCTGTGTGCGTGTGTGCAGAGGAGCGAGCAGATCGGAGAAAAATGCACGTTTCGATGCGACCGTTCACCTGGTCCCTGTGTGCCAAGCCTCAGCAGCCTTCGGCTGTTTTTAAGTTGTGCCAGTGCAAGACTCAGACCCCCGTTTAACACGGTGTGTCACCTTCCTCTGGTATTTCACAGGGCCAAGACAGCTTTAGCATGAGAGAGAGAGATAGAGAGAGAGAGAGAGAGATGAGCGGGGTGAGGTGGGGGTATGATGGCTTGTGATTACGTGCTCATTACTTTGCAGAAATAAGGAGCGCGGCGTAAGGCTAGCTGGCTTTTTTAGCCACATGTGGTTTATCAGCGTTAGTCATACAGTACTAGTCATACACATCCCCACAGACATTACATCCAGGGGCTTTTTATAAATAGACAACACCATAAATAGAACCCTGTGGATTCAAAACCACACTGCTCCCTGCTCCAATTAGACTGGAGTATTCTAAGGCCTTCTAAAAGAGAGTGACGGGATTAACATAAAGTTTTACCAACGCTACCACTGCTAATAATAATAGTATGGCAGTATTACTGCTACTACTAGCATTAGTCCTAGTACTGAAATTGTGATTTAAAATTATTCTATTTATGAATGAACTATATAATGTGCTTGTAGACTTGAGGATTGGAACAGGTAAACACGGATTGGTTTTCTCTGCAGGGCGTTACTGGTTTATTACTGGTTTATTACTGGTTTGAGGTGATTTACATACAGGACCCAGGGTGTGTCCAAATCATTTGCATTGGCCATTGTTTACCAATGCTGTCCTGTTAGGGTTGTAACTGTAGGACATTATAGTCATTGAACCCAAACAAACAAATAAACACGCTCACACGCATGCATGCACACGCTCTCACACACACACACACACACACACACACACACACACACACACACACACACACACACACACACACACACACACACACACACACACACACACACACACACGACAAGCTCACAAAGCATCGCTATGTGACATGTTGTGCGCTTGTTGATCTTGTCGTTTGTAACTATAATAGGGCTTAAGTGGTTCGTCCATTGATATCAGTCATGGTGACAATGCTCCCATTGAGCAAACGCAAGCCCTTGTCAAGACATTCACTGGCCTGCTTAATCATAACACTCCACCTGTCATGTCTGCTAGCAGCTTGTATAGGACTACTGGCCTCTTCTCCCCTCTGTCTCCCAGCTCTGTTATCATGTTATTATGACGACAATGATGATGATTATTGTTATGATTATTATCATTATTAACCCATTCAATCCGGAAACGCATCTGTCTCATTTTAACATTTCTTTGGCTATTTTTGAAAAATTGAGAAGCATTTTGCAAATCTTTGAATATATATATATATATTTAAAGCAAACATGTGTAACTCAAATCTTTGCTTCTGGGGGGTCCCTGAAACAATACATTTTGAGATGGGGGTCCGCGGCGAAACACATCTAAATATTTTTTCTAAATCCTAACAGTATGTTGCTATATCAGTAGTGCTCCAACTTTTCCATGTCAAGGACCCCCAAAATGATATGTATTTGGCCGTGGACCCCCATCTCAAAATATGTTGTTCCAGGGACCCCCAGAAGCACAGATTGGAGTTAAAAGTGTTCGCTTTAAAACATATATTCAAAGATTTGCACAAATTCTCCACGATTTTTCAGAAAATAGCAGATCTACAAGCTCGTATATCTGCTATTTTTGAATAGGAAAATGAATCTTAAAATGACACAGATGCGTTCCCGGTCTTAATGGATTAAGCTTTGTATTATTATTATTATTATTATTATTATTATTATTATTATTATTATTATTTTAAACTTAAGTTGAGACATTGCTGTTGTGGGAATCAGTTTTCTCCCTTCCTGGAAGTCATGCTGAAGACATTTGCTTTCTGGCTTTTCAGCAGCTACAGTAGGTTTGTTGATGTTGATGGACATGCTTTTTCCACTCATATCACCACAGAAAAAGAGTCCCAGGCTCGTTAGTTATAGTTTGCTTTTAAAAAGAAAGCAGAACAATATACTGTACTATTTTTTATGTAATATTCTACAGACACATTGTTAGAGATTGACCTTCTTCCCTGTCCCAACATCTCTGGAGGGGTGTGTGTGGGGGAGGGTCTGTGATCTACTGGGAGTTATTCATCAAGACGGGTCACTTCGTTGCTGTCGGGCAGAAACCTTGTACGTCCATATTTTAACTCTTTAAGACCGTGAACGCATCTGTGTGTAATTTTTTGATTTCGTTGGGCTATTAAAAAATAGCAGATCTACAAGCTCATAGCGCGGCACCGAGTGCCGCGCTATGAGCTTGTAGATCTGTTATCTTTGAAAAATCGTGAAAATTCGTGGCAAAATCTTGGATTATATATTTTTTAAGCGAACATTTGTAAAATATTTAGTTCCAGGAACCCCCAGAAGCAAAGATTGAGTTACAAATGTCCGCCAAATTATTACAATTTTTTTAAATATTTGCACAACTTTTCATGATCCGGTCTTAATGGGTTAATGTACTACCTCGTCATACTACAGTGGTACGCAAAAGTAGCAACAATAATAATAATTAAGTTAAAGTGAAAGTGTGTCTGTGGGGTTTATACATATTTAGCCAATGACAAGTATTAACAAGAGCTTGTTGTGGTTAAGTAATAAATACATTGGATCCACTGGAACACAAGGTTATTTTTCCTGAAAAGTCACCGTTTTGGACATGCGAGGTCTGCACCCGACAGCGAGGACTTGCTGAGGTTGGGTGGTGTGAATGGAGAGCCCACAGAGATTGATTTGATGGGAGGGTAGGGGAGGGTAGGGGAGGGACACACGCATGTGCACACGCACACACACGCGCACACACACACACACACACACACACACACACACACACACACACACACACACACACACACACACACACACACACACACACACACACACACACACACACACACACACACACACACACACACACACACACACACACACACACAGAGAAGAGGAGGGATTTAACACTGAACAGAGCCCTCTCTGTTTTCTCTGCATGGTTCTGGGCTTAGCACACAGCCTGGCTGCTGCTGGGGAGAACCCCAAACTATTGTGTGTGTGTGTGTCTATGCGCGCGCGCACGTGCGTTTGCTGTGTGCGTTTGCTGTGTGCGTGCATCGCAAAAGTACATTCATATGTGGTACTTGGAATCGGTTCGGCGGACTGTATCCATACAGACCTAATTTATTTCAGCTCATTTTACTGCCGAGGGTCATGTTGGCAGCAAGTCAGCGTACAATCATGTTACAGGCGTCTCCCATATGTAGCGAATATTTCACCACGCCGGGCCCGAGAGCCAGAACCCATCGATAACGCATCTCGCCAAATGTCAACAAAAAAAAGAAATGCACACCGTGCACTAGTGTGCACACCGAGTGTCCGCGGATTGAACGACTAAACAATTCTAGTACCAGTATGTCAAGGAACTGCTTTGCAGGAATAAATTGGTCGGCAGTATATCTCCCCCTTGCCTTTGTGTTATTCTATAAACATCTGCAATTTATAGTGTGTCACAATGCATGCACCACCCCCAGGCCTATAGATATGCACATGGAGAAATGACACACATAGTTTTGCTTTGCATTGCTGTTAGCGATTACTATAGAATGTGTAGAATGTGTAGTGTGTGTGTGTGTGTGTGTGTGTGTGTTTGTATGCTTGTATTACTATACTTGTGAGGGCCCCCACAAGTATATTAGACTTTTAGAATTGGACCGTGTGAGGACAATGTTCCTCGTCCTCATAAGAGAAAGGGTTATTTTACGGTTCAAGAATAAATAAAAAATGTTGAGATAGGTTTACAATTAGGAAAAGATTTATGGATTAGACATTTAGAGGTTAGGTTTAGGTGTAGGAATTAGAATTAAACATGATTTAGACTTCAGATACTACAGATCTACAAGCTGACTTGAGTTTGTATATCTGCAATTTTTCAGCTTTAGGCTTATGGTTAAAAAGTGGCAAAATGTATTAAAATGGCATTCATAAAATGGCTGTCCTAAAATTGTGTGTGTGTGTGTGTGTGTGTGTGTGTGTGTGTGTGTGTGTGTGTGTGTGTGTGTGTGTGTGTGTGTGTGTGTGTGTGTGTGTGTGTGTGTGTGTGTGTGTGTGTGTGTGTGTGTGTGTGTGTGTGTGTGTGTGTGTGTGTGTGTGTTTTCCAGGGCCTCTGCTCTCCCTATATTGTAGAATATGTAATGTGTTCCAGGGCACTACTATGCATGGGTCCCATAGCTTGCGTGCGTGGGAGCGAAGGTCGGTCTGTTTGTAATTTAGGAGCTCTGCAGAGCTCAGCCCTGCTAGGGGTTCACAGTGGGAGTAGAACACGCACACACACACACACACACACGCAGCAGTCTTCTAGTTCTGGTTGTCGCTCAACCCTCCCTAGGGTCTCCCACCACCACGCCTCTTCCTCCTCAGCCTCCTCTTCCTCTCTATCCACCCACTCTCTTCCCACCTCTCCTGCTTCTTCTGTCTCTCTCCTGAGTGCCGGCATGAAAGATGTTTTCCTTTATTTTCCCCCCACTTCTCTCTCTCTCTCTCTCTCTCTCTCTCTCTCTCTCTCTCTCTCTATCTCTCTCCTCTCTCTCCTCTGTTCCCTACAGAACCTGACTGCAGGGTCTCTAGTCACGACTTCCTGAGAGTAATAATATCATATGCATATATCATCTCGCTCTCTCCCTCTCTCTCCCCCTCTCTCTCTCTCTGCTTTCCTTTGTTTCTCTCTAACTGTCTTACCTCATTCTTCCCTGTGTACTGGTAGGCCAGTGGTTCTCAAACGTTTTCATGTCAAGGACCCCCAAATTAATATGTATTTGGCCTTTTTTTTGCATGGCGGCACGTAGTGAGCTTGTAGATGTATTATAGAGGTTTAAAGTGATTAAACTAATTTGGCTGGGGACCCCCTGGAACCTCAGAATATGGAAGCTGCTGTTCAAGTGGTTGAAGTGACAATGATTTTCATCCCCAAATTCATTGTCTAGCAATTGTCCGCAGTAACCAGTTTGAATTTGAAAACGACAACTTTCTCTCTCTGTGCCTCGCTCTGCTCCAAGTCCAACACAGGATAAACCTGTTACCTTATTACCCCTCAAACTTACTGAGGCTCATTTCACTTGCTGCTGTTTAACGTCATTATAAGCTCTAATATATCCCGGAAATTATTTCAAAATTACTGACTGTCGATTCGGAAATGGTAATAAACCTGACAGGGGATGTGGCAGTTTGCTGAAAAACAGTAGTTAATAATAACAAATTACCTTGATCTGCTGTGAAAACGATATTACCAGAGTTCCCCCCCTGGTAACAGTTACTACTAATCCTATAGGGCTTTTGTTGGATCAAGGACAGTGCTGCTGTAGAGTTGAATGACTTAAACGACATTCAGGTGTTACTAAAAGTGGAAGGCTTGAGGGATGCTTATTTAAGCCAGAATACAGTCAAATGAGGAGCTACAGTGGAGACGTCAGCGAGCAAACAAACACTGCAGCTGCCTGCTAATCAGAGGCGCAATGCATTGTGGGTAATAATAACCCATTCCTTCGTGGTTTGGGGTAAATGTCTTACTTTCTAGCTCACGTTAGGCGATTTGGCAGCACGGCTCTGCATGAGCACAGAAGTACCTCCATTATTATATTTTTTTCACGTGACATAATGTTTATATTCTTTTGAAATATTTAACTTTTTATAATGGAGGTCAATATTGGCCCTGATCGGGCTGAAACCTTTGCCCAAATTTGGAGTCATATGTCATTGATTTCATCATAGATGACCAACGTCACAGGCTAGCCAAATGAAGTCCGAGATCCACATCAGAGCCACGCCATTACCCTGTGGATCCCGAGATCCACATTTAAATTGTATTTCACAGTCCATTTCGACCTGTTGGAACACTATAGTGAGCTTGTTGTGGACTTTTCCAGATAGCAGAAGCGGCTCTGAAGAGGCAACAGAGACCCAGCAACTACGCTTTGAGGTTTTGGGGATGAGGTTTATGTGGAACAGGTGCATATGTCATTTCAAAATGTCATCAGGCGTTAATTGCAGGCATAGCAATCGCCGATCCTTGTTGTCTCAGAACAATTCCTGCGTAGGATGCATATAACCTGTCTCAATGTTGACAGCAGAACATAACCTACTGTAGCAGACTAGAGTAGAATGCAATCACATGGAATATTATTCAGTGTGACTACTTTACTAAGTTGATGCAGCGTCGCACAGAACAAACACATAGAAAAACCACAAGCAGCTCATTCACATGACTGGATGTCTTGACGACTTTGGTATGACCAGTTGTCACTTACGTAATTGTTCTTCTGCTGTGTGTGAATGTGCCTGTGTTTGTGTTTGTGTGTGTGTGTGGGGGGGGGGGCTCATGAATGATACACACGGGTGTAAATGGGTATTTGTGCTTTGTCATGTAGGCGTTTTGTGAGCCAGGCTGTGTGTGTGTGTGTGTGTGTGTGTATAGTGTAGTCAGTGTAGTTATCATCACCTCCCTTTCTGAAGAAAAACAAAGTTTGGACGTCAGCAAGGGCATGTATTGCTTCAGTGAGTGAGTGAGTGAGTGCACATGCACACTCAGGCTGAATCTGTGTGTGTGTGTGTGTGCGTGCACAGGCAGGGTTTTTATCTGTGTGCGTGCGCGTATTCACGGAGTGTGTGTGTGTGTGTGCCTGCCGTCGTGCGTGTGTGCTTTAGCAAAGCCAGGAAACATGCAATGTGAAACAGTGGGGTTGGTGGAATTTCGAGTCCACATGTTGGAGCAGGAGAAGCAGACACGTGACTCTGCTGACCTCAAACCATCTCTACTGGAGAAAGAGAGAGAGCGAGAGAGAGAGAGAGAGGGGGAGAAGGGCAGAATGGAAGGAGCAGGAGAGAGAGAGGGAACAGGGGAATGAAAAAGACAGAAACGGTGACAGGGAGTGAGAGGGAAATGTAAAAAGATTGGCGAGAGACAAGGAATGAACAGCGTCGGGCTCACTCAACCGCGGGACAGCGAAAAAGAGACAATGGGAGGGAGAGAGATAGAGAGAATAAATGAATTAAACGAGAGAGAAGAGCCTTTCCACATGCATGAGCCTGTTAGTGTGATAAGCTGCAGTCTATAGGCCAGGCCTTGCTCAATGCTCCCAGCTCTCGCCTCCACCCCTCTGTCTAACTTCAGCTTTAGGGAGGGAGGGGTGTCATTCTTGTAAGCGTTAACTGAATACAAACTGTGTACATATTAGTAGTATTCCAGAGAGCCGATGCTGAAACTTTTTGTCCTGAAAATACTGGTGTTTAACTAACTTAAACAAACATAAATAGTCCCTGTAAACGAATGTTATTGACAAATGTGATGAGTTGTAACCTCTCATACATTTATTCCAGCTGTTAAAGCTTGTTGTACGCTTTATGCATAGGAAAATACTGGACCCTCCGATTGGATTCCGTCATTGGTATGGGTGCCTTGTACCCAGAAATTAGAATTGGGTTCCCACTTGTAACCTAATTTCGGGGGGGTCTGTGTTTTAATTGTAAGTTTTATTAGCCTGAACTGGTACATCTAAACTTTAGAGAGAGAAAGGATGTAGACAGGGAGAAGGAAGTTGAAGGAGAGAGTGAGAGATGGAAGATGGATGGGGTCTGGTTTCCATTAAAATGCTCAGGAATCCTGCTGTGTTTGTCTCTTGGCTTTCATATGTTCACATCAGAGGTATGTGTGTGTGTGTGTGTGTGTGTGTGTGTGTGTGTGTGTGTGTGTGTGTGTGTGTGTGTGTGTGTGTGTGTGTGTGTGTGTGTGTGTGTGTGTGTGTGTGTGTGTGTGTGTGTGTGTGTGTGTGTGTGTGTGTGTGTGTGTGTGTGTGTGTGTGTGTGTCGGTGTGTGTGTCGGTGTGTGTGTGTCAGTGTGTGTGTTTCAGCAGCAGTTAGAATAAGCACGGTGGAGGAATTCACTATAATCCTCACATGTCAGTCTATGAAGAAAATGTAGTGCTGAGGAAAGGTGGTGGGCAGAGGAAAGTGTTTTACTTTATGAAACCAAAATAATCCCAAAATGAATGGGGTTGTTGAACAACGTTAGACTAAACCGGTTGATGATTGCTAATGTTAGCCTGTGCTAACCACACACCATAATATCAACCAAACCAACAGCTGACCAGATGTGTCCAAGCCATGGTTTTGGCTGACCTCCTAGCAACACAAGAGCATTTGGATGAAACCGTTTCCGTATGTGGCTTGATTGACTATTGTTGAATGGCCAGTGGTGTGGCTAGAGGTAGCCTAAACCTTTGGCTCGGACAAGGGTAGAAGAATTTTTTACCAGCAATATTATGACACAGTAAAGAAGTGGTTCTCAAAGTAGGGTCAGGGACCCACAGGGGTCCTTGGGCGGGTTCCAGGGGGTCCGCAGCAACATTGGTTAATACAGCATCACAAGTATTTCAACCACTTTATCCATTTATACGTTGGTTATTCAAAAATAGCAGGTATACAAGCTCACAGCGCTTTGTACATCTGCTATTTTTGAAGATTTTAGAAATATCTAGAAAGTTTTTGTTGGAAAATGCACAAATCGTCTCTTCTGGTGGTCTCTGGCACAAAACATTTTCAGATGGGGGTCCGCGGCAAATATATATATCACCCTAACCCTTGACATGAACAAGTTTGAGAACCACTAATGTAATGTAAATGAAGTCAAATACTAAATGGTCTTTTTTATTGTCAGCGGCACAAAGATAACGAGATCAGAGGTGTTTTCAGCATGACCGTCTTGTTAGACCAGTTGTCTCTATCAGGCAGGCAGGTTACTGTAGTTCACTTCAAACAGAGACCGGGGTTTTTCCCTGACATGGCAGAATGTCTCTGTCCTGCTGTTTAGCTGGATCAGTGTCAACAGTACACGCATGCACGCGGTGACACACACACACACACACACACACACACACACACACCGGCCTGTTACACATACTGACTTTGTTTATGTTTGCTTCAAATAGATCCCTGTCGAGTCACCTCCCACCCCCGTCTCTCTCTCTCTGTCTCTTTTCTTAGTTTTCATGATAAAAATGTTACATCCGACAGACACACCGCTAGTATTAAAGACCCAGTTGGCTGTCGAGCAGAGCTGCACAAAAACACTGGCCTTGTAGGAAAGTCCACCCTGTAACAGAATCCATTCTTCTGTAGTTTTGTTCGGTCCCTGATTTGGTCACGCTCACAAATGTATTGATTGTTTAATTGATCATTGTAACAACAAATATGGACAGATGTTAGTTGAACAGCTGTTTGCAGTTTGAGCTTAAAGGAGTTTCTCTCAAACACAACATATCCTCCCTTTAAAGCCTCAGTTATACTTAGTTGCGTGCCGGTGTCATGTTCATTAAATAGCAGATCGACAAGCTCACAGCGCGCCACGAATGTGACGCGTTTTGAGCTTGTATATCTGCTATTTATTTACGGCGTGCAACTAAGTATAAATCAGGCTTAAAGCTGCAGCCGGTATTGTTTCTTCTGTATTTATACAGGCTGTTGTACTCTTTGCCATCCACACGAAACACAAGATCTTTTGTTTGCTGAGCATCCCAAAACGACAAAAATCACACACAACCACTGCAAAAGATTAAAGCATTCAATTCAGAGAGTTTTTTTGTGTCTTTGTCGGGACTAGTTTTTTCGGATTACGGATTGTGCCTTTTTTTCCCCTTGCTTTTTGGCTGCACAACCCGGCAGTAAACAGTACTTGTAAATAGCAGAACCATTCTTATACTTTCGGGGCGCCAGAATAGCACAGTGAGGTTTGAGACGCAGGCGGCGTATAATTAAACTGCAACTAAATTTAAACTAGACTGTGATTAAATTATACAAGCTAACAAACACAGACACCACCTCAACCCCTTCATGTTATATGTACAGTATACGTATATATACACACACACGTATATATATGTATTTGTGTGTGTGTGGGTGTGTGTGTGTGTGTACTAGCCACTGAGCTGTCTCTTGTCAGCGAGGGAATAGAAGAGGCTTGGAGTGAATCAGTGAATACAACATATTGGGTTCTGGCTAAATGAAAAGGCCATGCTTGCGCTTATGAGCCCATATTTAGGGACGAGTGTTGCTGAAAGACTTGTTTGTTTTTAGACGCAGACAGGGCTGCAAACATGATCGCATGCACACACACGCACACACACATGCGCATGCTCACACGCGCACACACACACCCTCTTTCTCTCTCTGCCCTTGCCAGTGGAAGGCTAGCCCAGTGGCAGTAATTATGCAGAATTATGAAAAGCTATTTTCCATGATGTCAGTCAATGGCCCCGACCTGAACCCAGAGAAATGTACTCCTCTGCTCTGTAGATCTGTCTGAATCTGTCAGTCATTATCTTTTCATCTCATCCTATTCTCTCCCTCTCTGCTCTCTCTCTCTCTCTCTCTCTCTCTCTCTCTCTCTCTCTCTCTCTCTCTCTCTCTCTCTCTCTCTCTCTCTCTCTCTGTGTCTCTGTCTCTGTCTCTCTCTCTCGATCCCTTTCCCGCCCCCACCCCTCTCAGCAGTCAGCATGCATAGCTTTAGTTTCCAATAATTTCACATCTCTAGCTGCACTGTTAGGTTGTCACACACACACGCACGCATGCCTACACACGCGCGCGTGCACACACACACACACACACACACACACACACACACACACACACACACACACACACACACACACACACACACACACACACACACACACACACACACACACACACACACACACACACACACACACACACACACACGTACACGCGCACGCAAACCAACCAGCAGTAGATTTCAGCTAGAGACTGTTTCCATTGTCCCGAGTGTAGCTGGTGAGGTTTTTTGGGTGAAAAGGGAAACAGGCATCTCCGTAGCTTGCCATTTCTACCGCCGCCACCACTTCACTGCACAGCTGAAAGACATTAAACCTCCTCACACACAGGAAAGAACCAGCACAGTGAGGGAGGGAAAGAAAGGGGAGAAAGAGAGAGAGAGAGGGGATATGGGGGATGGGGGGGTGGTAGAGAAACGTCATGTTGAAGATGAGAGGATGGGAGGAAAGAGTGAGGCAACAATAAGGTAATGAGTGTTGTAAGGAAGGAGGGAGAGAGAGTAGAACGTTAGAAAAAAGAGGGCAGGGAGAAAGCAAAAGAGAGAGAGAGAGCCCCATGGTGGAGAGCGGGGGAGGGGAACCATTATTTTACACTTTGGCTATTCAAAAATAGCAGATATACAAGCTCATAGCTACGAGCTTGTAGATCTGCTATTAAAAGGTTGAGCACCACTGATATAGCAACATAAGTTATATTGAAAGACAGAGGGCAGGGAGAAAGCAAAAGAGAGAGAGAGAGAGAGAGCCCCATGGTGGAGAGCGGGGGGAGGGGGGGAGGGGAGGGGAGAGGATAGGAGAAGAGAAGTGTATATAGAGGAGGTGTGTGTACTGTGTGCAGTGGCACGGTGGGAGGGTTTCCAGCAGTAATTGATAGCAGCAGAGCAGCACTGGGCTAGCCTCAGCTCTCCAGAGATCCAGCTGAGCTAAAGGTCAGCCAGGTCACTGTGTTTTGTGTCTTGTCGCTGGTTATATGGCTGTGTGTGTGTGTGTGCACTGCAGTGGGGGCCTGGACAATGGAACAGGACTAAAAAGACACCTCCTCCTCCTCCACACTCGGGGCTCTGCACAGGAGATTTTGTACTTTACACACTAGACGGTTTTCAAACTGACAACGGTAACAACGGTGGACCTTCCACTCCAGACCTGTACGAACGTACGTCTGTTCTGTTTCCTGGATACTGAGTAAAAACGAGACGGGGTCTAATAACGCTGTGGCTCCCATGTGGATCTCAGGCTTAATGTGACATATCTATGACGTATGGCTCTATACGTTTTTCTTCGGCCTATTACACTACAGTAACAGCCTATTAGACCATAGCAACCATTGTTTTACCTCAGCTACACCTGTTTTACCCTAGCAACCGCACATTAGACCCTAGCAACTGCCTATTAGACTGCCTATTAGACCCTAGCAACCACTTGTTTTGCCCTAGAAATCAACTCTTAAAGCTATCAGTACTTGACACATCAACGCTCTTAACACAAACACATACAGTAACACTATCAGCACTACTAACACTATCAACACTCTTGTCATGAAATAGCAATTGCTTTTAGAGTTGTTCTTACTGTTATTTATGTATTGTTCTTATTGTGTATTATGGAAACTTTTTTTCACAATGCATGTACTCATACATGTCTCTTGGCTTGTTACAATGTTACAGTAAATCTCTTGAATATTAACTGCTGAGGCTAATCTGCTGTTCTTTATGTATGTAGCGTTCACATTTACCCTTTGATTGAAATACTGTCACTATTACAGTTGTCATGTGTAGTGACCAATCCCTGTCACAGTTTTACTGTTGTCATTGTGCAGACTAGTGACCAATCCCTGTCACTGTGTTACTGTTGACCAATCCCTGTCACTATTTTACTGTTGTCATGTAATGACCAATCCCTGTCACTGTGTTACTGTTGTCATGTAGTGACCTCTGACCTGTCACTGTGTTACTTTTGTCATGTGCCGTGACTGAGGGACCATTCCCTGTGACTGTTTTACAGTTGTCATGTGCAGTGACCATTCCCTGTCACTATTACAGTTGTCATGTCCAGTGAGCGTTCCCTGGCTGCATGCTAGTACAGGCTGACTGCTGTGTTTGTTTACGTCCTCATTACTTCCTGCTCGGAGACCCACAGAGGAGGGAAGGCACTGATTTCAGACTACAGACTCAGTAGTACTACTTAATCTATCCCCGTGGGCTGTGTGTTTGTGTGTACGCGCGCGTGCGTGCGTACGTGCACGCGCACAGTGTTGTCTCATTACATGTGTGTTTGTGTGTGTGCACATGTGGCGCTAATGCCTGGTTAAACGGCTGTGCTATTTAGGTCTGCTATTGAACAGATGGCAGCTAGAAAGCCACAGCCGCTTCTGTGCATGCGTACTGTGTGTGTGTGTGTGTGTGTGTGTGTGTGTGTATGTGTGTGTGATGTCTTAAATCTGTCTTTGTGTGTCTATAAATGCTCCCACTATTAATAATACAGCAGCAGTGCATTATTACGCATACAAGATGCATTCCTGTGTGTATAATAAGATGTAGTATGAAAGCTACCATTAGTGTCTATGTAACACAGGAGTGAACATACTAATAGTGAGTTAGTATCAGGACGGAGCTGTGTTAACGTTGCCTCCATATCACATATGACTTCATTATCTCTGGCCAGCCAAGGCAGGGCCAGAGATTAGGTTTTCACTAAACCTTTTATGCCTGCTGCCAGGAGGCCAAAGAACATTTTTCCAATCCGTCCACGACAGCTATGTTATTTCATATTTTTGTGAATGTATTACGACAGACCTGCCTTCCCTTCCCAGACTACAATAGGAGAGGCCTGTGATGTCCCCATTCATATAGAAGTGCTTCTATCGGGTATCGGCCACACATACAGTACAGGTCCTTGTGTGTGGGTGGTGACATCATTGACTCTACCTTTTTACCTAGAGATAGAGAAATGGAGACCTTTGTTGGTCCCGCGGGGTAAATTCAGTTTCAGCTTCACCCATGCTGCTCAGATGGTTATGATGAGTGGCTTTTGCTCAGGGGACACGTTGTCACATAGACTGGGGCTGTGAGGATCTTCTGATGACCAGACCTCTACCTGCTAAACTACAGCCAGCCGTTACAAGCTCT
The DNA here is from genome assembly GCF_963280865.1 of Gymnoscopelus braueri. Lineage (NCBI taxonomy): Eukaryota > Metazoa > Chordata > Actinopteri > Myctophiformes > Myctophidae > Gymnoscopelus > Gymnoscopelus braueri. The sequence continues at coordinate 15,948,977 of NC_137617.1, read as the reverse complement.
GCACTTGTTTTTTCGACAGTAGTTTACAATTCAACCAACACAATGCAGAATGCACGCGGACACACAGCACCCGCGGTTAACTAGGATGTGTGCAAGCGTGTATACGTGCCCCCCCAACGCACACAGACAGGTCGAGACGAAGCACTGAATCAAGTAAACACAGTTAATGTACAAGCTTGTTTTAAAACTTAACGCAGTTGTTGTTGGAGATCTGTGCTCTGCGGAGCGCACCTTTCTAGTTGGTTCATCCAACAAAACAATCACTAATTCCCAGTTGAGGAACATTATTATTACCGTATATGTGATTTCAATTATTTGTAACACAAAACATTGCCAATGCCATTTTTATTCCAATAATACAGGCGACGATATGCCCTCATACTGTGGTAGTCGTAAAACCCTTTCTCAGGAGTAGCAGCATCTGAGAACAGTGGTAGTGTTCTCTTGTTGACATTATATCAAATGAATGGGGATTGAACCTGTGACCTCAGCATTTGCAGCACTTCCATGCTCCGGTGGCCGTTAAGCAAAGCCGAGAGTGAGAAAAGGATTTTGTAGCTTGATTTGTTTCAGGGGCGGCTGCTTTAAACTCCGGTTTCCCCCGGCGTTTTAGAATTATAATACACACACACACACACACACACACACACACACACACACACACACACACACACACACACACACACACACACACACACACAGTCAAGAGTGTGTGGCTGGTTAGATAACCGTTGTTGAATTGCCAATTACAAAGGAATGTGGTTGACCTGCTTCGTGTCAGACCAGGACTGCTTTCTCTACACACACACACACACACACACACACACACACACACACACACACACACACACACACACACACACACACACACACACACACACACACTCTCCTAAAATGGTTATATGTCGGCTCAATCAGCTACACAAATTGCCTGAATTGTTGTGTAATGCGACTTTAATGTGGCTAGCTGGGTTTTTGTTCAATAATAAGATTTCATTGTGCGGTTTGTTTTGACTCGGTGAGCCTAAATGGACAAACACTCCGGTGCATATGTTGTCGTCAAAGTGGCTTATATTACTGTAGATAGTCTGGGATACTTTCTTTTCTGTCTCGTTTGGTTACAATAGACTGTTTCTTAACTGAGGGGTCTGGGCCTCAGAAAAACGAACGTTTTGGGTCACCGGGTTTGTTCATTCATCCATCCATTAGTTAGTTAAGCTATTGTCGCCCTCTAGGCCTGATTTATACGTGCACTTGCACGCTGGTGCTGCACGCCGTAAATAGCAGATATACAAGCTCACAACGCGTCACATCCGTGACGCGTTGTGAGCGTTGTAGATCTGCTATTTACTGAGCACTTCTGTGTACGACACTTGCGTGCAACCAAGTATAATAAAATATAAATATAAATGAAGTAGATTAACAATGCAGCCATTAAGGGTTCACATAAGGCTTACTGGGTTTCAGCAAGAGGCCCCATTACTTAATAAAGAGTAGAAGAGAGAAAGGAAACTGGCTAAAAATAGAAGTCGTTTCTGATGCCTTGTTTAAGACGCGGCCACATTGTCGGTGTTTGTTTAGGCAGTCAGAGAAGCACTGGTTTGGTTTGCTCCTGTGTTTACTAGGCTGGTAGAGCCGTTTTCATTTGGACGTACACCCGCTTGTCTGGGTCATTACTTCGACTCACATAGCATGGTGTCAGTGGGTTCATCTCTCTGATAGGCTTTTGTCTGCCCAAGGGGGCTAAACTCATTACACTAGCTGAGCACACGCACGTGGACACACACACACACACACACACACACACACACACACGCACAGGCACACTGGGCCCACGGGAGATATAGTGTGCCTCAACATAGCAGGTTGCGTATGCATTGTGTGCATACACAAGGGTTGGGTTATGTTTCAGATCTCGTCTCACAGGTTATGAAACCTTACTTGAACCGGACAAAGTGGAAAAAAATCAAAGAATGTCATTCTGGGATTTGATTTCTTAGCAACCAAAGTGTTTTTTTATTATTGTGATTGAACAGTTTGGCTTCCGACCAAAAAAGAACCACCAATCAAATATCGATCAGCGCTAGACAGATTCCAGGCCCCTCGTCCTCACTGTACCATACAACTCAGACTACTAGAGCATGAATCACAGCGTCAAGATGAGCTTTTAGACCGTTAAGAGAGAATCATTAAGGAACCAGAATCATTAAAATCCTAGAGAATCCCAAACCTACACAGGACAGGATACACATCAATACAACAGACTAATAGTCATTCTAGACTGGCCTGCTATCAGTCATTCACCTGTCATTGGGTGCCGTCCATCTCTGACATTTTTGGGCTTCAGTCATGCTTTGCCCGCATGCTGCGTCTTCTCCTCATCGCAGTGGAGAGAATGACGTCGATGATGTGAAAGCACGGCGAGCTGCCCACCCCTCATTTTCACACACAAAGGGAAAGAATCACAACAACAACACAGGGGAAGCAATTATGAAGGAAACATAATTGCTGTTGTAATAGCTTTTCTCCGGTTGCATGTCAGCAAAATCGTGCTTTTTGTGACAGCATAAGAATGTAAAAATAATAATAACAATAATAATGCTCCCACCATATCAGCACTATAACTCGTAGGAAATCATAAAGCTTTTTATTACAATGCCGCAATGGTGACAACATTTTCTTTTAACAGACAACACAGAGATATTAATATGCAAAGGTAATAGAAGGTAATAGAATGCTGTGTGAGGGCATGTGTGTGTTAAGCTAGCACAGCGTACAAAGGAGAAGAGAAAACCAAAACACCTTACGTCAGAAAGAACACATTAAGAATAGAATAGAAAAAGTCTATTAATTATAGCCTCCTATCCATCTGGCTTAACGTAAGCGTAGCTAGTGTATGTAGTCTTATGTTTGTGTGTGTGTGCGTGTTTGTCAGCTAAGCAGAAATATGACCTTGTCTCTCTCATAGAATGCTGTGAATTATTGATCAGAAAGAGCACGAAACAAAGGGAGACACAAAGACGAGAGAGAGAAGAGAGAGGGAGAGAGGAAGAGAGAGAGAGAAGAGAGACGGAGAGAGAGAGAGAGAGAAGAACGAGGGAGAGAGAGAGAGAAAGAGAAGAGAGAGGGACAGAGGGGCGAGGAAAGAATTACAGAAAGGAAAAACAAATGGAGCGATGGAGAGATGAAGGGCGAGTTTTGCAAGGCCTCCCCTACTCGTCATTTTCTCGTTATTGTTCAGAAATCCAGCTCTGAATACTCCACCAGATGTTGCTCTGCATTCTGCTAAAGAAATAACAATCCAAGCCCTGGCATCTGCTATGCATTAGATGCTGTTAACCATGCAAGACACCCCTTGTCTTTCTAGCATTGTCAAGGTGATGTGTAGACACCAACAACCAGTATTATTCATCTCTGTCGGGTGGAAACCTTGTATGTGTAAAATCGTTCCTTTTAAAAAAAAAACGTAAAAGAACAATATCGTGAAAATAGACGATCTACAAGCTCACGTCGCGATCCATTGTGAGCTTGTAGATCTGCTATTTTCACTATTTTTGTGCGACACTCTTGTATGATGAAGTAGGGCATTAATTTACGACGTTGAAATATGGAGATACAAGGTTTAAAACATGCAATAAAGTGTATAACTGAGTTCACTCCCTGTCTGCTGTGTGACTCTGCCTGTCTGGACTAGTTGTGTTCTGAGCTGTAGCTACTGTAGCTACAGTAATGTCAGAGGAGTTTTAGATGGAAGGCCCTGGAAAATATTCATGTAACATTACTGTGTGTGTGCGTGTGTGTGTGTGTGTGTG